>NW_016107805.1:848183-942907 GCF_001604975.1 Cebus imitator | reverse complement strand
TTTCATTTGCTTGGTAAATCTTCCTTCATTCCTTTATTTTGAGCCTATGTATGTCTTTGCATGTGAGATAGGTGTCTTGAATACAGCACACCAATGGGTCTTGACTTTATAATATACAGTTTTCCAGTCTGTGTCATTTAATTGAGGCATTTAGCTCATTTACATTTAAAGATAATATTGTCATGTGTGAATTTGATCCTGTCACTATGATGCTAGCTGATTATTTCACCTGTTAGTTGATACAGTTTCTTCATAGTGTTAATGGTCTTTACAATTTGTTATATTTTTGCAGTGGCTTGTACCAGTTTTTCCTTTCCATGTTTAGTGCTTCCTTCAGGAGCTATTGTAAGGCAGGCCTGGTGGTGACAAAATCTCTCAGCATTTGCTTGTCTGTAAAGGATTTTATTTCTTCTTTGCTTATGAAACTTAGTTTGACTGGATATAAAATTCTGTGTTAAAAATTCTTTTCTTTAAGAATGTTGACTGTTGGCTCTCACTCTCTTGTGGCTTGTAGAGTTTCTGCAGAGAGATTCACTGTTAGTCTGATGGGCTTCCCTTTGTGGGTAAACCAATCTTTCTCTCTGGCTGTCCTTAACATTTTTTCTTCATTTCAACCTTGGTGAATCTGATGATTATGTGTCTTGAAGTTGCTCTTCTCGAGGAGTATCTTTGTGGTGCTGTATTTCCTGATTTTGAATATTGGCCTGTCTTGCTAGGTTGGGGAAGTTCTCTTGCATAATATCCTGAAGAGTGTTTTCCAACTTGGTTCCATTCTCCCCATCACTATCAGGTACACAAATCAATTGTAGGTTTGGTCTTTTCACATAGTCTCATATTTCTTGGAGGCTTTGTTCATTCCTTTTCATTCTTTTTTCTCTAATCTTGTCTTCATGCTTTATTTCATTAAGTTAATCTTCAATCTCTGATATCCTTTCTTCCTTTTGACTGATTTGGCTACTGATACTTGAGTATGCTTCACAAAGTTCTTATGCTGTGTTTTTCATCTCCATCAGGTCATTTATGTTATTATCTAAACTGGTTATTCTAGTCAGCAATTTTTCTAACCTTTTTTCAAGGTTTTTAGCTTCCTTGCACTGGGTTAGAACATGCTCCTTTAGCTTGGAGGAGTTTGTTATTACCCACATTCTGAAGTCTACTTCTGTCAGTTTGTCAAAATTATTCTCTATCTGGTTTTGTTTCCTTGCTGGAGAGGTGTTGTGATCCTTTGGAAGAGAAGAGACATTCTAGTGTTTGGAATTTTTAGCTTTTTTTGCATTGGTTTTTCCTCATCTTCGTAGATGTACCTACTTTTTGACTTTGATGCTGGTGACCTTTGGATGGGGTTTCTATGCGGATGTCCTTTATATTGATGTTGATGCTATTCCTTTCTATTTATTAGTTTTCTTTCTAACAGTCAGGCCCCTCTGCTTCAGGTCTGCTGGAGCTTACTGGAAGTCCACTCTAGACCCTGTTTGCCTGGGCATCACCGGCAGAGGCTGCAGAACAGCAAAGATTGCTTCTTGTTCCTTCCTCTGGAAGCTTCATCTTAGAGGGGCACTCACCAGATGCCTGCTGGAGCTCTCTTGTATGAGGTGTCTGTCAACCCCTGCTGGTAGGTGCCTCCCAGTCAGGAGGCACAGGGGTCCCTTAGCAGAGCTCAGGCTCTGTGCTGGGAGATTCACTGTCTCTTCAGAGCCATCAGGCAGGAATGTTTAAGTCTGCTGAAACTGTGCCCATGGGTGCCCCTTCCCCCAGGTGCTCTGTCTCAGGGAGATGGGAGTTTTATTTATAAGCTGCTGACTGGGGCTGCTGCCTTTCATTCAGAGGTGCCCTGCCCAGAGAGGGGGAATCTAGAGAGGCAGTCTGGCTACAGTGGCTTTGCTGAGCTGCAGTGGGCTCCACCTAGTTCAAATTTCCTGTTGACTTTGCTTACACTGTAATGGGAAAACCACCTACTCAAGCCTCAATAATGGTAGACACCCCTCCCCTCAGCAAGCAGGAGCATCCCAGGTCAACTTCAGACTGCTATGCTGGCAGCAACAATTTCAAGCCAGTGGTTTTTAGCTTGCTGGGCTCTGTGTGGGTGGGATCTGCTAAGTAAGGCCACTTGGCTCCCTGGCTTCAGCCCCCTTTACAGGGGAGTGAACGGTTTTGCCTTACTGGCATTCTAGGTGCCACTGGGGTATTAAAAAAACCCTCTTGTGCTAGCTCGGTGTCTGCCCAAATGGCTGCCCAGTTTTGTGCTTGAAACCCAGGGCCCTGGTGGTGTAGGCGCCTGAGGGAATCCCCTGGTCTGCGGGTTGTGAAGAGCATGGGAAAAGCATAGTATCTGGGCTGGAATGCACTGTTCCTCACAACTTCCCTTGGCTGGAGGAGGCAGCTCCCCAACCCCTTGCACTTCCTGGGTGAGGCAATGTTCCATTCTGCTTTGGCTCACCCTCTGTGGGCTGCAACCACTGTCTTACCAGTCCCAATGAGATGAGCTGTCCACCTCAGTCGGAAATGCAGAAATCACCCAGCTTCTGCATTGATCTCACTGGGAATTGCAGACCAGAGCTATTCCTATTTGGCTATTTTGCCCTCGTTTCTTGATTACAAAGTTAACTAAGTCCGAATGATTTTTGGGGGATAATGAATGCTCTGTAACTGCTCCATTGGGAACCTGCAGCACTTTGGTCACTGCAGGAGGGATGGACTGTGTTAGGGGTTCATTCCAGCAAATAAATGCTTTGCTCTGGGAATGACATGTATCACTCACTTCTGCTCACCTAAGCATGAAAGTGTAATCTTCATATGTCCCAGGAAGGAGAGGAAAACCAGATTTGGGTGACAGGGATTTCTACTACATGAATTTTTTTCTTTTATCAATCAATAAAGACATATTAAATTTTGGCTTTAACTCAGAGTAAACTTAGCCAAGCCTTCATTTTAGTGGATGAAGGTCCATAGCCTTCATCCACTAAAAGTATTACAAGTGTTACTCTGTAATGGCAGAGGCAATGCCTTTTTAGAACAATTATGTTTGGCCTCAAATTTTCTCTGATATAGGGCTATAGTGATCTCACCAGGATGCCAAACCCATTGAATATGTTCAATGAATTCAGTGGGAGAAGAAAATTGGGCTGGCAGTTTTGATAGTGTGTAGAATAAATAATGAGCTGATTGTCTGCAATATTCATTTTCCAGTGCATCAGTGAATGCTGTGAGAAATGCTTTTTGGTTACATCGTTTTCTTTCAGCAACTATAGAATGCAGTTACAGGGATTAGGAAGAAGACAGAAAGACTGGATGTCATAGAGCATACCCTTGAGGGTTATAACTTTGTGCTTGAGACCAAACTGCCATCTCTTGCAAATATGACTTTGTCCTCCTCCAGGTTGATCTTACACGGGCTAGTAAACTTGTTTCTTTCTTTCTTTCTTTTTTTTTTTTAAATCACTAGTTACTAAAAAAGAGTGTGTTTGATCTACCTAAAAGTGAACTCCCTCTATTGTCTTAGTCCAAAACACAGGGATGGGATTTTAAATTTGGTGCTCATCATTGTGAGATAGGCACAACTCACCAGAGTAGCTTGTACAATTCCAATTCCAGGTCTCTATCCTCAGCAGTTTTGGATCAGTGTTGTGGAGCTTAGGAAATCATGATTTTAACAGGAATTTCAGACAATTTTGATGTTTGCTAGCCCACAGACCATATTTTTAGAAACACTGAACTAAATAAAAGAACATGGATTAGTTGGGAAATGGTCAGAAACTTGTGAATTCTGAGTAGACCTCCAAAATATCCATATTGTCAGGTGATTTGTTCAATATCCTATACAAAGGGCTTGGGAAACAGTCTGCATAGTAAACGTACAATAGACTTTCCAAGATGTGACTGCTAGAGACTGCTGTAAATTTTCTAGATAATCCGTACAATGCTTTTAGGCATTCCTTTTAGTTAACATTTAGGGCTTTCCACCCACTCCACTTACCAGTGCCCTTTAAGATTGTAGAAAAGAGCGCCTGGCCCTCGATGAGGACAATGCAAAACAAGTTGAAGGAATCCCCAAATGGCATATTTTACTTGAAAAACATGCATTATGCTCTTTTCCAAGTAAACTGAACAGAAAAATGTAAATGAAGCATAAAGCTCTTATGAATTAGACCCTAAGCATTTTTCTTTTTAGCATATAAACTGCCACTAAGGATGTGATAGGAATGCATTTTCTACTATTTTTCAAACTGTAATTACATTTCCTTACTAAAACTCAAATACTTGATATGGTCCTGTTGCAACTGTATCAGAAAGGTAATAATTGGAAAATTTAACATAGAGCTTTATCTCTTAAATGCTAAAAGGTAGGGCTACTCACAGCATGCAGAAGAGCTGGTATTAGATTCAAAAGCTGTGAACCTGGTGATTCTCTATAATACTAATTTCGCATCTGGAAATATGTTCCAAAGCTGTAGCACCCTTTTAAATACATAAGAATCAAAACCAAGTAATTCTTCCTTCAACCTCTACCTAAAACAGCCTATAATCTCCATCTAGCATTCAATAGTTCCATTTTTTGTTCACGTCTACTGTATTTCAGGTTGGAATGTGATGCATTTAAGTCTTCGAGCAGTAAATTAACTTATTTAAGTAGCAGTGGAATAAAATGAAGCAAAAAAGAGGGAAATTCTCTGAGAAGCACTGTTTAATTGTGTATTCAAAGACCACCAGAAAAAGGCACACAATAAAACTTGTATAGAGAATTAAAAGATTTAAGCAATGCTTTTATCTATCAACACAGTAGACTTTGTCAGTCAACATATTAAAAAGTTACTGTCTTCTTTTTATTCAGTAGCTCTAAGGCATATATAACTTTAAGCATGCATGCTCCTACATATAGAACAATGAAAAGCTCTTTCAGACTTCTATGTGTCTCAATAATACTTTTCTGGGGACAGTTAAATAGTTTCCACATAGGTACATCCTATGCAATTTCTATGGGAGAACTGTAGATTCACAACTTTAGGACAAAGCCCATCACTGTCTGTAATATGATTGTACATAGTAAGATGCTTCAAAGAGCAAAAGCTCTGACATAATTCCTTAGATCCCTTATACAATCTTCAGGCTGACTTTACATTCTCAGCTGAGGAAACTTGGATGTTTTCGAGTGCATATGAAACCAAATTCCATGGGCCTTTGACTTACTTGAATTTTTTATAGGTTTCTTTCAGACCTGATGCATCTCGTTTTTGTGTCCATCAAAAGAAATTATAATTTATTTCCACATGTTCCATTTCACTGCTTATCACTGTGCACATTTGATTACAAGAGATTTTCAGCAGCACAACTTGGCAAGTGTGAATTAAAGTTACAACTCTTGGAAGGATTTATCAGCTTTGGATGCATAAAATATAGTATAACTAAAAATAGCATAACTTTAGTCCCCAAACTAGAGATCACATTCAGCATCCTCCAGTAATTCAAACTGGAAATTGTCTCATACAGTGGAAACATGTAACTTCTGATAACTGGAGAAGCAATGGAGCATAAGGATCAGTAGCTCAGGTTTTTGAATCTGACAAGTTTCAAATCTCTGCTCTATTTACCAGAGGGCTTGACCTTAGGATTATGCTCTTTGAGCTTAGTTTTCCTCATGTGTAAAATGGGTAAGAGAATAGTTATAATACTTAGGATGGGCTAACTGCTATATCAGACTCCTAAGTATGTAATGGTTCAAATACAAAAGAAATGAGTTTTTTTATCCGTAGTACTTGGTAGTGACCAAAATGTTTCTTCTCCAGTTAGTCATTCAGAAACTCAGGCTGAAAGAGGCTTTACTATCTTTAATATGTACCTTTCAGGGTTGCTTCATATCAGTAGTTCTCAAATATTTTCTCATTTCTCCCCTAAGGAGAAAAATTAAATTAATTAAACCCTATTAATTTAAATTAATTAAATCCAATTAATTTAAATTAATTAATTAAAGTTAATTTAACTTCTCCCTAATGAGATAAATTAAATGCTAAGAAATAAGATTTCATCAGGCAGATATGAGCTTTGGAAGGCCACAAACCATAGCAATATCAAAGATTTTTTTGCTTCCTTAAGCAATATTGTTCACTTATTGGGAGCCATATTACCCACAGAGAGAATGTTTATGTTGGGAGTTGTCTCTGTTTTAGCATCTAGAAAGAGAAAAGAGTGAAGGAGTACACCTGGGAGACTTTTATGGGCCAGGCCTGGAAGTAGCATATATCACTTCTGCTTGTACTGAATTAGCTAGAATTCAGTCACATGCTCACCCCTAAATGCAAGAGACATTGAGAAATGTAATCTAGCCATGTTTCAGGAAAAAGAGAAGAGGAATTCTTTGGTGAACAGCCAGTAGTTTTTTTACTATTTTACCTGCTTTATGTGATGTGTGGTGAGAATTTAGTTAATACTTAATAGGAATTAAATATTTAGCATCATGTCTAGTAGTTGTTAGTAATGAATAAAGTTTTTTGAATTTGCATAGGAAAAAAGGCAACATTAAGAAATATCCTCTGTCCATCATTTAATATATTGGTGAATGAAAAGAAACAGAGTTGAAAGACACCTTAGAAACCATGCAGGCTAATCTTCCATTGACAGATTTCTTTTTGAACATTTTTAGTAAAACAGAGGCAGTGCATCTCCTGGTCATAGCTTGAGTTACTTGAAAGTTTTCATTCCAGGCAAAAGCCCATATCCTCAGTCCTCCAACTGTCCCATGCTATCCATTATTTGCATTGCCCTCTGGAATTGTTTACTCATTAATTCACTCAGCAGATGTGTATTGAGTGCGTACTGTATGACTGGTAGTATGCAGGCTTTGAGAATTCAAAACCAAATTTATGCTCCTTCCTTTTAAAGACTTGAAGTGTTCTACCCTTCAAAAGGCAGGAAATTTGGTCTTAGTCATTGCTATTAAATGTATCTTCAGCCCCTAGCACAGTGTGGGCATTTAGCAAGTGCTCAATAAATAGTTGAAAAGTGGGTGTGATGGTGAAAACAGATGAGAAAGACAATGTCACTATAAGAAAATGAATTATATTAAAGAGTCAAAGACCTTCCTCTGGGAGAGCAGCCAGAAGCTTATGAGTAGGGAAGCATATGAGGATTTACCATGTTAAAGAATGGGGTAGGCGGTTTTCTAGAAGAGGAAATAGCAAGTTTGAGGCTATTTAAACATGTAGAGGTGATGGTTTGCCAAAGTGTGGTAGACCAGTTGAATAGCGTCTGTCAAAAATTCAAGTCTACTGAGAACCTAAGAATGTGAGCTTATTTGGAGGCAGGATATGTGCAGATATAATGGCTGGGAACCCAGAAGTTAAAGGAGGCAGGGGAAGATTCTTTCCTAGAGCCTTCGGTGGGAACATAGCCCTGATGACACCTTGATTTTGGACTTCTGGCCTCCAGAACTGTGGGAGAAAAATCATGTGCTGTTATAAATACTTAGTTTGTGGTAAATTATTATGAAAGTCCTTGGAAACAAATACAGAAAGTTTTTATCAGAGTATAGTCAATGGAGGATTGAGGAGTGGGAAGTTACACTGTCCCATGGAAATCATGATGGCTCTGCTATTGTAAATAAAGTAGGAATGCTTTAAACTGGTTTACCAGATGAACTGATACTCTTGGTGCCCTCTGTACAGGATACTGATGGATACCCATGCTTGACCTAACACTTTGTGCTGGTAGATTACTCTGTGGTTTGCCCAAATCCTACTTTCAGGAGCTGGGCTCTGTGCTTATCAAGAATTCTTTGTGTTGGTTCCCAAGTCTGTTTTTGTCAATCGTACTTGTAATTTTGCAATATTATAATAATATATATTTAATGAGTAAACTACGAGTGTGGATGAAGAGTTATTTTTTTTTTGCAAAATAACAAAATGTTTTGCAAAGATTGAAGCATGGTTTAAAAATTGCAAAAAATAATAAAATTTATGTAGTCAGATTGCTTCTAAAGTGTCCTAATGTTTTGCATATTAAAAAAAATTGCACCAATTGTAAATGAGGCATTTTAGGAGTGGTTTATACAAAATAAACTTTGAGGAAATTTGGGCAGTGGCTGCTCAGTTATATATCAGACATGAACACATGAATGTATACTTACATATTTGACATTTAAATAAAATACTTAAGATATGTATTTTAATGGTTTTTTATTTGAACCAAATTTTACACTTAATTTTTTCAATTGTATTGAATAAGAAAGTTTTTTTTATTACACATTGCTAAAAAATTTGAGCAGAAAGGTTAATAAGTGCTCTCTTCAGGGCTAATAGGAGCTTTCTTTCAATCATAGTGAGGGTAGAGCAAAATTTCTTCTAACCTGCAAGTGGCTTTACGGCTTTAGAAGCTGGGATTTGGGTTCCTGGTGAAGAGGGTCTTATCCTTCCTGCATAGCTGAAGGGAGACTCATGTTTCCTAAATAAACAATACCTTAAATAGCGTCTTATTTCCCAGGCCTGGGAATCTATTTGTCTCAAGGTCATAGAGGCTGTTATAGAGAGAATCAGAGATGGAAGCAGGTTCCTCTTTTACTCCATCATGCTCTGTACGATGTGTTTTACCAACACAAAAGAAATTTTACGCCAGCTACTTTTCTCTTTCTCTATACTCCTCCTCTTCCTCCTCCTGTTACATTTTCTCCTTCAGAATGCATCTTTCAGGTTCTAATTCTTAATTTGCATATGCTCTGTCAGAATGTCATCTATCTGCAAGTTGGAATTGTCTTGTATGTGTATTTTTAGCATATTAGAATTTCAAATTATATGTTGCTTGGATAAACTTATAGTATTTGTTTAAGTTCTTTGAACAATAATCAATTGATTATTGAGGATATGGCCTTGACATAGGAAATAGGCCAAGTGATAGGGAAATTTAACTTGAATTTGAAATTTTGTCATGGATAATTCATCAATGAATAATTACAGAATTATTCATCTGTCAGCAAACATTTTTAAAATGACTATCATATGCCAGGCACTGTGTTAAGTGTTGTGTAAGATAAACATGAATAAGAAAGACTCTGTCAGTCTTTTAAAATTCTGAGGATTTTATATTAGCATCTCTTTCTTCTGAGATCAAAACCAAGATTGCCAGGGACAGTAGTTGTAAGTCTTAAAACCCTGTTGGAATATTTAGTACCATATAAATGCTATCAGTGGGAGAGAGAGTGCTAAAATTTAGGTCTGAAGATATAAGAACACGCTTTCCATGTTTGAAATCACCAGTTAACTATTCAGGAGCATATAAAATGCCTGGGCATAATATTCCCATGGAGTTAGTGTGGTGTGCTGTAAAGAACGTGATATAGAGAAAAAGAAGTGACTGTTTCTAGTTTTAGCTCGTCCAGTAACTGGCTCTGTGACCTTAGGCAATTCACTTTGATTCTTGGGTCCCCATATTTCCCTTAGTAATGATTGGGTGAGGTTGTGTCTACAGTCTCTTCTAGTTGTAAAAATCTCATTTACCGTAGAATTTCAAGGCTGTTTAAAGGACCTGGAGCAACCTTTATAGACTTTCTGAACTAATTCATTACCCTCACCACACTGTGTGAGATCTGAAAGCATAGTTTTTGTCATAGAGACATGATATGCTTTAATCTGCCTTCTTTCACCTTATTTGTACTCTTGCTGGAGAAGGAGGTGAAAAAGGTTGGTATCTGCTTGCTGAGTTGACAAATAATTGAAGGAATTAGAAATTCTTAGCTTGAACTAGCATGACTGATATGGTTTGGCTCTGTGTCCCCACCTAAAATCTCATCTTGAGTTGTAATCCCATAATCCCCATGTGTCAAGGGCGGGACCAGATGAAGGCAATCAAATCATGAGTGCAGTTTCCCCCATGCTTTGCTCGCAATACTGAGTCTCGTGAGGTCTGATTGTTTTGTAAGCATCTAGAATTTACCCTGCTTGCACTTACTCTGTCCTGCTGCCCTGTGAAGAAGGTGCCTGCTTCTTCCCTTTCCTTTACAAATTATCCAGTCTCAGGCATTTCTTCATAGCAGGGTGAGAACGGACTAATACAATGACCAAGGGAGAAAGACAAAGCAGCATGAAGTATTTGAAGGTGTGTCATTAAACACAGCACTCATGATTCAAAGAATGGGACATGCGTTTTGTCTTCCAGAATCTCCATTTGGTGAAGGAGACAGACACATGAGAAACAAGTGATGAGTCTGATGTGATGAGGCAGGAAGGATTGGGTAATAGACGACTCCCTCAGAGATAAAATGGGAGTAAAGGAGAGAAAGTATGTTTTGTTATTCCTTAGAGAGCAGAATGCTGATAGATGGATCAAAGTTACAGGGGGCAGATTTTTACTCACTGTAAGAAAGGATTCTCATTGTAATTTAAGGGATCCACCATTAGAGGGCACAACTCTTGGAGAGAAGTGGGAGTCTATTTTTGCTTTCCGCTAATTAAAAAGATGCTGGATGCATTTGTTAGAATCTGCGCCAGGTGAGAGGTTGGATTTGGTGATCTCTAGCTTATCTTGTAAGACACCTTTCGGTTGACCAAATAGCCTTCTTTCGTTGGATTCATCCTATAGAAGGCCACAGTGTTGATTTCATGTTATTAAATGAAAACCATCACTACCACCACCACAACAACAACAGAAAAATGAGAATACCTTATTGAAAAGGAGAGCCATTATTTCCGTGAGCATTGCTATCCCCATTAAATCGTTCCTATTGTGTGTAGACAGAAATGCACAATCCCAAACCAGGATAATAGATACAGAAAAAGTCCAGGAAAATGTAATTCCTGAGCAAATAGTCGACTCCATGACTTCTGAGAAGGGGGATGCTGGAATGCAGCTTTCATAGAAGGTGGCTGCGATAGGATTTACTCCAAAGTGCTAAGCTAAGATTTCCTTTGAGGCTGTTGCCTTTAAGCTGCATGACTCACCAGCAAAATTCACAAAACAAAAATGTGATCACTGAGGATTATGCTGCTGTTGCTGGTAACATGCTGGCAATGATTGTAACAGGACTTGCCAAGTACACATTGACCCTCTGAGTCACATTGGTTCCCATGGAGATTAACACCATCAGCAGTGGGGACAGCAGCCCAGAAGTGTGACTGGTGTTAGACAGAGAAGAGAAAAATGGCAGTATGATCCTCTAGAAATGCAGCAATTGGAATGAAAAAGGAGCATGGGCTGCTGTAGCTCCGGAGAGGAAATGACTTGTAACGGCATAGCAACCTACTTCTCTAGCTCTTCCTGCAATGGCTGGGGAAAAAGTGTACTTCCTGGCAGAGAGGCTACAATCTACTCTTATTTATCTGGCTATTTCCAGCAAGTTCTCTTCTCTCCTTAGATAGCTTATCTCTTCAAAGGAGTGTGTCCAAGGTGAACTCACCATGGGCCAAGAGGTCCTGACTCTGGGCCTGCACATCTGATTAACATATTGGGGCTTAAGGGTGGGAAGGGCACAGTTTACTTAGATAGATCTTTGTAGGCTTAAATGTTCTTTCTGGATACAAGTCCTTTTTTACTTTTATTAAAAAAAAATCTCATGACTTCAATTTCACAATGTATGCAGTTATTTCAAGTATTTTAATAGAGCAATTGGGTTTCTGGTAATTAGAGTCTCTTTTTCTTTTGGAAGTTGTCACAGGGGTGTGTGCTGGGCTGATGCCCCACCACCTCTTGTCCTTTGCAACCAGGTCTATTAGCACACGTTTATGCAGGCTGCAGCAGCCTTGTGTATAAGTTTATCCTTCTGGTGCCTGACTTTCCAGCCCTCTCCCATTCAGAGAAGGAAAAAGTCTGAGGACCTACATATTTTCCAAATGCAATATAACATGCCCGGCTCAGGTGAATTAGGGTATGTAAGGTGAGCTGTACTTTTTCTGGTCTCTTTTGTATCTGCAGTTGTGGAAAACGCCTGTTAGTTGCTGAATGATCAAATAGATGTAAGAAGAATAACTGGCTCCTGGCAAAAATCAGATTAAATTGCCTCAAAAGTAACCAAGCTAAAATGACAACATGTCACCCTAGAAAAGAAAGAAGATAATGGCTTTCAAGGGAATGACAAAGCACCTTTGGAGAAAATTAGAGTTAATAAGATATCTGAAGATGGAAAACAAGCCATCATCCTTCCAAATGTTAGCTGTTGATGACTGTTTCATTTAGTGGGAGATGCCACTTGGTATAGAGAAAAATGCACTGGACTGTGCATAACCACGGTCTCAGCTATACCATGGACTGTTGGTGAGGTGTTGAGTACATGTCCCAAGCTCACTGAACCTCAGTTTACTCATCCATAAAATGAGGGCTTTTACCCACACAGTCTCAGAGCACTGAGCACTGTACCTGAAAGGGAGGACATTCAGTGAGTGGTAGTGAAGATGACGATGGTGATGTTGAGGGTGACCACAGTGATCGTGATGATGATGTGACGGTGACATAATGAGCATCGCATTAGTAAGGGTTTT
Organism: Cebus imitator; assembly: GCF_001604975.1. Taxonomy (NCBI): domain Eukaryota; kingdom Metazoa; phylum Chordata; class Mammalia; order Primates; family Cebidae; genus Cebus; species Cebus imitator. The sequence continues at coordinate 930,455 of NW_016107805.1, read as the reverse complement.
CTAGGGAGGCAGAGCCAATAGAATGTCCTAAGATATGCAGTTGGCAAGCTGGAGACCCAAGAAGAGCCAGTATTTCAGTTTGGATCTGAAGACAGGAAAAGACTGATACCCCATCTCAAAGCAGTCAGGCAGGAGTTCCCTCTTGTTTTCACTCAAGGAAAGGTGAATCTTTGTGTTCTATGCAGTATTTCGACCTATTGGATGAGGCCCACCACATTTAGGAATGCAATCTGCTTTACTCAGTCTCTCAATTCAGATATTAATTTCATCCAGAAACACCCTTAGAGACACACTTAGAATAATATTTGACCAAGTGTCTGAGAATTTCGTGGCCAAGTAAGTCAACACAAAAAATTAACGACCATAATTATGAACTTCAAGGTACCTTGACCTTTAGTTCCAAATTCAGTGATTCTAAAAAGGGTGCTCTTTTGTAAAGCATTTTCAAAAACTTGCTTTTTGTAAAGGTTCTGCCTCATAGGAAGCTCAGAGTTTTGTATTCTTTTGCTTGGGGAAGAAATTTGAAACCGGAAACTTATGCTTTTGGAACATGCTTTACAAAATCTTGTCTACTGACCTCCTTCTTGATGACATCCAATCTCACTGTGCTACATTGTGTATATCAGAGAAACAGCCTAGCCTAGTGCCTAAGAGCTCAAGATCATCACTATACTCTTGCTCTGCCACCCACCAGCTCGTGCAACTTTGGGCAAGTTACTGGCCTTCTGTGTTTCAGTTTCCTCACCTATAAAATGGGATGGAAATAGTGCCTATCTTATAGGGTTGTTGAGAGGATGACTTACGTTAATGCATGTAAAGTACATAGACTAGCATCTATGTGGCACAGGGTACACACCCTTTAACTATAAGATATTATATATCTTACTGAAAAATTAAAGATTTACGGTGGTACCACATTTCAGTCCTTTTCGTTTATAAATTAATCTCTTGCGAAACTTACCAGGGAATATCTTTGGTATTTTGTAGTTGTCAGCTCAGCTTCAGGATTTGTTCTGGAGTCTTCCTTGAAAAGCGTGTGTGTGTGTGTGTGTGTTTGTGTGTGTGTGTGTGTAAAAGCCTCTGCTAATGAACGCTGATGCAGTACATCTGCCCACCAGATGGCGCAGTGCTCCTACATTCCAAGGCTCAGCTACCCTGAGGGAGGCAGGGAATTTTGAACAGCACCTGAAGAAGCATCTCATCTCTCCCTGCAGAGCACAGGGCACAAGACTTCACGTTGTGTCAAGTACATGTCGCTAGTTCTTGCTTGTGATTTTGTAGGAACTCGATTAGGCTATAACATTATTTTTTGCAAGAAATTTATATTATAGAAAAATGACTCATAAATAAATCAAAATGGTCATATATATGTTACACACACAAAAACATGTGCACAGATCTAACATAGTTTTTTCTCTCTGCTGCATCTCTTGCAAAAGCCCAGCTCATAGAGAGCAGGAGCTTTCTCAGACTGTGTCAAATTGCCTCAGGGATGGAGAGACTTACATGGACTAACAGAAATCAAATGGCAGAGCTCAGCTTTCTGGTAAGAGCAGGTCCTGGCTCCTTCTTTACATGAAGACCAGTCCAACAGTGCTTGTTGTCTCTTCCTGTGCCATCTGAAATCTGTGCCTCAAGCCGACCAACAGCCTTCTAAATCTCTTTATTCTAAATTTGGCGCAACCGTCTTTCATCTGTGTCTTTTGGAGTCTTCTGCTGCATTACCCCATGATCCAAGTTGGAGTTGGGAGCTGTTTCACTGACTTGCCAGTTCTCATCATAAAGAACCTTTTAGCCCCCAAAGAGTCTGAACAACAGACCTCCTCCACACAGAAATGGTGAATTGATTACATTGAAAACTATTTTGAAGTCAAGCAAGGCCAGCTTATGTCACTCTCCTGAAGCAGAGAATGACTTTCACTTGCTCACTTTCAGACTTACAACCTTCCATTCTCTGCACACCATCTCCGTGATCTGTTATGTCATTTCACGCTTCTCCCTAAAACTCTTCATTGATTGCACATTCTTTATTCCTAACATCTTTCATACACTTATTTCAGAGTACTAATGGCATTTGTAATACTATTACTTGCTTCTTTATTTTATATCTTCTCACCTAGAGAGTAGGCCCCAAGAGTGGGAACTTTGTTGCTCATGTTCCCCATTGTATCCCTCTGAGCTGGTGCAGAGTTAAATATAGGAGACACGCAGTAAGTAATTATGGAACAGCACTATTCTTTCAGCTGCTAGACCTAGAGCCCTTAAAGTCCATATCCAAAGAAAATTACAAAGTGACGGTAATGAAAAAAAACCACAACAGTGACCACCTATTGAGCACCTACTATACCCCAGGCATTTCATGCACAATAACTCTATTTCTTGGATTTCCAAGCATGCTATTATCATTTCAGTTTTATAGATAAGAAAGGTAAGGTGAAGTAGCTGACCAGAAGGTACTTGGAGCTGGGATAAAACCCACATCTATTTGGTCTCAGAGTCGCTACTTCTTACATTATTCCAGGCTCTGTCTTTATCATACTCCCCTTAACATTTTCCCCTGACTCTAAAGATATTAATGTTTACAACAGGAAGTATAGTGACATTAGATAAATGTAGCAGGTACTGGCATATTTTCTATCCTGACTATAGACACACACGTAACAGAAAAAAAGCTTTTATAAAAAATTAATAAAGCAAGTATGTCATTCTCAAAAAATCTTTCACATTGTACAATAGCTTGTAGGCTGGTCCAGTGGCAAGCCCTAGGGTCCAGAAGGAAGGGCAATTATTTGTACAGTGTAAAGCTTCAGATATATTCCTGACCTCACCCTCATTTCATCTGGGTTCCGGAAAAAGGAAAGACTGAATGTAAAACAAATCCAAATTTATCTAACTATCTATCTATCTGTCCATCCATCTATTGAGACGGAGTTTCTCTCTTATTGCCAAGGTTGGAGTACAATTGTACGACCTCGGCTCACTGCAACCTTTGCCTCATGGGTTCAAGTGATTCTCTTGCCTCAGCCTCCTGAGTAGCTGGGACTACAGGTGCGTGCCACCACTCCCAGCTAGTTTTTGTATTTTTAGTAGAGACAGGGTTTCACCATGTTGGCCAGGCTGGTCTCAAACTCCTGATTTTGTGATCCACTTGCCTCGGCCTCCCAAAGTGCCGGGATTACACGCGTGAACGACTGCACCTGGCCTGATGTTTTCTTAAGAAATGAGAGACACCAAGGCACAAGCACTCCTGTTTTGATGACCTGTTGAAGAGGTACAGTTGCCCCAAGTGGAGAGCGAGAGATTTTCTTCCTACAGTCTCTGCTAGTACTTCAATAATGCAAAAATGTAGGAGGAGCAGCAACAGTAGCTGAAGGACAACTGGAGGTCAGAAAGAAATGCAACGGAGCCTATCAACAGTGATGATGCCCAGCCTATGTGGCAGCACGCAATGAAAGTCTAGTGTCCAGCAACGGTGGCAGTACTGGGCAGATACAGAAGCCACCAGCAGACCTGGCAGCTGTCTCTTCAGGATCTATGCCTAGCAGAAGGGATAGTGGCAGATGCAAAAGTCATTTGACCAATGGGCTTTGTGCATGTGCAATCCCTTGGCATATACTTCAGTGAGCTGATTTTTCACTGGGTTTCACATACCTTTCTTTAATCTTTGCTGTGATTTCTTTGATTTATTTACCCTTTTTATATATAACTGCATTCATTCTTGCTGGTTGATTCAAATCCTTGGAAGTGGAGTGAGTGAGTTTGGAGTTACATCCCTTCCAAGAGGCATGGAGATAGCTTTGGAGACCCAGAGACAAAGATGGAGAGATTTTGTTGGGGCTGGGTTCTGTATTAACTGATGATGATGAGATGATTACTGAGGATGTGACACAATTTGCACTCACAGGCTGGCTAAGCTTGTCTTAGGGCACAAATAACACTTGCACCTTATCAGATAGTTGAGAGGGATGACTGAGACCGCATGTATGAAGTATTTGCTCAGTGCCTGGCATACTGTAGGTGATGAAAAGGGTTAATCCCCTTCCACCTTTCTTATTGTATTCTCTTGGAAATGTAGACTTTCTTAATGCATTGTACCATTGCAGCATGACTATCTAAAAGGTACTTTTAAGGGAGAACATAATTATTTGAATAGCCCGCTAAGAACATTGAAATAGAAATTCACCTGGATATTTTCTACATTGTAATAAACCAGAATAATACTAATGCAGAATGTTTGTAGCAGGGACTGTTCTGAGTTCTTTACATGCATAAAGTACTTAATCCTATTAGGTGTGCACTTTTGCTATCTTCATTTTATAGATGAGGAATACAGGTGCCAAAAAGTTAGGTAACTTCTCCAAGGCATACAGTTGGCAAGCAGCAGAGCTTGAATTCATATCCAGGCAGGGACACACGCATAACCCCTGTGTTTGCTGCAGGGGTATGTTTAGGTAATAAAGCAAATATTGACTGAATGCTTTCTACAAGGAAGGCATTGTGTGGGGTGCTGAAAGCTGCATTGCTGAGCCCCAGAGGGGCACCACTCACCAAAGCCTAGTTAAATGCAGTGCACAGCCTGCACAGCTGTACACAGCAACCCTAGAATGCAGCAAAATGTGATCCTTTGCCTGAAATAGGTCAGTCTGTAAAACTGCCATTACGGAGAGCAAAACATGTAGGAGCAGAGAGGACTGAAAAATTAATTTTGAGTCTTTTTTTCTATTTTAAAGGCACAGAGTTATGGGATAAATTTGTAGGTAAATAGTTTCAAACTCATAGATTTCCCTATATGGGGGTCAGCAGGAGACATATCTCTAAGAGTTTAGTGTCTGGAAACATTGCTTTCTTGGGAAACAGGTATTATTTTATTTTATGGAGAATGTGTCTCCTACAATAGATTAAATAATACTTTTTTGGATGCATAGAAACTCAGAACCACATGAAGATTCCTATTTTTATAACTGTGTGCAATCTCTTAGCACATGTTTCAGTGAGCTGATTTTCCACTTGGTCTCATGTACCTTTCTTTTATCTTTGCTGTGATTTCTTTGACCGATTTACATTTTTATACGTAACTGCATTCATTCTTGCTGGTTCATTCAAATCCTTGGAAGTGGAGCAGAGTGAGTGAATTTGGAGTTACATCCCCTCTGAGAGGGATCAGGTGGACTCTTGTGTGCTGTCCCCATTCACCATATGGAATTACCAGGTACAACAAATTGTGCATCAGTCAATGTTTGATGTAAATATTTCCTGGCCATTTTGGAAGGAAGAATATTTTTTTTCTGCTCTTTGTAGGGGAAATTTTATTGTTCTTGTGGTTGATTGATTGATTGTATGATGACAACCCAGCTGTAAAGACCATCATTTTGACACATTTATTATTACTTTTGGTCCGCTGAGGGCTGGCTTGATTTCGAAAACACGGAGCTGAAGGGGAAAGTCTACTTTTTGATAGGGCAGGCATGGAAGTTTTTTTATAAGAAGAAATTAGGTGGTACTATTGGAGTAAAGATCAAGACCACAGCATACATTTCCCCCAGGTCTAGTCTGTTCTGTTTATGTGCCATGAGATACCACATTTAACGTCTGCCAGGTTTGGGACTTGGTATTTATTTCCATTGGAGAGGAAAGAAAAATACAGGAAAATGTTCCAGGAGATTTCCATCTTGTTTAGTCTTTATTATAACCTTAAAAGAGAATCATTTCTAATATTTAAATCAATAGTGTAGAGATAATAAAGCTTCAGTGAGATTAAGGAAGAGGCCCAATGTGACAGAAGAGTCGGGATTAGGAATCGGATCGGTACGACCTCAAACAGGATCACCAAACTCCTATTAACATGCAGTATGGTACTTGCCTAATAGCAAAATAAAATCGTTTGCTACAGTATCTTTGCTTATTGAAGCTATGAACAGAGAGGGGAATCATAGTACTTTGAGACAGAAAAAGTACCTCTGTCGTCCTGTCTGCTGGGGCAGTTCATGTACAGAAAGACAGCAAATCTCCTTGAATCCAGAACTGCTTGTCAGCTTTCAAAGGGCCTTTGAGGTGGCTTATATATTGATTGACTGAAGTTGCATGTATGGTGTGTTTTCATCAAAAGGCAAGGTACCAACAGGCCGCAGCTGCCATTAGTGCTGCCAGAGAACAGCCTATTCGGACAAGGAAAATAATCCATTGCTTGTTGCATAGGAAAATGCCTTTACTCAGTGCTGCCTTCTTCTGACAGGGTTAGGAACCTATCAATTCAGAAGATAGAATGTGACTTTGTTTTTCTGATTTAGTGTTAATATTTCAGTCCTTTAGGGCACTGTACATTTAAAAAAATCCACAGCCTGCAAAAAGTATATAGTTTCATTTTCTAAAGACGTGTCACCTCTGAGAAAGCAGAGGGCTTAACTGCTATCATTGACCTTAGCCTTTCAGAATCCTTTGTGGTCATTGTGGGGAAAAGAGAGCCAGCATCATCTGTTCTAGGTTAGAGTAGGCTTTGCAAGCCTTAGAGGGCACCTTGATGCTTTGGTGATCTCAGTTCACCACATGGGGTGAGAAAAGCCTCTGTATGTCATGGGGACAGGGGCTAGATAAACAAGGCAAATAGTGTGTTTACAGATATGCAAATAAGCATGCAAATTAGATTCCCGTCGGCTTCATTTAGAACGTAATTTAAAATTAATTAAAAATTAAGAGGCAAATTAGAAGCTAACATTCAACACCATATGGGAAAATATACATATTTATCAGAATGGCATAGATGTATACTGCATAGGTGAGAGTGAATTGTGATGTGTGCAAAACTCTTCCATTTTGATATTGCATAAAACCAATGTGGGGAAGCCCAATATGTTGCAAGAATTATTTTTTGGCACTCTATGAATTAAATTTCACTTTAATTTAGGGATTAAATGATATATCTTATATGCATTAAATTCTGTGCAAACTTATACTAACAGACATAAAGTTTCACAACTGGAAGTGAAATGGTAAGTCAGGTACAGTTTACCTCCATATGCTATCAAATATTTGTGAAACTCATTTTTCTCAAATGGGGTCATTGAGCACATTCACCCTGGCAGGCCTTTTGCATATTGTTAATATGCAATCTATACTTGGAAAGTAATGATTTCCCTCTCTCAGCCACTGAGGAGTTCTGGGTGATTAATGAGTTAATGGCTGCATCCACACAAGGCCAAAACAACTCATTGAAAAGTGAAAAATTCAATCACTCCACTGACTGTTTTGTCTACAAAGCAACCAGAGTACCTCTGTGATTGATTTGCTTTTCACTGAATTGATTGCTATTTTTTGGCAACTTTGTTGAATTAACCAATTGTTTGATCCAACCCGAGTGCAGATCAACTCCTTCTGTGAATGTAGCAAAACTTTTCCACACTAACCTTTCTAGCATCCCTGAAGGTACGTATAATTAAGGATTATATGTACAACAGATATATACTACCTGTATAAGAAAATTAGAATGTTTCCATACTTTGGCTACCTTGTATAAAATATTTAATTGTATTGAGATGAACATAGTTCTTTTAAAATAATGACAAGTAATACAAAGGATCTTTTCTCATTTTATTTCAAAAGCTTCAGAGACGAGGCTCTGAAATCAAGCAGATTAAAATGGCCACAGAGTAGGTATATTATAGACACAAAGCGAGGAAAACCAGCAGCAATAATGAGACAAAAGTATAACAAAACCCCTGCAAAGACTGAAGAGGTTTCAGAAAACAATGCAATGAATCAGCAAATCAGGAATTCTGAAGCACGTCCTGAGAGCTAGACGGGTTAGTGTCAAATTTGGGAAATAGGCAGGGGAAGTAAAAGAAAGGAAATTTAAGAAAAAAGTTCTGTTTTTGGCTGATATACAGTTGTACACATTGCCCTAATATAATTGAACACTCTGCACAAAGATACCTTCTTGTGTTCATTTATCTCTGTTAAATTTGATTGCTTAATTTTTGAAATAATGCTGGCATGCTTTGGCTAATGTGATGAAAACTATTCTTTAAAATGTTGGTGTGGACGCCAGGCACAGTGGCTCATGCCTGTAATCTCAGCACTTTGGGAGGCCAAGGCGGGTGCATCATTTGAGGTCAGGAGTTCAAGACCAGCCTGGGCAACATGGCAAAAGCCCATCTCTACTAAAAATACAAAAATTAGCTGGGCATGGTGGCGCACACCTGTAATCCCAGATACTTGGTAGGCTGAGGCAGGAGAATCGCTTGAGCCTGGGCGGTGGAGGTTGCAGTGAGTTGAGATTGTGCCGCTGTACTCCAGTCTAGGCAACAGAGTGAGACCCTGTCTCAAAAGAAAAAAAAAGTTGGAGTGGAGAGCAGGTTAAAGCACACCTCTTAAAGAGTCAATTAATATTTGGAAAGGAAAGAAAGAAAGTTATATTATTGGAAGCTTTGCTTTTTATTCATCCTAATTTGAAAGTACAGCAGGTGTACGAAGAGGAAAGGAAAGTTTTCATTATTGTTGGCCTCAATTGACTACAAAGAGCCATGTTTAAAAAGGATAGAAATTTATTGAAACAAATGGTATCAGAGTAGAAATGAGTTCTGCCATCACTTACTCCAAACCTTCTTAATTTACAGATGAGTCTTTTGAGGTTCAGAAGGGTGAGATGACACAATCAAGCTTACGTGGCTCATCTGTGTCAGAATCAGAAGTTTCCAGATTTCTTGACCTTCAGGCCAAGGAGCAGTCCCTGTGCATGTGTCAGAGATGAACAAGCCAGGAGAAAATTTTAAAGATGACAGAAAAAAGTATGAATTCATTTCAAGAACTGCATTTGAATAGAGATTTCAGTGGACAAAGGTTTTCATACTGAAACCTAAGAAAATTGAGGCCAGGTGAGAGTCCCCTTTCTGAATTGCAAAATTTAATGTCACAAACAGCTGCAAGGTGCTGTCTAAATGGGCCTCCCAGGTTCCAGGAGAGCAGATGGTCCTGAACAAGGTCTTCCTGGCTGATCTGAGAAGTGACACGGAGGAATAAAGAAGGGAAGGATGAGATGAGCTTCTGAATTTGGAAACTGCATTGATGTTGAAGGCAATCTCAAAGTCGTGTAAGCAAATTTCCAGTTTTTGGATAAAAAGGAATTATAGGAGAGGATGTTTTAAAAGGCTAGTGCTACAAGTGCTATAATGCTAAGGGTAAAGGTGAAGGCAGAGAAGAATTGAACTCAGGTGAAGCCAGGTGACGTGGGAAACCTCCGATTGGGGATGGTTACGGTAGAATTTGTGATAGAAGAGGAAAGGTCAGATGCCTTTTGACTAAATGCCTTTTCACAAAGTGTCTATATAACTCTGATGCTTCTCTTAGGAAAATTGGCAGCTTGTCACTAGGCATTGCAATTTCGCTGTGGCATGATGCATTCATATTCAGGAGACGTGACAGAGGTGTTTGCCTACCATCAGCCTGAACCAATGGCAAATAAAACCAGACAGGCATAGTTTTATTTAAAAGGAAGAGCTACTTTTAATCAGAGAATTGAAAGAATAATATTTTTCATCAGAGAATTTTCACAGGATCACAACACGGCTTATATTGATAGGAAAAATAAATCATTTAGTAAAGGCATAGTAGGCTGAGGGGAGGGCTAAAAATGAGGCCTGGTTTAGCCTAACACTTTGGCCCTGCACAGTGGCTCACGCCTGTAATTTCAGCACTTTGAAAGGCCAAGGCAGGTGGATCAGGGGGTCAGTAGTTCAAAACCAGCCTGACCAGCATGGTGAACTCCAGTCTCTACTAAAAATACAAAAATTAGCAAGGCGTGATGGCACACACCTATAATCCCAGTTACTCAGGAGGATGAGGCAGGAGAATCGCTTGAACCTAGGAAGTAGAGGTTACAGTGAGTGGAGATCGTGCCGTTGCACTCCAGCCTGGGCAACAGAGTGACTCCGTCTCAAAAAAGAGTGGGATGAGGCAGGACAGAAGAGAGAAAGAAGTGAGGTGGTCAGCGTGTGTTTTCCTTTCTCTGTTTTTTTTTTTTTTTTTTTGCCTGAGAGCAGGAAGACTTATAAGATACCTGGTGAGGACAGTGGATTTTTGTTTTGAGATTCTGGGAGGAGCCAACACTAAACATCGTGGGATAGGCCCACATAGTTAAGAAAGGAAAGCAACTGACTGGAGAAGAAGAGAATCTAATTGGCACTCTGAGATTCTCTGGTTTCCTCTTAATGGGGATGCCTAGTCAAAAACCCATAGGTCTGACGTGGCAGCTGCAGGGCACCTAAGCCCCCTTCCCCTCCACCCACCCCCACGCTCACTGCCATCATAGTGAGAGAAGCAGGGTAAGACGAAGGCTTTCGAAGGAGCAATTTTATTCAACAGAGACTGGGTATTCCCTAAAGCGGCTGTTAAAATTATTGGATCAAGCTAAATTTAAACCAGGTTAGACATTTAGTTAATTTATTTTTCTCTAACCAGCAGGTGGAAGTTCAGAGAAAGACAAGATTATAGACAAAATAAAGGCACTACATTTTCTCTGATAAAAAATTCTCTTAACATTTTCATATCCTGTTGGTTTTCCAGGAAACATAGAAATACTCTGTAAGAAATAATCTCAAAATTGACGTGATGGATTAAAGATGGGAAAACATGCCCTGGAATACCTAATGGGAACATTAGTCTATGTCTACACACAGATCAGCGTGACTGAATATAGCTTTCTTAAAAAAGCAGTTGAATTCGGGAAGGCAATTATTTTATTGCTCAGTAAGACTTAATATTTGGATTGATTGTATTTCCTTTGCATTTTATTTTGGAGTCTATGTTCATAGCATCAATATGAGAGTGAAAATTTTCACACACAAACAATACATAATCCAATAAAGAGCCAGATAGAAATTATTTTATTTGGAAATATTCAAGGGAGTGTTTAAGCAAGGGATGTCTTGTGATTGAGATAAGTACAGTCTAACTCGACAAATGTTAACAGTGCCCCATTAAGTGCGGGCACTTGATAGGCACTGAGAGACAGAGGGCATGACGGGTGGAGGGAAGCACCCCCAGGAAACAAAAGTCATGGAGAATGATTCTGATTGAAGAAGTCAGGAAGGCTTCACAGAGGAGGTGACCTTTGAGCTGGGCCTTGAGGAAAGACTATGATTTACATAGGGGAAGATTTTTCACAGGAAGGGCATTTGAGCTGAAGAAATATGGACAAAGAAAATAAATGAATCAGTGCTCACTGGGTTTATAGTCAGCCCAGCAGTCTGATGTAAATGAGGTTCCTGGGCTATACAGCTATAAGGTGGGGTAGGGAGGGGTGGTCAGGAAATAATGCTAGAAAGAATGGTTGGGGTTGAGGAATAGAGGGACTCAAATGGCTTGTGATTTAAAAACAACTCTTTGGCTGGGCTTGGTGGCTCATACCTGTAATCCCAGCACTTTGGGAGGCCAAGGCAGGTGGATCACAAGGTCAGGAGTTTGAAACCAGCCTGACCAACATGGTGAAACCCCGTCTCTACTAAAAAACAAAAATTAGCTGTGCGTGATGGTGCGCACCTGTAATTCCAGCTACTCAGAGGGCTGAGGCAGGAGAATCTCTTGAACCTGGAAGGTGGAGGTTGAAGTCAGTGGAGATGGTGCCATTGTACTCCAGCTTGGGTGAAAGAACAAGACTCTGTCTGAAAAACAAAACAAAACAAAACAAAACAAAACAAAACAAAACAAAACAAAACAAAACAAAACAAAACCTCTTTGTCCTGGGGGATTTAGAAAGAAGGCCAGCACAGTCCCCTCTTCTGACACTGCCCAGACTTGGGAGATGCTGGTATCTCTCTGACTGGGGCCAATGTAAAGATTCAGAGCCCATGATTCTGCAGTGTCGAACAAGTAGCCTCAGGTTTGTGTTGCTTGTGTGACCGTTTTAATGGGCTCCATTGCCTTAGACTGACTGGATTGCCTATGCGTTATCAATTTTGCCAGGGAGATGCATGTGAGTTGCCACTCAGGGACCCTGGACAGCAGTCATTGGCTGGAGGATCAAAGGAAGCAGAGGAAGACTCAATAAAAAGAAATGCAGTCACCAGCAAGCCCTCCCATGCTGACATTGGATAGAGAATAGAGGTGGCAAAGCCTCAAAGCAACCACAAACCCTGCTTTATGTATGAGGTTCACACAAAGCCACAAACTCTTGCGGGTATATTGCAAAATCTCTCTGAGGACGGGTGTATTTAATTTGTTATTTGAGTGTAGCACCTGTGTTGCTTCATTCTTACACAAATTCCTGAGGTAATTAGCTTCACAGAATATTGCCAGGTTGGCACATCTCCCCTGCTCCCATCACTTTTGGGAATATTGGAACTAGAAGACAGGTATTCTTATCGCAGAGTTATATTAATAAATTTAATTAACATAAAACAACATTAATTCAGTGGCTGGCACCTGAGGCTGGAGAGCTCTCCCTTCTTTCACACCACCAAATTGCTGATCTTGCGAGTGTCTGCCAGCTAGCGGATTCTTTTAAGCCAGAGTTATTGAGGTATAATTTACATCTAATAAAATTCCCCTGTTTAGGAGTACAGTTCTAAGAGTGTCGACAATTATATAAAGTTGTGTGATCAACACAGTACAGACAGAGACTATTTCCATTATCCCAAAACGCCCTCACGTCCCTTTACAATTAATCCCCTCCACTCCCATCAGCTCCTGGAAACCACTGATTTCTGTCAGCATAATTTTGCCTTTTTCTTAATGTCATATGAATGAAAGCATGCAGTATGTAGCCTTTGATTGTGGTTTCTTCACTAGGCATAATCTGCTTTTTGGATTAATTCATGTTGTGGAATGGATCATTTTGTTTCTTTTTATTGCTAAGTGGTTTCCCATTGTACAACATAATGTGCTTGAGTTTGTTTATCCACTTACCATTTGATAAACATTTGGGTTGTTTCCAGTATCTGGGGATTAGGATTAAAGTTGCTCTAAAAATTCACCTACAGGCTTTTATGTGTACATACGTGTCAAATTCTCTCGATGATCTGGAAGTGGGTCATATGGAAAAGGGTATGCTTAGTTTAATAAGAACTTTCCCATTCTTTTTGAAAGTGGTCGCGCCATTGTGCACTTTTACTAACTTATGGGAGTCCCACTGTTTCCTCATTTTCACCAGCACTTCATATTTCCAACTTTTTTTTTATGTTATCCATGCTAACAGGTGCGTGGTGGCATGTCACTGTGGATTTAATTTGTATTTCCCTAATGAGAAAGATGTTGGGCATATTTTCATGTGCTTGTTTGCCATTCACATTTTTTCTTTGGTGAGGCATCTGTGGCATTGGTTAAAGAATAGGCATATAGATCAATGGAACAGAAGAGAGTCCAGAAATAGCCCACACATATATGGGCAATTGATTTCCTACAAGGTACCACAGTAATTCGATAAAGAAAGGATGGATTTTTCAACAAGTGGTGTGGAGAGCATTGGACATTGATATAAAAAAGTGAACTCAGACCTGTACTTAACATTGTACACAAAGAATGAACTCAAAATGGTTTATAGACCAAAAGGTAAAGCCTAATACTGTACAAATTTGAGAAGAAAACCCAAGAGAACATCTTTGTAATTATGGGTTAAACAAAGCATTCACAGATATTGCATATATAGCATGGACCATAAACAAGAAAAATCAGTGAATTAGACTTCCACAAACTTAGGAACTTTGACCCTTTGAAAGACAGTATTAAGAAAATGAAAAGACAAACCACAGGCTGGGAAAATATATTTGTGAAATATGTATCTTACCAGGACTTACATATAGAATACCAAAGGTCAGTAAGAAAAAAACAACCCAGTGAAAAATGGCCAATAGGTTTGAATAGACCCTTCACTAACTAGCTTTTGAGGTTGAATGCGTGACTGTTTTTTTCAGGGTTCCTGAGCGTTGATGCTGATGATCTTCAGCTGGATGTGTTCATTCTGACCTACGCTCTGCAACTTTGGGATCTGCAGACCCTGTGAGTTGTTGCTGTCCACCTCTGCGTGCTGGCCTGCCCTCCTGCGTGTCCCCAGCACAGCACCTCTGTGCCTCTAAACACCAACTTTCCCGGACCACATAACACCTCATCTTCACACAAACCACCGTCTTTCTCTCTCCTTCCTCTATGTTTTTTTTTTTTTTTCCCCCTAACAGAAAGAGCGTCAGCTTTGGCTCTAACAGTTTTGTTGTACTACATAAGAAAATATTTTATTATACTGTGAAATTTTAGTACAGTCAAGGAAATGTGGGGCCCAGCTTCAGTTTGGCAGGGCTGAGTGTCATGTACTCTGTGACCAAGTGAAACTCTTCTAGCATGTTTCGTTATTTGGTTAGATCCAGAACTGATGGGGCTAGAATGCCAACTCTAACATCCAATGTTTCTGATTACTATACTTTTAGACTTTATTTTCCAGTTGTGTTTTCAAGAGAAGAGTAAAGAGAAGAAGAACTTGCAAAGACCAGCAGTTGTGGGGGGCTTCACACTGAGTAGCGCAGTGTCCAGCTCGTGGTTCACAGTGTGCTCCATCTTGGTGAACGCCCCTCCAGAGTTGGAAGGGACTGTTCCTGTGGTCCTCCTGCAGCCAGTCTGTGGAGGGAAGCAAGAGATGTCTGAGGCCGAGCTGGGCCCTGGGAGCAAGCTGCTCTCGAACATTTCCTGCTGCCATCCACCTTGCCAAGGGCAGGAGTATGTTGATTTTACATAGCTAGCATATCTGATTCATAAAAATCACTTGACCTGGTATTTTAAGTGCCCAGAATCCAGGTTGGTGCCTCAATTATTATTATTATTTTTTGAGATGAGGTTTCACTCTTGTTGCCCAGGCTAGATTGCAGTGGGCAATCCTGGCTCACTGCAACCTCCGCCTCCCGGGTTCAAGCAATTCTCCTGCCTCAGCCTCCGAAATAGCTGGGATTACAGATGCCTGCCACCATACCCAGCTAATTTATGAATTTGTAGTAGAGATGATGTTTCACCCTGTTAGCCAGGCTGGTCTTGAACTCCTGATCTCAGGTGATCCACCTGCCTTGGCCTCCTAAAGTGCTGGGAATACAGGTGCGAGCCACTGTGTTTGGTTGCTACCTTGATGTTTTCATGAAGCAGAATTAGTCTGGAGCTATGATTCTCCTTCCTGACAACTCTTCAGAGCAAAAGCCAAGAAAGGGTCCTTAGGGTTGACCAAATCATATTATGGGCTTCCAGATTAAAATAAGAAAACTTGGCTTTTTAAAAATATGTACTTCACACACATTGGAGAGAAGGGTGTTGTGTGGTGCCCAGGTAAGAAAACAGACTTCACAAGGACAACTCCTAAATTAGCCTTTGGCAGCTCATATGCTTATCCACCGAGAGTGGCTTATTGTGGTTATAGATTTTCCTCCTCACCAATTAGAAATGTCCCAAAGATTCAGCTGGCTTGTCACTGACTGCAGCTTATTGTAGGGGCTCTTTGTTCTACATTTAATTGCTGATTGCTTTTAGTACTGAATTTCAGATGCAGTTGGTGTGTGTGTCTGTGTGTGTGTAAAAAGCTTTCATCTGAGAGCTTTATTTCTAGGGAATTTTGTGATTAATCCTTGAACTGTAAGATTCTAAACCCTTTTAGTAGAGGATCTTACTTAAAAAATCAAAACTTGTCTTCTGCTGACAATCATGTTTTTGTTATCTGTTCAGTAAGAAAATGCAAAAAGATACCATGGCTTCAGTATGTTGAATTAAGGAAGAATCATACCAGCAACTGGAAGTGTGAGGTAGGACTGTAGACCCTTTTGCCCTAACTCCAAGGACCCTCAATTGGGATGAGCTGACAGGTTGTAGAAAATGGATGGGCTGGCGTGACGTTCTTATTTTATGTTATTCTTTCCTTTGCTCCATGTATTTCTTTTGGAGCACTTATACTGCTGGCTGAGAGTACAAAATGAAGGTCATGAATCATAACGTCTTGGCTGGAAGGAATCTCAGGCATCCTTTAGCCCAGGAACCTCATTTTATGGATGAAGAAACTGAGTCCAACAGCAGGCGAGCACCTTGCCCAATTTCAGGCAGCAAATCTTATGATGGAGCCAGGGGTGTACTTATGCCTCTCAATGAACACTATCATATTTTTTTCTTCTTTAGCTGTGTGGAGAATGGCTGCTTGTCTCTCTCCTCCAAAACTGCGTTGGATTCAACTGACAGTTTGTATCAGTCTAATGCACCTATTCACAGATTCCTGTAGTGTTAGAAATCTTGTTTCTCAAGTTCAGTTTATTTAAAGTCATATTTTCAAAGGCTTTGTTTATGTGAGAAGGCAGCTTAAACAAGATTCTCTTCTGGTTTGTTGCTTCTTTCCTGATGTGCTGGTGTCTGGGAGAATATTGCTGAAGGACCAGACCTTAGGTAGCACCCACCTGAATGCAGATGTGGCTTCTCATTCCTGATCTTTCACCCAAGGGCTGTCTTCTGCGTGCAACTTGCCACCTTCCGAAGCAGCAGCTGTCATCCCCAGAGAACCCTGATGAGGGCAGCCTTTACTTTCTTGTGTTTTATCGTTGCTGGAAAAAGCTGTGGTCTTTACCTGGAATGGAATGGGCTTGTTTGTCACCTAAGTGCAAATGTCATTTTAGCACTTCGCTGGTCACAACACCCTTTCTGGCCTTTATAGAAAATGACATATTCCTGTGTTCTTTGTCTCCAACACATGCTTCAGAAAGGCACGGGCAGTTATTATGCTTTAAAAGGTTGGAGAGAAAATGCAGAGACCTGTAGGCCAAATACCAGGGAGCGCAGAGAACACAAATCAGGCTACGGTGTCACCTGGGTCTCCTGGAAAGTAGAGAAAAGAAAGCATTGGCTTTGTGTCCTGTGGCTATTAACAAGCTTTCCACTGTCATTTCTTTTCCTGGGGTCAGAAGGATATTAAAACAAGATGGGCACTCCCCCAGCCACTGGCTTCCTTGCTCCCATCTCTCTCACTTCCCTCTCCCCCCTGCCCCCACCCTCTCTTCCCCCTGCCCTCCTTTCAGCCTGGGTTGTGTGGCCTAGCACTGAGGTCTGTTATCAGTCACTTGAGCTGTTCTTGGCATGGGTGCAGCAGCAGAGAGGTGCTGCTGAAGGCACTCCTAAATGACTAGCAATAGCAGGTGCCAGGGAGGCATCGATCCGGCAGCATGTGACAACTTAGGAACGCAAGGTTAGAGCAATTTTATGGCCTATTACAGCGTTGCTTTCTCACACGGCAAAACCTATGACAAGTGGCTCCACCTTACTTGGGTCTCTGAGACACTGAAACTTGCTTTTAATTACAATAATTACTGCTCCCAGCCAGGCCTGGCCCACAGTGACCAGAAATACAGGAACATTCTTCATTGGCTGTTTTTTCCTCTTGGCATTTCCCCTTATTCTCATCCTACAGGACTTCCATCCAACATCACACTTGGATAATACAGTTACTAAATAAACACTGACACAGCACATCCCATGCCAAGCACGCCCTACATGCTGTACTCATATTACCTTATTCGACTCTCACCTCTCAACTCTCCTCTGAGGGAGGTAATATTAGAAGCCTTGTTTTTAAGATCGAGAAACTGAGACACAGAGAGGTTAAACACTTTGCTCTAGGTCATGTAACTAGTGATTGGCGGAGTGGGCTGAGCTTGGAACGCAGGAAGTCTGGCTCTCCTCTCTGCCTCTAAGCACCATGTTCTCTTGTCCCCAGAGTCATCAGTGAGCTCCCTTTCTATAAGCAGGGAGGAAAGTTTACCTTTAAGAAAGTATAAGAATGTTATGCTGCCTTCGTTTCTCCAAGATGTTCTGTCTTGAGAGGCAAAATGGATTACATGCAACAGGTGTCAGTAAGCATGGGTGTTATAAGCCTCCCTTTCCAGCAGGAGCACCCTGATTTGCCGACTGTGTGCCATTGACTCATGTGCCATTGTTCACTATGCACATTGTGCTATTGGTTCCTCATCAAAAACAAAACAGCCCATCCTCATCTGCCTGTGGACTGCTGAAATGCTTCCAAGAACAAAGACATTATCTTTAAATCAATTTATTAAACAAATACGGATGGTGTGCCTACTACATGCCAACACGAGGCTTGGTTTTGGGGAAATGGATATTCATAAGACATGGTTTTGCCATCTGGCACCACACGACTTGGAGCAGCAGACAGATAAGTAAGGAGTAAGATGACCAGGAGTTTGTCTCTCTGCACCTCCAGGCTGGGTTCAAGGAGATGATGCAAAGTTCTTGCAAGTTGGATGTGACCCAGAATCTTAGTAAATAGAACCATAAGTTCTGGACTAGACAAATTACTTTCTATGCCAAGGAAGCTGTCCTGAGATGTACTAAACTATACCTCACTATAAACTCCCAACAGCAAAAAGAGGAAGTTATGATCCATATATGAACTGGGCGGACAAAGCCTTAATTTCAAAAGCATTTTCCACCGCTTATTTGTCAATACCACCAGCAAACATCTCCACAGAACATGTCTGCTGTGCTCAAGTTTCATCAGGTTAACCTTGTAAGTAGAAATCCATCCCTTGGTTTGGAATCCTGGCATTTTGAGGAATGTGCCTCTTATTTTCCAATCACAGCTCACATATGCCACCAAGAAAGACAAGAAGAAAGAAGATGACATCATTAGCTAAGAACATGGAGGTGAAAGTGTTGACGACGAAAGAGAAGCAGAAGCCATGAGAGCAAAAATGGCAGAAAAGAGGAGCAGTGCAGGCAGGACTGGCTGGGCTGTGATGGGAAACACACACAGGGTGCCACCTCTGCCCTTGCTGCTGCCTAAATGCATATTGCTCTACTGTTTACACTGAACCCTGTAAGGAATGACTAGTATGTCCACTTCATAGATGAGCAAGCTGAAGCGCAGAGTGGATGACTTTCCTTAGGGAACATAATAAGCAAGTGATGGAACTAGGATTTAAGCCTGGCAGTCTGTTTTCAGATCCTGGGCTAATAACCACCCCGCACATTGCTTCTGCAAGTAAAAATGAGCTTTACAAGCTGCATATTATGACAGTGACAGCAGTGAAACAAGCACAGGTAAACATGTGGATGGTTGGCTGAAAGTCGACTGAAACCATGAAATGGTTATGCTCAGTAGGGCTGGCTTCGTTTTTCTATCTGGGCAGTGGTTATGATTTGGCCTGCTCTTGGAAGATTCAGCTTCAAATTCAGCTGAGTGCCACAGATGGCCAACTGTTTGGGTGGCAGGCAGGAGGCTTGGATCCTGGTGAATGGGACTTGGCTGTAACCAGGTCCACTGGCCACGAGCATGTCAGTCCAGGATAACTCCCTCTTTTCAGGCCAGAAGAGTCCACTGATAAAAAGTCCTCATGCACAAATCCTGCCAGGGCTCTCTGTCCAGGCAGGAAATGGAATTCAGTCCAGAGCTACACTGTGCTGGACTGAAGAGTGAGGGCTCTAGGGAAACCACAGGCTGATCAACACAGAAGAGGGAGGGGATATTTTCTTTCTCAGCGATTCAGAGAAGCTTGTCCCGAGTTTACTGCATTCCCCACCCCCCAGAGTATCTTTCCTCTGTGGTATAATAACGTGCTGCGGTCATTTAGACATCTTCCTCGTCCAATTGCCTGTGATTCCAAAGTAGTGGGCTGTACTTTATTCACCTTAACATTCCTGGAGCCTGGGATGGTGTCTGTCTAATCGTAGGGATTCTAAACTGCCAAATACATGAGTGAACAATTAAGGGATACCTTCCTCTGTTAGACCAAGAAGTGGCAAGTAAAGCAAAACACCACTGTGTATTTTGAAGATAAACTTCGTATTTTTCAGTAAACATTCTGCCTGGGTTCTTAGGAGAGAAATAGGGGTGAGAAGAAGTGTAGACTACTATACATGCATCCTACACATGCGTGCACACACACACACACACAATTGCATTAATCATGTTTATTCCTATGCTGTTTTGGAATCTGGAAGGGAGAATGTCACATCAGGTGATTGTGCTTTTGAGTGTTCTCCAATTCAAAAAGCCTGCCATGCTTACAGTTTGCATAATACCTTGTTCATTAAGACCCATAAATTAGCACTGTTTTAATTGATTCCCTAGAGGCAGTAAATAAAGTGACACAAAATGACATCAAAGGCGGGAGAAATGACACTAAGTAAGTGTCTGTCTTCTTCTCCTTAATGCCTACTTTCTTCCTTTCTGCATTGTGTGAGGTCTTACAACCCTCACCCTCATGCACTCCTTGGCCTGACCTTCCTTTATGCAAGAAAGGACCAACGCCCTGAATAGTTTCTAGGGATCAGGGGGACCCTCTCCTCCTGTGTCTGGTGTCATGAGTTGCCAGGGCAGGCTGGGCATGCAAAAGGAGTATAATCAGACCACAAACTAGGAATAGCAATTTTGCTAATTATGGAAACACCTCTAATTGTGAAGTCAAAGTCTGTCCCTTATTAAAGCAATTTCAGCCATTACATGAAGGTATTATTAGAGTTACCCTAGCTCACCAGTCTCTGGCCATAAACCAGAATACCCTGGGAATAACAAGGAAGCTCATGTTTACCGAGTCCTGAATGGGTACAGTCATGCTCTAGGGCTTTACACATGCAAACTTGCTCTATAATCCTGATACATTGATATTAATTTCTCTATTTCTCCAGATGAAAACACAGAGATTCAAAGAGGTTAGTTATCTTGCTCTAGGTCACAGAGCTTGCAAGTAAATGGAGTTATCTTTAAACCCATGTCTTTGTAGTTGCTAAGGGTGGGTTCTTTCCACAAAATTATGCTGTCATAATCATTTTTGTGATTTGACAACAGGAGGACCAAAAAAGGGCTAGAGCTGCTCCTTAAATAGTTCCCCCTGTCTGTCTACTGAAGCACGGCTTTCACAAAAAAATTGATGACATGTATGAATAATTCAGTATTTATGTAAATCTGCGTGTTACCCTCTCAGCAATATTTGCATTCAAAAAGAGCCCTAATTGTGGAATAAAAATATTTGTTCCATATTTTAATGTTTTGTTTGCTGCTCTATCCCCCGTGCCTAGAACTGCGCCTGTCACATGGTAGAGGCTCAATACAACTTTATTGAATAAAGTAAAACATTGTAAGTCATTATGAATATTTTGGAAAAAAAATGTTTGGTAACAGAGGAATGTAGAATTTCGGTGTCTTGTTTCCTGGAACCCTTGAAATCACGTGATGTAAGCAGTGGCTCACTCTACCCATAGATAAAACTGAATTTGTGTCTTTAAGCAATGCTGATAGAAACTTCAAGAGTAAGCCCAAGACATAAACAGGAATATGCAAAAACTGAATTAATTAAAGACAAAAGAAAGAATAACAAGAGGGAAATATATAAGCAAGGAAATGGGAAAAGGATGCAGAACCATGAAGAGCAGGAGTATGTTACAGTGTTTCCAGAGTCTGTTCTACTCTGCACAGTTAATTATACTCTGCAAAATTTCAGTCTTCTTTTAGGGCAGCAGATGGCCCTGAAGGGTTAAGGGCATCAGGGCTTCCAGGATGCTCTACTTTTCAGGGAGTTGCTGGGTATGACCAGCAGAGGGCAAGGAGGCTCAGCCTTACAGGTGCCTTCCTCACCAGTTTCCTGGGGCAGCAATGGAGAGGGCTGTACCAGTGCTGGAATGGGTAAGAGATCTGTGAGAGAAGGGGATACTAGTGGTGATTTTGGAAGGCAATAGAGATTGATGGGGATTTTCAGTTAAACTCCTGTAGTTCTTACAGATATCAAGGTGACTTGGACAGAGTGTAGACAAAAAGATCTCATAGTTTAGATCCAGTAGACTGTGAGTTCAATGAGGGCTGGTTCTGATGGTAAATTTTTTCCCCAAGTTTTAAAATATGTAGTAAATTTTTCTATACTGACAGATAAAACCGTATGTATTTACCATGTACAACATGATGTTTTGAAGTGTACATACATTGTAGAATGACTAAATCTAGGTAACTAACATATGCATTATCTCACATGGTAATTTTTGTGGCAAGAATACTTATAGCCACTCTTAGCATTTTTCAAGAATACAATATATTATTAATTATAGTCACCATGTTGTTTGGTAGATCTCTTGAACGTATTCTTCCTGTTTAACTGAAAGTTTGATCCTTTGACAAGGCATATTTTCAATTCCTCCTTCAACTCATAACCACCAAAACTTGTAACCACCAGTCTACTCTCTCCTTCTATGAGATTAACTTTTTTAGCCCCCATTTATGAATGAGAATATATGATATTCGTCTTCCTGTGTCTAGCTTATTTCACTTTACCTAATATCCTCCAGGTTCATCCATGTTGTTGCAAATGACAGGATTTTCTTCTTTTTAAAGGTGGAATAGTATTCCATTGTGTATACATACCACATTTTCTTTATCAGTTCATTTATTGATGAACATTTAGGTTGATCCCATATCTTGACTTTTGTGAGTAATCACAATCAATTGGCCATAAATACATGAATTTATTTCTGGGCCCTCTATTTGGCTCCATTGATAAATGCATCTGTTTTTAAGCCAGTATCATGCTTTCTGGTTAATATAGTTTATGGCATATTTTGAAGTCAGATTGTGTGATGCCTCCAGCTTTGTTCTTTTTCTCAAGATCGCTTTGGCTATTTTGGATCTTTTGTTATTCCATAGGAATTTTAGGAGCGTTTTTTCTATTTTTGTGATGAACATCATTGATATTTCTATGGGGATTGCATTGAATCTGCAGATCACTTTGGGTAGTATGAGCTTTTTTTAATTTGAAAATTCTTTTTTTTTTTGAGATGGAGTTTCACTCTTGTTACCCAGGCTGGAGTGCAATGGCGCGATCTCGGCTCACGGCAACCTCCGCCTCCTGGGTTCAGGCAATTCTCCTGCCTCAGCCTCCTGAGTAGCTGGGATTACAGGCACGCGCCACCATGCCCAGCTAATTTTTTGTAGTTTTAGTAGAGACGGGGTTTCACCGTGTTGGCCAGGATGGTCTCCATCTCTTGACCTCATGATCCACCCGCCTCGGCCTCCCAAAGTGCTGGGATTACAGGTGTGAGCCACCGCACCCAGCCAAAAATTCTTTAATTTTTGTGTATACATAGTAGGTGTATATATTATAGGATACATGAGATAGTTTGATACAGGCATACAATGTGTAATAATAACATCAGGGTAAATGGATTATCCATCATCTCAAGCATTTATCCTTTCTTTGTATTTCAAACCATCTGATTATACTATTTTGATTATTTTAAACTGTGCAATAAATTATTGTTGACTGTAGTTGTCCTGTTGTGCTATCAAATACTAGGTCTTCCTAATTATATTTTTGTACACATTAATCATCCTCACCCTCTGCCCCCCTGCTTTGGTAGAATGAACATTAAAAATATTAATATTAATTTTTTCAATCCATAAACACAAGTCATCTTTCCATTTATTTGTGTCTTCCTCAATTTTTTCATTAATGTTTTGTAATTTTCAGTATACAGAACTTTCACCTCCTTTGATAAGTTTATTTCTAATTCTTCTTTTAACTAGTATAAATGAGATTGTTTTCTTGATTTCCTTTTTAGATAGCTTGCTATTAGTGTATAGAAATGCCACTGATTTTTGTATCTTAATTTTGTATCCTGCAACTTTACTGAATTTATGTATTAGCTCTAACAGTTTTCTGGTGGAGTCTTTAAGGTTTTCTTTACATAAGAACATGACATCTGCAAACAGAGACAATTTAATTTCTGTCTTTTCAATTTGGATGGCGTTTATTTTTTTCACTTGCTTAATTGCATTGGTTTAGACCTCTAGTACCATATTTTGGATACTAGTGACAAGAATGGGCATCTTTGTCCAGTTGCAGATCTTAGAAAAAAGCTTCAAACTCTTCTCCATTGAGTATGATATTAGCTATGAGTTTGTCATATATACCTTTATTCTGTTAGGTTACGTTATTTTTGCACCTAATTTGCTGAGAGATTTTTAATTATGAAAGAAAGTTGAATTTTGTCAAATGCTTTTTCTGCAGGTATTGAGATATTCATTTGGTTTTATCATTCATGCTGTTAATATAATGTATCACATTTATTGATTTACATGTGTTGAAACATTGTTGCATCCTGGGATGAATCTTAATTAATGATAGTAAATGATATTTTTAAAACTATGTTAAATTTGGTTTGCTAGCACTTTATTGAGGATTATTGCATCTATGTTTATCAGGGATATTACCCCGTAGTTTTCTTTTTTCTTTCTTTCTTTTTTTTTCTTTTTTGTAGTGTCTTTGGCTTTGGTGTCAGGGTTATGCTGTTCTTGTAAAATAAATGTGGAAGTGCTCTTTCCTCTTAAGTTTTTTTGGTAGAGTTTGAGAATGATTAGTATTAGTTCTTCATTAAATCTGATAGAATTCATCAGTGAAGCCTCCAAGCCCTGTGCTTTTCTTTGATGGGAGTGTTTTGATTACTGATTCAATCTCTTTGCTTGTTATTGGTCTATTAAGGTTTTTTATTTCTTTGTAAATCAGTCTTGGTAATTTGTATGCATCAAAAATTTATCTATTTCTTGTAAGTTATCTCATTTGTTGATATATAATTGTTCATAATAGTCTCTTATCATCATTTGTATTTCTATTGTGTCAATTATAATATCTACTTTTTATTTATGATTTTATTTATTTGAGTCTTTTCTCTTTTTCTCTTAGCCTAGCTAAAGGTTTGTTAATAGTGTTTCTTTTCTAAAAATCCATTCTTAGTTTTGTTAATTTTAAAAATTGTTTTTCTAGTTTCTATTTCATTTGATTCCACTCTAATCTTTATTGTTTTCCTTCCTCCTTAATTTTGGGTTTAGTTTGCTTTTGTTTTTCTAGTTTCTTGAAGTACAATATTAAGTTGTTTATTTGAGATCTGTCTTCTTTATGATATAGGCATTTATGGTTATACATTTTCTGCTTAGAACTATTGTTGTAGCTCAAGTTGGTATGTTGTGTTTCCATTTTTGTTTGTCTCAACAAGTTTTCCCTTTTTCCTTTTAATTTTTTTTTATTGACCCATTGGTTGTTCAGAAGGTGTACTATTTAATTTTCATGTATATGGGAATTTTCTGAAATTCCTCCTGTTAGTTAATTCTAGTTTTATCTTATTGTCGTCTGAAAAAATACCTGATATAATTTCAATCTTCTTAAATTTGTTAAGATTCTTTTGTCTTAACATATAATCTATCCTGGAGAATGTTTTTTATGAACTTGAGAAGAATGAAGAATACGTGCTAGTGCTGAATGGAATATGCTGTGTATGTATGTTAGGTCCATTTGAGCTAGAATGTAGTTTATTCCAATGTTTTCTCATAGATTTTCTGTCTGGATGATCTGTACATTGCTGAAAGTGGGGAGTTGAAGATTTTTACTATTATTGCACTGCAGTCTATCTTTTTCCCTTAGATCTATTAATATTTGCTTTGCGTGTTTAGAAGCCCTGATGTTGAGTGGATATATATTTACAGTTGTTATGTCCTCTTGCTGAATTGACCCTTCTTATCATTACATGATGACCTTCTTTGTCTCTTTTTATAGTTTTGACGTAAAGTTTATTTTATCTCGTATAAGTATAGCTACTTCTGCTCTCTTTTGGTTTCCATTTGCATGGAATACCTTTTCCATCTCTTCACTTTCAGTTTATATGTGTTATTACAGGTGAAGATAAGTCTCTTGTAAGTAGCATATAGTTGTCTTTTTTTTTTCAATCCATCAGCTATTCTACATTTTTGATTGGAGGTTTTAATCCATTTATGTTCCAAGCAATTCTTGATAAGTAAGAAATTACCACTGCCATTTTCATCAATTGTGTTCTAATTGTTTAGTAGATCTTTGCTTCTTTTGTCCTGTCTGACTGTATTTTTTTTTTTTGGTTAAGTGATTTTCTCTAGTGGTATGTTTTGTTTCCTTGATTTTTATGTTTCTGTCTATCTATTACATGTTTTTGCTTCTGGTTATCATGAGGCTTACAAGAATCATCTTATAGATATAATAGGACATTTTAAGCTGACACCAACATAAGTTTGATCATACACAAAAAAGTTCTATACTTGGACACCACTTTCTACTCACATTTTGAATTTTCAAAATTTACATCATTTTATTTTTAATAACTTAAGAAATTCTTGTAGGTATTATTATTTTTCATGGTTTTGTTTTTTAACTTTCAAACTAAATACATAAGGAATTTACATACAACCATTACAGTTTTAGGTGTTTTTTGGCATTTGACTGCATGTTGACTTTTACCAGTGAGTTTATACTCTCAGATCTTTTTGTGTTACTCATTAGTATCCTTTTCTTTCAGCTTGAAGAATTCTCTTGAGCATTTCTTGCAAGACATGTCAGATGGTAATGAACTCCCTCAGCTTTTGTTTGTCTGGGAAAGTCTTCATCTCTCTTTCATTTCTGAAGAACAGCTTACAGCTACAGTGCTCTTGGTTGCGAGTTTTTTAAACTCCTTCATAACTTTCAATATATCATCATACTTTCTCCTGGCCTATAGGTTTCTGCTAAGAAATTTGCTGCAAGCTCTATTAGATCTTCTTATAAGTTATTTGCTTCTTTCGTTTTGCTGCTTTCAGTATCCTCTTTTTGTCTTTAATTTTTGAGAGTTTGATTACAGTATGTCTTGGTGTATTGATTAAATCTAATTAAAGACCTCTGATCTATCTGTACCTGGATATTTCTTTCTTTCTCTAGGTTTGGAAAGTTTTCTACTACTGTTTCTATAAATAAGCTTTCTATTATTTGTTTCATCTTTTCTTAAATTCCTTTGACTTAAAAATTTGCTCTTTTGACACTGTCTTATAAATCTTATAAGATTTATTTATTTCTTTTCATTCTTTTTTTCCTCCTAAGATTATTTATTTTTAAATAAATGTCTTTTAGGTCACAGATTCATTCTTCTCTCTGATCAGTTCTATTGTTGATACTTTCTATTACATTGTTTATTTAATTCATTGTATTTTCAGTTCAGATTTTCTGTTTGATTTTTTTGAAAATATTTAAATATCTCCATTAAAATGTTAAGTCACTTACTGTTTTCCTTACACCACTGAACACCACTGAATTGTTTATCTGTATTTTCTTGAAGTTCACCGAGCTGCCTTAAAAAGTTATTTTTAATTCTTTTTCAGGCAGTCTATGTATTTTTCTTTCTTTATTGTCTGTCACTAGCACTTATTTCATTCATTTGGTGATGTCATGTGACTCTGATTGTTCTTGATCCTTGTGGTTATGCACTGATGTCTATGAATTTAAAGAAATAGGTACTTATTTCAGTCTTCACAGACTGGGTTTGACTGGGAAATCTATGTGGCAGGTACAGTGCTGACTGTGCTAGAAGCCTGGGGCAGCTGTGGCCAGTGTGGTGTTGCCAGAAGCTTTGACCCATTATGGCAGGTGCAGGACTGTGGTGGGCCAGAAGCCTGAGGCTACTTGAAGCCTGCCTGCTAGTGAGAGCTGTCAGAACCTGGGGCTGTGGACATCAACCAGGTGATGGTATAAGCTAGACATTGTAAAGCTAGCCTGAAGCCTGAGGCTGTGTGGGCCTACCTTGTACTGGGCTGGGTCTAGAGGATCAGTCCATAGATACCAGCCTAAAATATGAGGCCATTATGGTCTTTCCTATGCTGGGTTCTTTGTGGCAGGCCCAATGCTGGAGTTTAAGGCAAAATCTTAAGCTTACATTATTTTCCTTCCCCTAAATGGATGATATATCTCTCTCTCTGATGTGTGCTGCCTGAGAAGGAGGGAGAAATAATATGGGTAATATAAAATGCACCTCTTTTTTATGATGCTACAACCAGGTACTATAATCTCTCACCTGGTTTCCTTAGTTCTTGTGAAGGTATTGTTTTGCATGGATAGTTGTTGAAATTTATGTTTCGGTTGGGGGTTGATTCCTAGAGAGTCCTACCCTGTCATCTTGCTCCACCCCTCTCTGACAATAAATTTTATGTGTCAACTTGACTGAACCAGAGGGTACCCACATTAAACACTATTTCTGCATGATTATGTGATCGTTTTTCTTGATGAGATCAGCATTTGATTCTGTGGACTCAGTAATGTGGATTGCTATCCCCAGTGTGGGTGAACATTGTCCAATTTATTTAGGAACTGGATAGAATAAAAGATGGATAAAGGAGAAATTCTTCCCTTTATTTTTCTACCTCAGTGATTGAGCTGTAATGTCTCATCTCATCTTTTCCTGCCTTTGAACTGAGATTTATATCACTGGCTCCCCTGGTTCTCTGGCTTCAGACTAAGACTGAACTAAACTACTGTAGTAGTATAGAACTGCACTACTATACTTCCTGGCTTTCCAGCTTGCAGACAGCAAATCATAGGACTTCTCAGTTGTCATAATTGTTTAAGGAAATTTCTAATAAATATATGTATCTCCCACAGTGGTGTTAGCTAGAGTTCAGTCAACAAAAATTAATGTTCAAGTGCATACTACAATATTGTTGACTAGAGGCAATATGATGCACAGCAGATCCCTAGAACGAAGTCATCTTGCATAGTTGTAACTTTATAGAAATTGAACAATAAGTCCCCCTTTCTCCCTCATTTCAACCCTTGGTAACCATAGTTTTATGCTTTACTTTAATGTGTCTGATTATTTAGTTACCTCATGTAAGTAGAATCAAACTATATTTGCTCATATGTGACTGGTTTATTTTACTTAATGCAATATTATCCATGTTGTCACAAATGGCAGGATTGTCTTAATTTTTAAAGACTGAATAATGTGGCACTGTATGTGTTTATCACGTTATTGTATCCATTATCTGTTGGCTGACATGGTAAGTATTCTTACTATATAAAAACACAAAACACACACATACACACCCCAAAACAAGCACTCAAACCACAAAGGAACATAAAGAAAATCTGGGAGTGATGAATGTATCTATCAGCTCGATTGTGGTGGTGATTTCATGAATGTATGCATGTGTCCAGGCTCATCAAACTGTATAATTAAATATTTTTGTGAGTCAAATATATCTCAGTGAAGTTGTTTTTTCCCCCCAAAAAGTAATGTTTTCAATAGAAGGTGAGGAATTTAGTTCAGCTATGTTCTGGAAAAAGACAAAGTATTTTGGTGAACAGATAGAATCCCCACCACATCTTCTCTGTCTATAACCAAGTACTTTTGCAGAAACACTCTTCAAGTGGTAGTGCCAGAGCAAAATTCTCATGACTGATAGTCTGACTCTCTTGCTTTCTCAGGACCCAAGACAATTTTTAAAACCTCAATAATTATAAATAAAAGTGCCTCTTGCTTCAAATAACTCTCAGCATCTCAGATGATTTTTACAAAGTTCCTGTTTGCTTTGACAAAGTGGACTTTTCCTGGGTACAAGAAAAAGTCTCATACAGTTCCTCATTCAAAGTGGTCCCAGAAGTTAGGAGATTGGTGGATATTTTGGGAGAGTACCCCAGATATTCAGGCTTTGCCATTTTTCATTCTTTTGTTAGAAGGCAGTAAGTATAGCAGGTCAGAATTTACCTAACTTGGATTGGCCATGTAGTAAATGTTAGATTAAGGTTAGACAATATCCTTATTGTCTTTAATTGATTTGAAAAAATAATGCCTTTTTGTCCCTTCTGCTGATAGCAAGAATAAGATTAGACAGTATAAGCAGAATAGAAGCATTAGATTTTATAAGGGAGGGGTATTAGTCCGTTTTCACAATGCTGAGACTAGAAAAGACATACCTGAGACTAGAAAGAAAAAGAGGTTTAATTGGACTGACAGTTCCACCTGGCTAGGGAGACCTCAGACTCATGGCAGGAGGTGAAACATACTTCTTACATGGCGGTGGCAAGAAAAAATGAGGAAGATACAAAAGTGGAAACCTTTAATAAAACCATCAGATCTTGTGAGACTTATCCACTACCAAGAGAACAGTACTGGGGGAACTGCCCCCATGACTCAAATTATCTCCCACTGGGTCCCGCCCACAACACATGGGAATTATGAGAGCACAATTCACGATGAGATTTGAATGGGGACACAGAGCCAAACCATATCAGGAGAAGCTTGAGAAAGAGGAAAATAATGCCTAAGCACAGTGAAACAGTAGAGGAAGAAAAGTCAGAAAACGGAAGAAAAAACGACGAATGATGTAAGAGAAAGAGAAAAGAGAAGGAATAAAAATTAGGTACAACCCAAGATATTTCAATAACTGGAATGTTCCTAATAATGCAGAATCCTATGGGCTGTATTTTTGTGAACTAACTCTCCTTGCCTTTATTGATATTCCTTTTTGCTTATCCCTGACTTATTTATCATTCAGGAAGTCTTGAAGGATAACTTTTATTTTTGTAATCTACCTGATTACTTTGACTGAGGTCAAAGTATTAGTATATAAATAAATAGTAAATGAGTTGCCCTAGGAATCTCCTTAATTACTACCTACCTATTGAAGGAACATGGCTTAAAATAATAAGAGCCATTTATGACAAACCCATAGCCAATATCATACTTAATGGGCAAAAGCTGAAAGTATTCCCCTTGAAAACTGGTGCAAGACGAAAATGTCTTCTCTCACTACTCTTATTCAGCACAGTATTGGAAGTTTTGACCAGGGCAATCAGGCAGGAGAAAGAAATAAAGAATATTTAAATAGAAACAGTCAAAGTCAAATTGTCGTTGTTTGCAGATGACTTGATCTTGTATCTAGAAAACCCTATTATGTCAGCCCAAAAGCTTTTTAAGCTGACAAGCAACTTCAGCAAAGTCTCAGGATACAAAATCAATGTGCAAAAATCGCAAGCATCCCTATACACCAAAAACAGACAAGCAAAGGGCCAAATCATGAATGAACTCCCATTCACAATTCCTACAAAGAGAACATAATACCTGGGAATAAAACTAACAAGGGGAGTGAATGGCCTCTTCAAGGAGAATTACAAACCAATATTCAAGGAAATCAGAAAGGACCCAAACAAATGGAAAAGTATTCCATGTTTATGGATAGGAAGAATCAATATAGTGAGAAGGGCCATACTGCCTAAAGTAATTTACAGATTCAGTGCTTTTTCCATCAATATGCCATTGACATTCGTTACAGAATTAGAAAATAATCTATTTTAAAATTCATGTGAAACCAGTAAAGAACGCATTTAGCCAAGATAATCCTAAGCAAAAAGAACGAAGCAGAAAGCATCACGCTACCTGACTTCAAACAATACCGCAAGTATACAGTAACCAAAACAGCATGGTACTGGTACAGAAGCAAACTCATAGACCAATGGAACAGCATATAAAACACAGAAATAAGATTGAGCATCTACAACCACCTGATCTTTGGTAAACCTGTCAAAAATAAAATGGAGATACATGTACCATTCAGGACATAGGCATGGGCAAAGATTTCATGACCAAGACATCAAACACAATTGCAATGAAAGCAAAAATTGACAAATTGGATCTGATTAAACTAAAAAGCTTCTGTACAGCAAAATAAGCTATCATCAGAGAGAAAAGACAACCTACAGAATGGTAGACAATTTTTGCAACCTATTTATCTGACAACGGTCTAATATCCAGAATCTATGAGGAATTTAAACAAATTTACAAGAAAATAACAACTCCATTAAAAAGTAGGCAAAGGAAATGAACAGACACTTTGCAAAAGAAGACATTTATGTATCCAAGAAACATATGAAAAGAAGCTCAGCATCTGTATTAGTCTGTTTTCATGCTGCTGATAAAGACATATCCAACCCTGGGAAGAAAAAGAGCTTTAATTGGACTTACAGTTCTACCTGACTGGGGAGGTTTCAGAATCCTGGCAGAGGGCAAAGGGCACTTCTTACATGGCAGTGGCAACAGAGAAGTAGGAGGAAGCAAAGGTGGAAACCCCTGATGAGTCCATCAGATCTCATGAGACTTGTTTACTATCACGAGAATAGCACAGAAAAGACCAGCCCCCATGATTCAATTACCCTCCCTCCCCGCCCCTGCCAGTACCTCCCACTACACGTGGGAATTACACCTGGGAGATACAATTCGAGTTGAGATTTGGTGGGGACATAGCCAAAACATGTCAGCATCATGGATCATTAGAGATATTCAAATCAAAACCACAGTGAGATATTATCTCACACCAGTCAGAATGGCAATGATTAAAAAGTCAAGAAAAAACAGATGCTGGCAAGGCTGCAGAGGAAAAGGAACACTTTTATACTGTTGGTGGGAATGTAAATTAGTTCAATCATTGTGGTGATTCCTCAAAAACCTAAACACAGAAATACCATTTGACCCAGCAATCCCATTACTAGGTATATCCCCCCCAAAATAAAAAATAATTCTATTATAAAGATACATGCATGCATATGCTTATTGCAGCACTATTCACAATAGCAAAGACATGGATAAATCCAAGTGCCCATCAGTGACAGAATGGATAAAGCAAATGTAGTACATATCATCATGGAATACTATGCAATCATAAAAAAGGATGAGATCATGTCTTTTGCAGGGACATGGATGGAGCTGGAAGCCATTATCCTCAGCAAACTAAAGCAGAAACAGAAAATCAAATAGCACATGTTCTTACTCATAAGTGGGAGCTGAACAATGAGAACACATAGACACAGGGAAGGGAACAACATTCACTGGGGCCTGTTGGGATGGTGGTGGGGGGAGGGAGAGCATCAGGAAAAATAGCTAATGCGTGCTGGGCTTAATATTTAGGTGATGGATCAATAGGTGCAGCAAACCACTATGACACACATTTACCTATGTAACAAACCTGTACATCCTGCACATGTACCCTGGAATTTAAAACAAAGTAAAATAAAATAAAATAAATTACTATCTATCATTTTTCAGCATAAGCAAATGGTAAAACAAATTTATACAGATCACTTATTTGAGTGTCACTCATTTATCTAATTAATTGCCACTCCTTCTTGGTCAGGTAGATTAAATATGCATTGCTATTTCAGCAGGAAATGGATGCTCAAAGAAGAATAATATAGTGATGAAACTCACCACTTGGCTGAGAAGTGGAGCTATTTATTTATTTAACAAATATTTATTGAGGTACTATTTTGTGGGAGATAATAGAAGGGATACAGAGATAAAAGAATTATTTCCTTTATGAGAGAAGTGACAATTGAATGTTCACTATGTGTCAAGGGCTATGATAGGCATGTCCACTGCTTTTAATTCTCACACCCACCCTGCAAGGCAGGACTTTCACAATCTCGCAGATAAGGAAACTCAGGAAATTTGTATAATCTGTCTATGGAGACAGAAGTAGTTAAGTGGAGAAGCTGGTATTTGAGCTAGATTTTGCTGGGTTCTGAGCTCAACTTTTTCCATCATGTCGTTGCTTTTTATTGCAAGGAGCTAATCTTATGCCTATAAAAACAGAATTAACAAATCAAGACCACCATTTATTTCCTTCGACCCACATGTTAGTCAAATGAAGTGTCATTGCCTAAGCATTCTACCTTCTCTTTTCTCTTTATCTTTACTCATGTCTTTTCTAAGCTTAAAACACCCCCCAGTCACCACCATTTATTACAGTGCTGCCCATTTATTAAGACCCAGTTTAAACCCTCTTTTATAAGGCTGAAACCTTCTCTTGTTTTTCCAGCAGGAATAATTTCTTCCTCCTTAAAACTCATATTTATTATTCAAGATAATTTGCTTAGTTGTTTTTGCACTTCTTATAGTGTCTTTGTAGTAGCTAATCCCCTAATGATCCACATCTTCTATTTTTATACCTAGTATACTTATTGTAATCTTCTCTCCTTGAACGTGGGCTGGATTTATTGATAAAGTCTAAAGAGATTTTAAGATGTCATTTCTGTCATTAGCTAGTAAAAACGTTGTAGCTCCTGTGTTGAGTACTCATTTTCACTCTCTTTTGGATATTTTGCTCTGGAGAAAGCAAGTTACCATGTAGAGAGGTCCTGTGACAAGGGATCATGGTGAGTGAATGAGGAAGTAGATTCTGCCTACTTGAGCTTTCAGATGAGACCTCAGCCTTAGTTGACAGCTTGACTGCAACCTCATGAGAGACCTTGATGCAAAGACACCCAGCTAAGCTGAAGCCAGATTCTGACCCACAGAAATTGTGCAAATGTAATAAATATTTGTTGTATTATATGACCACATTTTGGAGCAATACATTATGAATCAATAAATAGCCAATATAGTGCTACTAGACAGCAAACTGCTTGTAAGTCTAAATCTCTTTCTTCTTTGTCTTTATCTGCATAATCAAGCAGGACATTTTGCATTAGTGGCAGGAAGAAATGCCCTTCCTTATGTTTATGATGCTGGTGAGAAAAATTTGTAATAAAAAAAGATCTTATTAGAATTGATAATATCTCTCCTAGATAGCAAAGAAAGAGCTGGTCTCAATTACTACTGTGGCTCTGGAAAGGGCCAAAAACATCTAGTCCGGAAACACCAAGATTCTTGTCTCACAAAGGACAGCATCTCAAGTCATGTTGATAAAAGAAATGTCTTTTCTTCATAAATGATTAGATTTGATCATCCCGAGGGAAAAATTCTTGCTTACCTTGGCATGTGTTTGTTTGTTAGATAAACTAACTAGAAAACCAGTTGCCATTCTCCTTGACAGGGTGGAGGAAAACAGAAATCGGGGAAATATCTTTGCTTTTGCTCTTGGCACTAGATCTCACCTTTTCCCTTTTCCCCCTTTCATGTGTTTGCCACTGAGCACATCAATTAACACCTCAATAAATCCTGGGGATTTTAGT
The DNA here is from genome assembly GCF_001604975.1 of Cebus imitator. Taxonomy (NCBI): domain Eukaryota; kingdom Metazoa; phylum Chordata; class Mammalia; order Primates; family Cebidae; genus Cebus; species Cebus imitator. Next base: position 895,698 of record NW_016107805.1, on the reverse strand, counting down.
GTTGAAGCCCCAGGAGAAGCTACCAAGAATTCTCCTTTTTCCAGTGGGGTAGTGCAGTTTCCCAAGTGTCTTAGTTCATTTTGTGCAGCTATAACAGAATACCACAGACTGGATAATTTATAAGCACTAAAATAGAAATGTATTTCTTATGGTTCTGGAGGATGAGAGATACAAGATCCAGGTGTCAACATATTTGGTGTCTGGTGAGGACTTGGTTTCCACTTTCAAGATGGTGCCTTGAATGCTGCATCCTCTGGAGAAGGGGAATGTTTTTCTTCATATGGCAGAAGAACAGAAGAGAGCAAACCCACTCTTAGAAACTCTCTTTATAGTGACATTAAATCTAGCCATTAGGGTGGAGTTCTCATGAACTAAACAACTCTCATTAGACCCCACCCAACTCTGTTCCTTTGGGGATAAAGTGTCAACATGAGTTTTGGAGAAAACAAACATTCAAACTATGGCATCATGGGAGGGAGTAAGATCACCAACCTAACTTGATAAAGCGAGGCACTACTAGAGAAGAAAAAGTAGCTAAGAGATGGTAAACATCCCTGTTTGTTAATTTATCGTCTTTTGTCAAAAGTCAGGGGCTGCAAGCCCTATTCTTCAGGGCACAAAGCAAAAGTGAATCTAAACGAATGTTACAACCACTGTTCCTTCTGGACCATCCTTCTCTTGAGAAACTTGGCCATTACAAAAATATTCTTCATATCTCCATTGAATTGGATAAACCTGGGAAGGTTAGGATAAAGGTACTCAGGAAGGTGTGGCCACTTTAATGCTGCCCAAGCATCTTACAGGTGTCTCCAGGACAGGATGAAGGACCGACTGTATCTTTGCTCCTTTTATTCCTCAACCCCCAACTCTGGGGATTATTAGAAGTCCTTTAGATTAGTGCTCAAATTTGTTATTTCATTGGAGACTTGTGAGTAACTGTTTCATGATGGACTCCTTGCTGTCAGTACAGGAAGAATCTATGAGCTGACAGTGGCTCCACGCATTCCAAGGCACAAGGAACAGTGTGATTAACTCCTCCAATTTCTCTCTTGAGGTCAGTGGTCCCAGAATGGAGGAATTCGCACTCTAGTGCACCTCTAGAATGTGCACCTCTAGAATGAGTATGTGGCAAGAATGATTTAAAAAATTAATTTCTTTGTAGGGTTTTGGCTTGAAGTCTGAGTGTATAAGGGCATGTCAAACAGATGTAAGAAAATTTATCTTTAAAAATTAACCTTAGAAATGTGCTGATGAAAACCCTTATTTTATTTTGCCTTGTGAGTTTATTATCACTGCTGTAGCTCTAGTTCTCATGTAGGGTAAAGAAATGTTCTGTTTTTTCCAATATGTTCTCAATTGTTTCCTGCCAATGTTTCTCAATATTATGAACATATTTGTTGTGTATTTGTGTGTGTGTCTGTGTGTTTTAATTAAATCTGGCTTTGTCAGGCTAACAAGTTTTTCATTATTGGCAAATACAGAAATACTAATGTAATGTGCTATTTATTGACCATAGGAAGGTAAAGAATTAGATGTTTTGTGCTGGGTTGAAGGGGGAACTCAATTTATAATTTTCTGCCCCTTATGAAAAATCTCTTGAAAATTATTATTATTTTTTGTTCGTACAAACTGTAAGAAATGGCATTAATGAATATTACTTTAAAACTAATAATAGAAAACAAAATTCAAGNAAAGGAAAAGGTAAAAAGCTACTCAACACACTTCTTTAACCTAAATAAACACAGATTGAAGGAACAATCCAAAAGAATTATCTTCATTATTCCACAGCCAACAGTAAAGGCTTATATCTCATTATGGTAATGAGCAAACCTTTGAACTTTGCATTGTTCACTGCCAGGCATCAGCACTTAAGGCTTAGGCAAACAATGTTGTACAATTGCTTCAGGGAGTTGCTAGGATAATACCTCGGCTTGTGTTTCTGAGTAGGCTTGATCCTGCCTTCCCAGTCGGCATTTCCCAAAGCAGAGTCTGGAAAGGCATAACACTGGATTAAAAAGTAGACTGTTAGGAGTCACACATCAAGATTCTCCTTCTGCTGTAGTACTTCCCTTTGTTGGTAAGCAGTGGATGGACATGGAGGCAAGTGATTTGCCCTGTCAAGTCTTGATAGTGCTATTAACTCTAAGTCTCTGCAAGCCTTTTTGAACTCATATTGAGAATATCCTAATAGTCAGATGGAGTCTTAATTAAAGCATGTAACTTATCTAAACATGGATCAACAACTGGGAAAAGTGTACCGCAGGGGAAACCGCAGTACTTTGGAATCAGATGGGCCTGGGTTTGAATCTTACCTTGAACAAATTATTCATCTTTCTCTTTTCTCCTCTGCAATGTGGGTAACATAGTACCATCATGATCTATATGTCTGTGCCTGATGGAGAGCAAATGCTCAGTAAGTAGAAGTTTCTAAGGAAATGGTCAACCTAATCATATAAGATAGTTCCAGTGACTAATTGAATATATTTAGTTTCAAGGCTGAACTTCCTGGAAAGTTTTATTAAAAATTGGATTGGCTATATGTGGGCATGCAGTTTTAATGAAAAAACATCAGCCAAAATGAACAGTTGCCTTGATGGGTTATAATGCTCATTGCAAATACTTGATTTATTGCTTGGATTTATTATTTATTAAATTATGACATTAGCTACATCTTTAATCTTAGAAATCCTTAATTGACTTGAGAGGAGCAATGAGTCTCTCTGATTTTCCAACCATCTAATCATGGGAGAATTTGAGTATATAACTAAGATTACATCAACGCAATTATTTATTTATTTAATCCTGGGATTTTTAGAAACATAATTTAGGAATATTATAGGGGCTAAGACAGATTCTATACCACTCAATTGGTATGTCCTGTTTTTCCTGGAAATTCAGCTAGATTTTGTCTCCCAGCATCCCTTTGCAGTTAGTTGAGTCCATGTGGCTAAATTCTAGCCAGTGGATTGTGAATGCAAATGTTATGCTCCACCATCCTGCTTTCCTGGCTCATTGAAACTTCTATGTGCTTCTCAATGCTCCTCTTTTCCTTCTAGTTGGCCCGAGTGTCCATGATCTCAGGGACATTTTAAAAGCAACATGTAGAAGATGGAAAATCCTCTGTCATCTCCATCAATGTAATCCCCAAGTAACTTCTTAGAAAAGGGACAGTTTACCAGCTCTTTCATTGCCCAGTACTATTAGGTGAGTAAGAAATAAACCTCTTTTAGACAAAATATATATTTTGGGGCTTTTTTGTTACAACAGTTAGCTTGACCTAACTATTCCATGTATTCTATTACCATAGACTGGGGAGTGCCTTTAAGTTTTATCTATTCAAATATTCTGCTTTTGTCAGTAACAGGGTGTCTACTAGGTTTCAGGAAGAAACTGAGATTGAGGAAAGGCAGAAGGAGGCTTGAAAGAATATTTAATATATTTCATAACCACATTTTCTCAGCTGACACTAGTTAATGTTAAAGCTTCTTCTCAAGTTCTTTGGGATTGTTTTCTTTTTATGCCTGGTAAGGAACTGTCCATATTAATCATATGAGTGAAAATTACCATTGTGGTTGCTTCTGTCTGTTTTTTGGGATGATATAAAGTACATTTACCAAGATTAAAGTAGAATTTCTGGCTGAGGGAAAAAGGCGATTTAGAGAAAGGGAGGGAGAGCAAGTGGGAGTCCACTAGGTAATGACTGTGTGCTAAGATGGTGACAGAAGAATCAAAGCCCAAATGTTAAAAATATGCGTCCGTGATAGTGAATGCTGGGTGCATGGTCAAGGGAGAAGGGTGAGACCTTGGCAGAGATCAGGTATGTGACTTTGGCAAGTCACTAAGATTCTCTGGGCTTGGTTTTCTAATCATGAAGGGGGATCTGACCAGATAATTTCTATGATGCCTTAACTCTAAATATTTGACCCCAAGTCATATGAGTAAAAATTTAATGTGCTGATAGCCGTATATTGGTGCTACAGTATAATAAACATACAAATCCCCTGCCTTCTCCCTCTTCCTTCACAAATACTCCATGGCTCATTAATATACAGGCATAATATAATTTTTCAGGGCTTGGTGGTGATGCTCAGTGACATCTTGTGCAGATCCACACAGGCAGGGCATGTGGGGCAGCTACATTCAATTTTAAATAAAATAAGGCAAAGTAGCAGCTGTTTGGCATTAGAGGGAATTTTAAGCCTGTATTCCAATTTCACCAAGAGAAGGAGCAAACAAAAGTGAATAACATTTTAAACCAGTGAGTCTGAAATATTTAACGCCATCTGCATTCTCTCAAGTGGCCATCACCTGGAATGTACTCTCATTTTCCTTTAAAAGCAAAATCGCCGTGATTTACAATAGGACAAAAGATGCATTGGCATTCAAAATATTGAATTCTTAGTTCATCTTCAGTGCTCTTGCCATAATTAAGAGTTATTTGTCTAAGTCTGTTTTCCATTATAGCTAAAAACATCATAACAGGAGATTCAAATTCTACATGGTGGGAGCAAAAGTGAATCTTGTTTTTCTATAGCAACATGGTTGAACTCCATAGTCAAGTTTGAACCTGACAGCATTCATGCTCAAATGTCCAAGTCCTGCGTTTCTGATACTGTGGAAGCACAAGCATGCTGTGTGATATTGTGCAGCATTTGATCCTGCCTGTGTCTCAGGCTATCAATGAAGATATTTATAGCCTCATGCCAATATACTTTTTAAAGCTACATAATACCAATTTAAGATGGTCACATTTATTTTGAACTCTGAGGCTGGGTACCATATGTGCTCCCTGCACTACTATCTCCCTGTTCCTTTTGTTTTTTCCAAACTCATTCATTCATTGAACAAATATTTCTTGAGAGACAGGCATATGCTAGATATTTTAATAGGTGTTGGAAATACAGGGGCAAATAGGATAGACCTATTCCCTCTTTTTACCATCTAGGCAGAAAATAGACACTGAGCAACTAGTTACAAGGATAATAAATGAGGCGTTTGTGAAGCAAGAGTGGCTGAGCCTTAAGGGGTGGTGGAAATTAGCCAGGAAATGAGGGTAGAGGAGGCATTTGAAGAGGTGAGGGCAGCTCCAGCAAGTTAATTTAGGCTGAATGTATTCAGTAAACATATGTGTGATCTCTTCAGGGGCTTTGATGTCTGTGTCTTGTTGGAGTATGAGAACAAGTCAGTAGGTTCAAGACATGAGCCTTGAGGGACCAGCAGCAGTCTGATCCCAGATGTTCTGGTGTGCCATTTTGGGGAGTTTAGACTATATCAGGTAGATAAACATGAATGAAGGATTAAATACGTGAGTCAGATGGTCTTATTATCTTTTACGAGACTCAGTGGTGTGAAAAATGGGTTTGAGGGAATGGACAAGAGAGCAGGAGTTTCATAAGAAGCTTTATCTCTTCTGTGGAAGCAGTCAGAGATTTATACATGCTTCTCTCTGATGGAAAGGCTGCTGTGAGCCTCTTCCCATTTGTGCTGGTTGGTATCCATCCACATTTCAATGCCCATCCCAAATCCTACTCCCTTAGCGGACCTTCACTCTCAGAATTTGCCTCTTCAATTGAAATTCTGTATTTTTTGTCTGTTCTCTTATTGAGCATTGAGTACAACCAGCTTGAAGAGCTATTTGTCATGTTTCTCTAGGAACCCCCTTTCCTCAACACAACTCCCAAAGAATAGAGAAATGTCTATATTTCTTCAAATCTTTGGCATCCAGGAAGTGACTTGACACATCATCAAGTTTTAGGGCTGAAGGAGCCTCAGAAATCATCTAATCACTTTCATCTGATGGATCAAGAAGTTGAAACCCAGAAAAAAAATTAGTGTCTTCCTGGATCTCTCAGCTGCCAGTTTGTTATCTTTTCAGGTATCCAGCAAGATAATTATTTTTGTGGTTGATGATAATGAATTAGATTTCTAGGACTTTATTAAAGAAAAATCTTCCTGTTAATGTAGTCTAATGGGTGACATTATTCTTTGAGGATTAAAGAATGAGTCTCACATATTCATACCCCCTTTTTTTTTATTAATCACAAAAGGCTAAGTTAAAGTGCTTTGTTTTCCTCCCATGAGAAGGCCCAGAAAATTCTACAAAATGTTTGAGCCCCAAAATGAAGTCATGCATTCAGTGTAATAGCAGTGTTGGCTGGATTAAGCATGGCTTTCTTTCTTCTTCTTCCCCTACCTTTTTAATTTTGTTGAGAACATAGCATAGGCAGACCAGCTGTCAGTTGGAGAATAAAATAAGAAACATTTTTTTCTTCCTAAGCCATGGGTGCCCTCAGTTTACACCACATGTCTTTATAGGCCACTGTCTTATTTCCTATTCTCCCATAAACAATGGTTAAGTGCTTCATAGTGCCTTCAAATGTGGAGTAAAGAATGCAGGCTATGTAGAATGCAAATTATCTGTTCCACTGGGGTCCATGGGAATTTGGAGATGATAAATCCTTTACTAAGGTTGCAAACTCAATACACACAGAGGTCTCATAGGTAATGGAAATGAGTAAAAGCATCTCAGTTGACGCTAGGAACCTGGACAGTAAAAGCCTTAATATGATGACAGCTCCTCAAAACCAGTTATTTGTTGCTATGAGGGTATTTGTACAAATTCTACCCAGTTGTCCAATTTTCCAAGTCTGTGCATAAATCTAGATTTTTATGTGAAGTGTATCAAATCTGAAACAATGGGCATAGCCTTAAAATGTTAAAACTTGATGCAGGCAAATAAAAAAATACTCTTGAAGACCAGCCTGAAATTCTGTTAGTTTGGAACTTCTTGTTCCAAACATTCTAGAAAATTTCTTCTAGTTATTAGATATGCAAACCAATCAATCTATAATCAATAGTTTGGAGGTATTTTGTATGTGTGTCAAGTATTATTTAGTATATTTAAGGAAACATAGAAATTAAAGTTATATTTTGATCTACAAAAATCTTTCAGTCTAGTTGGATAACATGAACATGAAATCATATATAAAAACATAAAAAGTTACAGTGTAAATGCAAAGTGAGGCAGCCTACAAATTAAATAAAGTCCCTAGACCCCGTCCTTTGAGGCCAAGTCAGTATCTCACCTATGAGTTACACTCTATGCTTTGCAAGCACATACATCTCTCTGTAAGTCCATTCAGCTCATTATAGTACAATTAAGAATTAAGAACCTGCTTGAATTTTTTAAAATTCAAAACCTTGAGATCATGACTGTCACAATTTATTTCTACTTCCCATCCTTAGCACAGTGGCTACATATGATAGTGTAAACTAAATGTTTGTTGAATGAGTCAATAGCAAATTGGATCTTATAGGAGTAATTGATCATTACAAATGATTCATTAATTAAGAAAGAAATGGTGCAGATAGTAAAGAAAAACTTTGTAAAGAAAGTAACATTTTTAGTTGGACTTTGATGTGAGTGAATAGGATTCCATATGTGGATAATCCTATGAAGAATATTTACGTGAGGAACATTACCAATGTGGTTAAAATGAGACTGAATAGACTGACTTGGAATATAGAATTCCATTTTTATACCATAATTTTATTTGAACATGGTTTTGACATGGTTCACATATTGCAGCTCAATTTTATGTGTCCATATTTTTTAGAGTATTCCCATCTCAGCTCATTAGTACATTTAGTAATACACCTATCAACCTCCAGGGAGATGGAGCTGAAAAGGTGGGGTTGTGTTTTGTTGTAATGAAATGTTTCCTTCATGCATTCATTGATTGGGAGATGAATACTGAGCAAGGGGAAATGTTTTATTAGCTAGAAACAATTTTGAATTGCTTGTGTCCCTCTTTATAGTACAAATAGGGGATAATTTTTAGAGCTGGCTAATGTGAGAAACCAGTAACTTTTAGGGATTGGGCTTTATTGTTTCAAGCATTTCCCTATTTTCTGGTTAATTGAATGTGCTCAAGAGGCCCTAGTGGGGAAAATTCATCTCTCTGGGATGGCGTCTCCTCTACATAACATGCCCAACAAGGAACTGGGTTGAGAGAACTAGATTTGAGCTTTCTATATTTTTCTGGGTGCCTTTGTAGCATGGGAATCTTATTCATAAAATTCTCTGTCCTTGAATTTTTCTTTACCTTTTCTCTGATGCCACAGCCTTATTCCAGAAGCTTGTTGAAGTTCTTTAGCAAAAGGATAGCTACTTGTCAAAGCCCAGATCACTGATAGCTGTAGGCTTTTTCTTAGAGACTATGACAAGAATATTTTAAGAGTTCAAAAAAGTAAATTTATCAGCAAGTCTAAAGGCTTATTTTTTTACTATAATTTTATTTATTCATGTGTATTCCAAGTGATAAATCATTCTGCCAAGCATCTTGTACCAAATATGCTAATGAACTAGTGAATCAAATATTTGGAAAGTATGGACATGTATAACATCGATTTTCAATATTTGAATCACATCAAGAATCTGCTCAAGGGAAACAACTTTATACGGATGGATTTCCATATACCTTATTAATAGCTGGCAGACAGAACGCTTGTTAGATTCATCACTAATTTATTTCCTTTAACTATCCATATCTTCAGCCCTCTAAGTCTTTAGTAGCAATGGTAGTAATAATGAAATTGTAATATTCGTTATCTACTGAGCACTAATGAAGCTGTTTTTTAGGCTTGCATGAATTATTACCGTAAGCAATGCACAGGTTTCTCAGGTTATTCTAAGAAATAGATTGTTGATACTAGTTGAATACTGAGTAGCAAGCCAACAAACAACAAGAAGAAGTAGCAGTGAAGGGAAGAGTTAAATGGAGAAGAGAGACAAGGCAATGCATTGTGATGCAGAAAATGTAGAAAGGATATGAAAAAATTAGGATTGAACTCCAATATGCTCTGACTCTGAACTGGGTGAGCGCTTTAAACTTGCTGAGTCTCAACTTCTTCATCTGTAAACCAGGAACAATACCTATCTACCTCTAACAGGAATGGGAACAATTAAGTGCATATACATATCTGGAAAGCACCCAGTCCAGAGTAGCCCAAGATAATTTGGTTCTCTTTGTGTTTACACTCTGCTTTATCCCCTGACCCTCTCTTTTTCTTTTCATTGCTCATTTCTTTCTAGAAATAAAGAGATAAGCCTGACTTACATACGTAGAAATGGATGTAATTGATGTGTCAAATAACATACGGTTTCTGAAGAATGACAATGTTAACTCAGTAGACTGACAAGAATGGCCAATCAGTTTTGCCCGACACCCAAGCTTTCTTATTTCCTGTGATAGGTGGAGAGAAAAATGACATTTGTGGAGTGCTTACTATGTACCAAGCACTGTGCTCATCTAATTTAAATCTCATAATAACTATATTAGTCCCTTTTCATGCTGCTGTGAAGAAGTACCCAGGGCTGGGTGTGTTAGTCCATTTGCATGCTGCTGATAAAGACATACCTGAGACTGGGCAATTGAAAAAAGAAAGAGGTTTAATGGACTTACATTTCCATGTGGATGGGGAGGCCTCAGGATCATGGCAGAAGGCAAGGAGGAGTAAGTCACTTCTTACATGGATGGCAGCAGGCAAAGAGAGATCTTGTGCAAGGAAAACTCTCCCTTTTAAAACCATCAGATCTCATTAGACTTATTCACTATTACAAGGACAGCATGGGAAAGACCTGCCCCTATGATTCAGTTACCTTCCACTGGATCTCTCCCACAACATGTGGGAATTCAAGATGAGATTTAGGTGGGGTCAGAGCCAAACCATATCACTGGGTAATTTTTTAATACAAAGAGAAGAGATTTAATTGACTCACAGTTCAGCATGGATAGGAAGGCCTCAGGAAACTTACAGTCATGGTGGAAGGAGAAGCAAATATGACATCCTTCACATGGTGGCAGCAAGAAGAAGTGCTGAGCAAAAGGGGGAAAAGCCCCTTATAAAACCATCAGATCTCATGAGAACTCACTCATTATCATTTGAGGGTAACCACCACCATAATTAAATCATCTTCCCTGGGTCCCTCCCACAACACCTGGGAATTATGGGAAATACAATTCAAGATGAGATTTGCATGGGGACCTGTTGGCTATTGCTACCAAATCATGCTGTCTGCCCTTAGCTGGTGAGAGAAGCACATCTCAATCATCTGTGGAAGCATATGACTTGTTCGAAAAATTTCCCCCAGTAATTCTGATGGGCCCTTCTTTGGGTAGACCTTGATCTGGGATCCGTAAGAGTCTCTGCTGGCTCTCCTTTCCAGTCTGGGGAGGGGGAAATACTAATGCTACTCAGTGATCATCCAAACAGCCTGCAAATCTGAAGCAACATTATTTCTTTCTTAATGGATTTTGAGTACTTTGTGCATGTTTTCTGCACAATGTTTACCAAAGCAAATGCATTAAAGAACTAAAACTGGAATATAGGATCTTTCAGATCTATTTTAGAATAATAACAACAAAAAATGTATGAATAGGGAACAATGTTTACTTTTTTTTTTTTAAGGCAAAAGAAACCTTTTTCTTATGGCTTTGCAGAAGAGATGAGGAAGCAATCATGGGCACTAGTGCTGTTGTTTACTAGTTGAGATGCCAAAGATACCCATCTGTCAAGAAAATGTGTAGGATGTTGATCAAGCTTGGAGCCTCTGACATTGAACAACCCGCTGGGGACTAAAGATGCCACTCCAATGAGAGATCGCCTGCCTGATGGTGCACTGCGTCTGTGAGGAGGGATTTCCATCCATCTTTCCACTGAAAAATAGGGCTTTTATTAAAGCTGAGAAAAGGGCATGAGAAAATTGCCTTAATCTTCAAAACAAGAGATGCAACCTGAGTGTTACATACATCAGAAACTCTTTTTGAAAGATCATTTCATTTTGGACTTTGACAAACCAGGGCAACTGGCATTTTAAATACAATCAAAACAGTTACCTTTCACTCCAGCCACTATTGAGAGTAGGTCTAAAAAGGCCGATATTTGAATAGAGCAAAGATAGCGCTTCAGGCTTCCATGGCCATATCTTCTTCTCCTTTTTTCTCCCTGATCAATGCTGTAAGTTGTCTCTAATACCCTATATATAGAGAGAGCCACCTACTGATAAATATATAATTGTTAGGTAATTACATTCTTTGTTGATTGATACTAGACACTGAGAAAAAAACATGTAATGTAAAGATACCAACTTTCCAGGAGCTCTTGAATTGACCTGAGACATTTGCAGTGCACCTTGGGAGGTGTAACACCATGCCCAGAGCCTATAGAAAATGACAGGGACATGAGCATCACCTGGAGACAAGATCTTCCATGTGGGGTGAAGGTACCATTGTTTTAGACTTCTTCTTCCTCCCTACTCTATGTAAAAAGCAAAAATACTTAAACTATTTGTTTTGGATATACATTGTCATGGTGAGAGAGGCGAAAGTGCAAGATGACAGAGTTTGAGAAAATAAGGCAAAAGAGTTTTTCTACAACTTTGTCTGAAAGCAGTCTTTTTTGTTGAGCTTAAGACATGGCATTACTTATGGCCATGTTGCTGGTAGGCATCTAAGGGACAGACAGTAGGGAACACTAATCATTTGTCTGTAATTCCAGAATGGCTAAAGCTTCCAAGGTCAGTGGCTCGAGATCTCTGGAGCCTAAGAACACAGATAAGGCGGTTACTTGGTGTCAGCTGAGTAGAAGAACTAGCAGTAATTAAACTCTTTCCTTTTCAGCTAATTTCTTTGACATTATGGGATTGTGTAATTATTCTCATTATTCTCCCCTGCCCCCACCTTCTCCATTGCCTTTTGTTGATGTTCTTAGGGAGGCACTATGATGATCACTTGAAAGGTTTGCTTCTAGGGTACATTGAGTTTGTGTAAACCGTTCCTCTACCTGCTCACTGCCTCTCCTCCTTCATCTGGTTAACTCTTACTCATGCTTTGGACCTCATTTCAAATGTCATTTCTCCAAGAAAGCCTTCTTTGACATCTCTTCTACCTGACCCTGTATTTTTCTTCAGGGTGCTTATAATTAGTCATTACAATTTATTTTAAACATGCAGTCTCTCCCTTGAGAATGCAGGCTCCATAAGGGCAAAGACCGCTCCTGTTTTGTGAACAGTGCACACTGTAAACCATCCAGTGCTGACAGCAGTGTCTGCCACATGGACTCTAGAAATATTTATGGGAGGAGTCAGTGAAGTACTGCATTACAACGTTGACCAGTATTCACCGAACGCTTCACAGCAAGCCCTGTGTGTGTTCTTGGCAATGTAGGGGACATAAAAGAAGCAGAAGCATGGATCATATTCCCAAAGAGCTTACAAATGGTTTGGGAAAAACAGTTCTTCAGAAGAGCAATCTTGTGTGCTTTAAAAGTAAATCGACCTGTTAAGCACACTGCTTTGAAAATAGTATTAATAGAATAATGTTAATGTTTTGTAATAGAAGTGTAATAAGAGCAAAATTTACATCATATACCCATAGACAAATTTCTACGGCTTATGGCTACATTTATTTTGTCATATTCTGCTACCTTCATTGGAGATCTTGTGAACACAACTGTATGATCTTCTTCCTCTCTTGTTTGATAACTGTTGCTTTCTTGCATTTATTCTGGTCTTGTCTTGATCCATTTGTGTTGTGATAAAGCAATACTTGAGGTTGGATAATTTATAAAGAAAATAGTTTATTTGGTTCATGTATCTGCAGGTTGTTCAAGAAGCATGGTGTCATCATATGCTTCTGGTGAGGGCCTTAGGGACCTTCCACTCATGGCGTAGGGTGAAGGGGAGCATTACATGGGGAGACAGGAAGGAAGACAGAGAAGGGAGGGAGGTGCCACATTCTTTCCAATAATTTCTAGCTAATTACATTCTTCTGTTGATTTTCAACAATCAATTCTTTCTGGAAACAACAGAGCGAAGGCTCACTCATTACTGGGAGGACAGCACCAAGCCATTCATCAGGGATTCACTCCCATGACCCAAACACCTCCCACCAGGCCCACCTCCAACACTGAGTACTAAATTTCAAAGTGGGACTTGCGGGGGCGGCAAACAAACCGTATTCAAACCACAGAAGGTCTCATTGCACACTGTTGTGACTGGTGATCTGAAAAGTTATTTGACAATATATACCATGATAAATTCAGACAATTCAGAAAGGCAACTACTTATACGTAGAGGTCTCATAAAACAGTTGATGTAATAGAAGTAGAGAGTAGGATAGCAGTTACTAGAGGATAGGGAGAGGTTGGTTAGTGGGTGAAAGTTACATTTAGATGGGAGGAATAAGTTCTGGTATTCCGTACAGTAGGATGACTATAGTCAACAATGTTATACTGCGTACTTCAAAATAGCTAGAGGAGGCAGGGCGAGGTGGCTCACACCTGTAATCCCAGCACTTTGGAAGGCTGGAAGGTCAATTTGGGCAGATCACCTGAGGTCAGGAGTTCAAGAGTAGCCTGGCCAACTTGGTGAAGCTCCATCTCTACTCAAAATACAAAAATTAGTCTGGCATGGTGGTGGGCACCTCTGTAATCCCAGCTACTCAGGAGGCTGAGGCAGGAGAATCTCTTGCATCTGGGAGGTGGAGGTTGCATTGAGCCAAAATTGCACCACTGCACTCCAGCCTGGGCAACAGAGAAAGACTCCACGTTAATAACAACAAACAACAACAACAACACAGCATTGTTTTTCGTATTGGTGGAAAACCAGCATCCACTTATAATTTAACAACAGAGAAATAGTTAAGGTATTTTTTATTTATGTGCCCAATATTATGCAACTATGAAAAGGGTTGGGTACATAATTTTAAGCAATGGTATGTATAGATGATGTCAGCGTTGGAGGCAATGTGGTAGCACTCATCATAATTTTGAGTATCCCCTGAGCCACTACTTTCACTTTCAGGTATCTGTTTTTACAGCATTTTCACAAAGACCATTTACCCCATACACATTTCTTGTAAGAGTATTGATTTCAGTGCAAAAAGTAGAAAGAACCTTAATATCAGGATGTGGTTGAATTGAGTTTTAATTTTTAGTGTGATGAAATGTTATATAGGCAATGAAAAGAATGATATTCCAAATCATTCTTGGAAAATTTCCGAATTATAGTGTTAAGAAAATCGAATTACTAAACAATGTATATGATATGACAATTTTTATAAAACAATACAAGCTATATATGTGTCATTCAAACACATGGCTACATGTAAACCCATAGAATAAATTTGAGAACAACATGCACCAAGATGCTTCCAGATTTGGCCTCTGGGAAGGTAGAAGGTTTGAGAATGAGAGATGAGAAATGATGGAAATTTTCATTCATTACTCGTTAGGCACTTCTGCATTTGTTTAAAACAAAGAGCTGAAAATAATGTATTTATTTTTTAATGTAAAAATAATGTAAGAACAAAAGCTAAAACATCAAAAAAACTAAAAAAAATGAAAAGCAATTATGCTTATTTTACTTTATGAGATAAATGGCATTATTTGTTCTTTTTGTTCTCCTTCACAACTACTAGAATGTTAGACTCTTTTCATCTTTAAAATTCAGAAACAAAGGTGTTTTTTTTTTTTTTTTTTTTTTACATACAACTTTTTCCCTCCCATAATGGCTTGCAACCTCAGTTTTATAACATGCAGTGGGGAGAGGGTGGAAAAATGTCCTTGGTTATCCCAGCTGGAATGAAAAAAATTCCTCTCAATTGGAATAGTTTGAATTGACACAAAATGAAAGTTCACATAATTTTAAAGGTTCTTATCCTCTCCTTGCATTTTCTGGCTGGGGCAGAGAGGTTGGGGTAGGGCAGTTGTCATATAACAAACAATTGGGATTTTCAATCCTCAGAAGGTTGGGGATCACTGCTTTAAGATCTAACCATCTAAGATAGATGACATGTGACACAGTTATTAAAAAAGACAAGGAGACAACCATACAACTATTGGAAAAATGAAATATTTACATTATGCATGTATAATATATCTTTGTGCATATCTCCTGGGTGAACTTGTCAAGTTACCTCTCCCTTCTGCTTTCGTGTTTATTTTCAAACCATTTCTACTCTGGAAAATCTTTTTGTATTACTTTGGACCCTTTGGAAATGGCTGATTATGACAAATACTTTTCTCCTGTCCAGTGTGTGTAAGGCTTCCTTTCCCCATAATTTTCACTTTCTGATTTGTTAGTTTAATTTAAGTTACATACTGACTGAATAGGGATGATTCCATCTGCCTTAATGTTCTTTGCGTCATCCTTACCACATTCTGGCATCTTATCATTAAATAATTTACCACCACTGCAGGGAATATTTTCTGAGACCTCATGTATAAACTGGTTTAAACATCCTTCTCAGGAAAACCCAAATGGTGGAATTGACTCCTAGCCGTATTATTTTCAAAATAACAACAACAATAAAAGAGAACAAAAGTGGTTAACAGAGCAAAATACTCAGAAACAGTAATGGTTATTTTAGGTAATGAAATTAAGGGTGAGTCTCTCCTCTCTTTTCCCCACTATTAACACCATGTGGTTAGACCCCTATATGTTTAAAATTCAGAGAGAAAGATCCAGAAATAAAACGATCAGTAGTTATTTGCTTTAAAAATAATAGCTGCAGACTGGATCGACCCCCAGAGCCTTTCTTCATGCCTTTCCTTTGTGTTGTAGAAGCTGCATTAGATTTGTGTGCTGCGTGTGTTTTTCCATGTTAGTATTTCTCACACTGTGTGGAAATTCCAGCAAAGGTTTTAATAATTCAACATAAAGAAAGAACAATATTATAGTTGAAAATTAGCCTAAGAAAGGCGAATATAACCTTTTTAGACAAGAAAAATAGGAAGGGTGAGAAGGAGCCAAATTAGCAGAACAAAGAGCTGCATAATGACGTGATACACAAATAGGAATGTCATATAAACTGGAAACTAGAGTGTACATACACTGAAGAAAAACATGGAGAGAATCACTTTTAAGTGCAAAATCAGAAGAGTTAAGGCAAGAAACAAGATGCTGCCAGCAGACATTAAACAGCAATAATGTTTCGAAGGCTTAATCTCTCCATGTCTCTTTGAAGCTCAGGTACGTAGGAGGCCCCCAAAGGTGTCTGAGCCTAAGTAGAGTGTTCAGGACTGTTTTTCCTTGCCACCATGGTTGGTGTCAGTGAAAGTAGACGGTTCCCTTGGAGGATCCATGTGCTGGAGACCCAGCCTCTGTTCTAATTCTGGTTGCTTTGGCAACTAACTTTGAACATTTGCAGCAGCACCAGTACCTAAAGCCAGGAGCCTGACACCCCTCCCTGAAGCCTGAAACAGATCCTAGGCAGTGCTGCGTCTTTCGAATCTTATGTCTGGCTCCTGGGTGAGTAAAAATTCCATCTATTTCTAAAGACAGACCTTGGCATAGAGCTCACCTCCTCCCTTTGTCCCAGTTGTCCCTTGGGCTGGACTGGGGTTATGTCATAGGTGAGTTTCATAGTCGGAATTTCAGGCTCTGTCATCGTTTTGCATTTTTCTGTGGTAGACATTTCCTGTCTTACCTTCAAAAGTCCAGGTTTTAACCCTTTTCCTTCTTTCTTTTTCTTTTAAAAAATATATCCACAGAAAAGGATCTGATACATTTAATAACTTCAAGGTAAACTGTTGATAAGGTTTGAATTGTGACCCAACTTTCTGGTATGCTTGCAACTGGCTTGAAGGCAAAGTGGGCAAGGGATGTCTAACTGAGGCATTTTAGAAGCTGGTGGTCTAGTGATTCCAAAACTACTCACCCCAAATCACTGTTGTAAATAGAGATTTCCTCACTTACAAACCATATGCGTGTAAAGACTATATTTATCAAAATGAATTTATCAAGTGGTTCCCCCTTAATGATCTTATGAGTTGATAAATTTGAATCAAAAGCAAAGAAATGTAATATAGAATATATAGTTTTATACTAGACAAAAGTATAATTTTTTAAATTAATATGGGCTCTTAATTCAAACACTAGCTCAAGACAACGTGATTTCTCCTTCACAATACTACAGGATCTCCTAATTGTTCTCTGTTTTCATATTTGCACCTCACTTTCTGCCCCTCCACTCTTTATAGAGTAATAGGCTCAAAGCTTAATTCACGTCACATCTCTCCTCACTTAAAATCCTCCAATGGCTTTCCAGTCCAATTAAGATAAAACCCATACTGGGCGTGGTGGCTCATGCCTGTAATCCCAGCACTTTGGGAGGCCGAGTCGGGCAGATCACCTGAGATCAGGAATTCGAGACCTGCATGGACAACATGGAGAAACCCTGTCTATACTAAAAATACAAAAATTAGCTGGGGGTGATGACGTGCGCCTGTAATCCTAGTTACTCAAGAGACTGAGGCAGGAGAATTGTTGGAACTTGGGAGGCAGAGGCCTGCAGTGAGCTGAGATTACACCATTACACTCCAGCCTAGGCAACAGAACAAGACTCAGTCGCAAAAAAAAAGGAAAAAAAAGCTAAAACACAAACTTCTTTTCAAGGCAGATCTGAGTGGTCTGTCCACAGATTTCCTCACTGATTTCATCTTGTTATTCTCCACCTCATTCTCTGGATTCTAGCCATTATTTTCTTTCTCTCTTTCTCTCTCTCTCCCTCTCTCTTTCTCTCTCTCTCCCTCTCTCTTTCTCTCTCTCTTTCTTTCTTTCCTTTATTTATTTCTTATCTTAAGGCCCCTGTCCCAGCTGTCCATTGTCCATTCTGCCTGGAATTCACTTCCCTCAGATCTTCATTTGACTACCTTCTTTTTAGAACTTAGGCTTCAGTGTGATGTCCCCTTCTCAGAGAGGCTGTTTCTGACCCAAGCCCCTTCGACCCTCACATACCCTCACATTCCCCTGCTCACTCAATCTCATTGTTCATTTTGTATCTCAGTTATTAGCCCTGTCTGGAATCATCTCATTCACTTGTGTATTTATTGTCTCTTTCCACCAGACCATATGTTTCATGAGAGAAGAGACCTTGTCTTGGGTGGTTATTGTTGCAATTCCAGAGCCTGGAACAATGTGTGTCACTTAGTTGGTGCTTAGTAAATATTCACTGAGTATTTGAGAAAAAATACTAGAAAGTAAAATCAGCTTTAATTTGTACATCCATATAGTATTAGAGCAAGTCACCAGATATCACTTATAAGCAACTGGAAAAACACAGAGCGGCGTCTGAAAGCATAATGTTTTAGTAAAATGTTTAGTCCAGAGAAAACAAAGGGGATTTATTTTGGAGAGTCTAACAGTGAATGCACTTAAATCATGGCTGGTTGGATTGGGTTTCTCAGAAAGTAGCATAAAGAACATCAGTCAAATTGGAGGTTTTAGTATGTTTTGTTCTCTTCTATTAAAACGGTACTCTTTTTAAATGACTTGAAGCTTGCAGTTCTGTTACAATGACTCGTCAACTTGAAAAATGTGTTTCTTCAGGGTGGGAAGAGAATTTTAATTCATAATTCATTTATTGCAATGTTTATTTATTAAAACAAAGACATACTCTCTTGTACTCTTTTTCATAGAATTATGCCTTTTGCCTCTTCCATGAGTGGAACATGGTCTCTTATATTTCATTATAATTTGGCTTGCCATTTTAAGGCATAGAGAGAGTATAAACACAAAGAGCGTATACTTTTCTCCCTCCCTATTTATGGCTCTAAACAAGAATTTCATCAAGCTCACATTTGAAATATAACTTAAACAAAGCAGGAACCAAAGCTCACAGAGATATATGAATTAATTGGATTACTCAGTTTTATACTAACCCAACAAAACAACAGACCTCTGTAGGTTAGAGGACATAATCTATGCATTTATCTCTGTACTACGCTTCTTACTAAGGTTCCATTACACTACTGCAATAATTAAGCCTATGTACAAACCAACAGATTAAACAAAGAGATTATTTTTACAGAAGGGGGTGAGAGGCAAGGTAAAACATTTTTTAAAATAAAAAAAAAAAATTTCCTCAAAGCCCGGAACAGTAGCAGAAGGCTTTAAGAACATAAACATAACCAATCTGTCTATTCCAGGGGACAATGGCTATGTTTCTTAAACATAAAAGAACAAAATTTCTAAGCAGCAAGCAAGTTGGAAGCATTTGCATAATGGATTCTATTTACATAAATTATGTTGCTTATAGCACTCATCTGATAAGACTTGGCAAAGGTGGAAGGCAGAAGTTGAAATGGAATGAAAAGAAGGGTGAATGTGTAGTTCTAGGATTCCTTTTAGCTCTTTTTGGCTCTTCTCCATTCTTTGAAGTCTGTGTTTCTTTAGGGGTTAATATGTGCATTTGCCCCAAACTTTATAACCATGTTGTCAAGAAAAATTAGATTTGGTCATTCCTGCACACTCGCCCTATCCTGTTTGTTCTCTTTTATGGAGGTAAAAATAAGTGCATCTGTCAACTACTGGAGCATGTTAACTCATGTATGTTGGGATCTGACAGCCACTGGCTGTGAATTTTCTCACCATAACAATCAAATGAAAATGTCAGCAATGAATCTTTCTGCTAAGTGCCAGATTTTCTTTCTCATATGTACCATCTTCCTTTGACTAAATACAAAATTTCCGTGTTTTACATAGTTCCAGCAAAGAGCTTATTTCTAATGGTATAATGTGGTAGCTGACTACGCACAGTCTCTACAAGAATGAGTAGGTACTAGGCATTTTAGATAGAACTTTAGGTTTATCTTTATTGGAATCTGAAGTTCAAGAAAGACATTGTAGCCTTATAGATACCTGGATATGGAGAACTTATGAATCTAAGTGAGCTATACTGTAAGAAGCTTTGCGCTTCTACTCCAATTCTTCAGAACCAGTGAGGCTTCATCTGAGGGGAAGAAGTGAATGTCAGAAGGAGCTAGCTGTTCACATTCTGCTTTTCCCTACCAATTCGAGGTCTTTGATCTGATGAGAATTTGGCATAACAGGACTTGTTTACACCTCAAGTTCTAGCTTTCTGGAATTTCATGAGCATTGACAAACTATTTCATCCACAGTGAGACTGGTTTTTGCAAATGCGTAAACCTTTGGCCATGCTTATGGGATTCATTTGGAAAGTTTTTGGCTGCAGCTAACAGCTTATCCAACTAAAGTTGTCTTAAGCAAATAAGAATCTATTTTTGTAACATAACAAAAAGTCTAGAATTGTACATTTCTGGCATTTTTTGGCTGCTTGGTGGTGTCACAAGAAATTTAGAGTTTTTTTTCCCTCTTTTCCACTCTAACATGCTTAATGTGGTGGCTTTAAATCCCATGCTTGTTGCTTCATGATTGCAAGATGGCTGCCATGGTATCATACACGGAGATTTCATTTGATGCAGGAAGAAGGGAAAATGGGAAAAATAGGCCAGGCCAGGACCATTTGCTCTCTTATCAGGAAAAAAATCAATTTATCCCACCTCACTTCACCCTTGCTCTCAGCCACTTTTCTGTCAAGGTTTCTGGTTGTTTTGCTTAGGTTTTATTGGCCAGAATTGTATAAATTGATCACTCCCATCTGCAAGTGAGGCTGATGACATGAGTATTTGTCTTTTACAGGAATCTAATGAAAGAAAGTCAAAGGAAAAGCATACCAAGTGAGTCAAGTGATTAAGTTTGCCACAATATAAACAAGGAATTATGATAGATAAATTATAGGAGATAAACATTATCTTACATTCAAAATTAGGAACTGATGTTCTTCTGAGTATTTCAGGGTCAGTCTGACCTTTCCCTAATTTCTCCTTGCCTCTTAGGAACTGTGTACATTGATTCTCTGTTTCCTTCTCAGAAGCCTGGCTGAAGTTCTTGACAGATTACTTTCTTCAGGAAGCTGCATTATGATTCTAAATACACTTTAACAAAAAAATATGGGCTGCAGTTTTGAGCAGGAAAAACAAAATGTTGCTTTCAGTATTTAAACAAGTTTTAGTGGCACAATGTTGGAGCTAGTTAAGACCTTGGAGAAAGAATGTTGACTGTCTGTAAACTGCTTTAAGTTATTAACTTATCAACACAATTCCCCATCGTTTCTCCTCCCTCCTACAGAACACATTTTTAAAACCTTAGGGTAGAAACTCTTGAAAACATTTATTCAGCCCCTTCATCTGAAGTTTCACCCTATGGCATATTGCATTATTCCTAGTAAAATCTTCCCAACTTGTGCAGCAAAGAGAAAGCAATGCATTTTGTAGTGAAAAGACAAGCACTTCTCGCTCTTCCTTGGCATGAAGTAGGCAGCTGCCAAGTAAAGGTACCTGGCAGGATTCCCAGAGACAGGGCTTGGGCCACAGGTTGGGCAGAGGAGAAGTTGCCATCTCATTATTTCATTGTCATGTGGTTGTGGGGCACACCAGCTGACATGCAGAACCAAAGTAAAAATTACCACTGCCAGAGAAGTGATACCAATGGCAGTGACTGTTCAGTCCTTCACTGTTTTCCAGGGACAGTCACCCAATTTAGTGGACCTGTTTCCAGCTGCATTAACTCCCTAGGAAGATGACTGGAATATGCTTTCCGAATTGGTGATGCTGGGTGATTTGTTGTAATAATGGTTTCAGGGCAGGAGGAATTAATCACTGTCACTTGAGGGAAGAGGAAGAAAGTGTACTCAAAAGCATCACCATATTATGCCAGCAGGGGAAAAAGAAGACTTAAAGCCAGAAAAACAAAATACTCTTTTAGCCCTTTTAAAAAGAGGAAGCACGACAAACGAACACCTTAGGGGACCCTAACACAGAGATATCAGAGAAGTGAAAAATTCGCTCATCATGATGTTTGTCAATAGGAGGTCACTTCTCGGGCAATTAGTGTTTGTGTTTATTAGTCTCAGTGCCCCCTCCTCATTTCTCTTCCCTTTTTAATCTTTCTTTTTATTAGGACTACTGATTGTTTAGGGAAATCTGAAATCACTCAGGATTGTGGTGACTAGTTGAACAGAGATAAGCCAAGAGCATGCAGCGATTTATATTTCTGCAGGTGAGATCTCGGTGCTGTCAAAAGGCTTGTTATATCCTTTGATATTCTTTCACATAATTACACTGCCAGAAGACATGAGCACACATTCTTGTCTTGGTGTGTCACTCTGTACTTAAGTGTCGTCATACCCTACAGGGACATTAAAACAAGAATTTGATTACACTCTGAGAGACTTTTCTTATTGTGTATGCACATGTGTATATGTTTGTGATTCTATGTGCATAATTACCCTATCGACAGCAACAACAAAAACCTTAAAATGTGTGAGTAACTAGGACCATAAGATAAACAGTAAAAAAAAAAAAAAATCCGAATGAAGAGAAAAATAAAGTAGAAAAATAAAGCCCTAGAAAATGGTAGCGTATATAAATAATGGTCTGAAATAGAAATCGTTCATTGGAAGTAGGCTGCAAATTTGGCTCTGAGCTTTCTAGCAGCCAAATAAAAGAGATAAGCTTGATATTATTCTCAATTCTCTGTAAGGGAAAGAAAACAATTGTTGAAAAGAAGCAAAAAAAAAAGGTCTCCTTTTGAAATCTGAGGTAATTTTTTTCCTATTCCAAGAAGTTTCATTTCGTAGGTGTTCTATGTTAAAAAATGTGCTACTGACATAGAAAATAGGTAGTGCTACAATAAACAAACAAACAAATACACAAATCAACCCAGATTCATTCCTGTCTTCGAAATGTTAAATTGTTATCAGTTGGATGGTGACTTAGGGCTCTGGACAGTGAAATAAACATCACTAAAAGGAGAGCTTCTCAACAATACTTACATATTTTCATATCAGATGGGTAATGTGCTGACATCATAACATAATTTGAGAGAGGCACATCTCACACATGAGCATAAAAACCAAATCATTACACTTATAAATTACAAAAGGATCTTCCCACCAATACTTTTAAGAAAGATTAGATGGCATAAATACTGTCAGTATGTTTTTGTTTTAGAAAATGATTCAGGAGCTAAGCTGAGTCATCGAAACACATTGAGAGAATACATGAGAGCCCAAGAGAATCTGGCAATCTGAATGTCCTCCACTCTCTAAAAGATATTTGGATGACCACCAGAGAGTTGCCACTAGTTGTGCTGTGTCCACTCAGTCAGCAGTCAGAGCCTGCAGCCAGGAAGCACCTGCTTACTACAAGGTGGTTGACCATAGTCTGTTGACCAGAGGTTAGCTGATAACTGTAGCTATAATGGTTCCCCCTGCACTTACAGTCCAGTCATGTCTACAGCATTTGGTCAAGAAAGGACAATGCATAATTCCGTCACTGGGAATGCCTCCCAGGATTTGAGTGAACTACCAGTGTCTGTTACTCTTTGGCAATTCACACTTATTTTGTTTGTTGGAAGAATACAGTGATCTTTCTAGGTTTTTTGATGTAAAACTTTTAGCTGAGTGTTTGGATCTTCTCCCATGCTAAGCATCTTCACAACTTAGTAGATAAGTTAAACCTACTGCTAAATAACAAAGACTAGAATGTACTAAGGCCTTTATAAAACTTTGGCTTTAATTATTTGAAATAAAGTGAGAAGGAATGACCCATAAAAATTCAACAAGTCAAATGGATAGAACCATATATATATGTGTGTATATGTACGTGTATATATATATATATACACACGTATATATATACATACATGTGTATATATATATATATATACATGTGTGTGTGTATATATATATATATATATATATACATACATACATACTGTATTGGTCTGTTCTCACACTACAATGAACTGCTGAGACTGGGTAATTTATAAAGAAAAGTAGTTTGATTGACTCACAGTTCTGTATAGCTGAGGAAGCCTCAAGAAGCTAACAATCATAGCAGAAAGCACCTCTTGATAGATCAAACACTGTCTTATTATTATTATTTTTTGGAGACAGAGTCTCACTCTGTCACCAGGCTGGAGTGCAGTCATACGGGTTCAAGCGATTCTCCTGCCTCAGCCTCTTGAGTAGCTGGGACTACAGGCCGTCACCATGGCAGGAAAGAAAATGAACACAGAAGAACTACCAAACACTTATAAAACCATCAGGTCTCATGAGAAATCACTCACTATCGGAAGAACAGCATGGGGGCAACCGCCCCATGATTCAATTACCTCTACCTGGTCTCTCCCTTGACATGTGGAGACTATGGGGATGATGAGAATTATAATTTAAGATGAGATTTTGGGGAGGGACACAGCCAAACCATAGCATATACATACACACACACACACATACACACACACACACACACCCCCACACACACATCTGATTCTACATATACACTCGTATATATGGAATATATATTATCTTTAAAATTATTAGAATTTTACTTCAAAACAGGCCAAGATATACAAACATTTAGATTTAGCAAGGAAAAAATAAACGGCCTAGAAACACTTTTAGACCACAACTACTAAACATAAAGCAGTAAATCAGCAAATAAAATAATTAAATGAAAAAGCTATCACAAAAGGCATACACTTCAACTCTATACCCAAGCCATGGTACAGACAAATGTTTCAGGCACAAACTTAGAAAAATAAGAGAAGCATTAGAAGAGCAATGGACCATTGATGTTTTTACATTATCTCTTTTTACTGCTGAAAGAATAAACACAACAAACCTGTGTGGGTCTTTGGAGACAACTTGGCTGTCCTTACAGGTAGAATATTTTCTTTATGAATGTGAAGGCAACCATGCATGCTTTGTAAAACTGTAAGAAAGTGTGTAAAGCCTGATATTGAAGAGAAGAGATAAAATGGCAAAATGATGAAATGGAACCAGCCATTACAAAATGTCCATTCTGGCTCAGATGCATTTTTCTCTCAATTTCCTTTCCACAATTGTTTTCTTTCCTCCCATTTTATCTTGATTTCATGCATTAGAGTTAGATATCAACAGATATTGCTTTATAAAACATTCCTTTGTTGTGGGAGTATAAAGCAAGATAAATAAGGGAATTGGGTCAATTGGTATTTAAACTAGGGTGACGGATAGTGCAGAGTGATTTGATTCTTTAAAGCATGTTAGGGAAAGTTTACAAAGTTAATTACTGGGACATTATAGCAAGCAGATAATTTTGGGGAGGATTTTATTATGTGCATGTGTATTATGTACATACATTCTAAAGTTATCAGTAGCTGTTTGTTACTTGGTGAACTATTGAAGTTTAAGAATCAAATATTTTCAGCTGCCAATGTTTATCAAAAGATGCCCATGTTGTATAAAAGAAGGCAGAACACTAATTGTTAATATCAAACACTATCTTCTTCTTTTTATTATTATTTTGGAGATGGAGTCTTGCTCTGTTGCCAGGCTGGAGTGTACTGGAGCAATCTCGGCTCACTGCAACTTCCGCCTCCCAGGTTCAAGCGCTACTCCTGCCTCAGCCTCCCGAGTAGCTGAGACTACAGGTGGCTGCTGCCACACCAGCTAATTTTTTGTATTTTAGTAGAGATGGTGTTTCACCGTCTTGCCCAGGCTGGTCTAGAACTTCTGAGCTCAGGAAATCTGCCTGCCTCGGGCTCCCAAAGTGCTAGGATTACAGGGGTAAGCCACTGTGCCCGGCCACTATCTTATTTTTTAGCATATCTGAATTAAAGACATAAAGCCTTCTCTATGTATGTTGGTGATAAATTTTGGGTTTCAAGGAAAAGAGTCACTCATGTAACTCCCAAGAATGGGAGGTGAGAAGGGGTTATTACAGAATACAGTGGAAATAAATCTGGGAGGAATCTCAATCATGTTTCAAGTGCTCGCAAGGGCCCAGAAAAATTCTCACAATGAGGCCTCACAGGAAAAGCAAGAACACAGAGAGCAGGAAAGCTTGGAGGCTAAGAGTTCCCTTGGAAGTTGAACTACTGCCTGAGAATATTAAAACAAAACAGAAACACATGAATAACCAGCCCTGAAACCAGCTCTCAACTTTTGATAGGTTATATCTACATTTATGTACTTTCCTATCACAGTTTATGATCAAGGTAAGGCTAGTAGCCTTGAATATTTTTAAGGGCTGCAATTTGTACATCATCTAAGCTAACAGGTGAAAAGTGCAAATGTAGTTACCTAAGCACAGGCACATTCATTCAACAACAGATCTTTACATGAATGTTCATTGTATGTCCAACACTGTCCTATAACCTGGGGTGGCAGCCTGGGGAACTGAGAGGACTTTGAGTGGAGCTAAACGAACAGAATAACTTCAACTAATAAATGTCTTTTAATATCTCTTGCTATGGAAATTTTCAAGAGCTTAATTTTTTACTTGTATGTTTTGAAGGTGAAGTTACTCACAGGCAGGTTTCTTAGTTTACAGACTTTGCTTTTCTTCTACTCCCAGCGTCTTACCATTTATCAAACAATGTCATTGAATGGCTTTACACTAGGCGTGGTAGATGGCTTTTCAGCTTCCAGGCATCGTGTTGTGTCTTTTTCTTCTTCACTGGTATGGCTTTAAATTGTAGGCATCCTTGTAATGGGTTTTCTTCTTTTTTGACCCATAAAAAAATTCTGATAACATTTGCTGAACTCTGATCCCATTAACTTAAAATTTTAGTTATTAAAAGACAAGGTGTCACTTTTCTCAATCTTAGAAACAGATGAGGTCAGCTGAACTCCCTGTCCTCCAGAGGCATTTGTTAATCAAAGCAGTACAAAGTTAGATTTTTAAGCCACTTCCAATGGACAACTGGTTTAATTTGAGCAGTCATCAAACTGATTGTCATATACTTGATCATAAGCATTTCTGAATAAAGTTCAGTGCTGGATAAGATAATGGCTAAGATAACTAGAGCTTTCTATAAATCTCAGACACTATGCTAGGCACTGAGGGAGTACAGATGAACTTAATACAATTTTTTTTAAAAAGTAAGTCTCCTCAAGGAGCTTTAGATATACTTTTGATATCGAATAGTTTGAAGGACTAAGTGGCCAAGAGTTTGATTTTGAGGATTAATAGGTTATTAAGAGTTCTTCCTAGTAAGGTATGATGATTTGTGGGATACTGATTGTGGAGTAAATATAAGGACTTGAAGAAGAAAGAGAGATATATGGTTGGGTTACACAATGAAGGCTGTATGTGATAATTATTCCCTCCTAACAGATCCCAGAAAAAAAAAAACAAAAACCAAACCAAAACAAAAAAAACCTGAAAAACCTAAACCAAAAAACGACAATTGAAAGAACATTTGAAGCTCCTATACTTTGCAGAAACCTCACATTTACTAATGCTCAATTGGAAGCTAAAAAGAAAAAAAAGTGTTAGGCAACTGAATTATCTTTACAGGTTAATGAGACTGCCAGAAAGCAACAGGGAAAGTACTTTCAAGGCGGAAATTATTTAACATAATGACATTCCTTTTCATGCAAACCAAGTTGATTTCTGGAAGTAAGTTAGAAAATACTTACCCCTCCTCCCTGTCCAGGTTTTTAAGCTAAATCATGTTAGATTTAGAAAACCACTAAATTGCCCCCCTGCTTATCTTCAGGAGTTTTTAAAATGAAAATGTGGGTGAATGGAGTAGTAAGACTGATGACACCAACAAAGATAGCTGGAAAGTCTATCCATATCAAGGACCAAGCATAAGGTCTGCTCTGTCAGTAATTAGCATTCATACTGGGAAAGAAATTACATATTAATATACTGTGTGTTCTTTTATTAGGTGGCTCATTTTTTAACAGTGACATGCCTGTGGACAGAAATGTAATTCTTCACAGAGATTTAAAAGGTTGGGACTACATGAAATTCGCCACATTAATCATGTGTTAGATCAAATAAACGCCCATTGTGGGCTTTTTGTATTCATCAAGAGTTGAGCAGCAGTAACACATTCTGTTCTAAAACTGCAAAAGAAAGAAATCTGAACTAAAAAAAAGTGTGGGGGGGGGATAACTCCAAGAATTTAAGAGAAGGAATTTTTTTTTTCTTATTTATTTCTCAAATTCATCTTCTTTTTCTATAATTGAGGTAAAACTTTAGGCTAATCTTAGAGTCACCCATCTGGCTAATATGAGTGGTTTGTTGCTATTAATTACTGTAGGAGATAGGATTAATCAAAATGTGTAACAATCATAGGAAATAATTTTGAGGATTTACTGCTGTTTAATCAGGGCTGAAAGACATTTTTCTGCGAGTGCAACTCTTTTGCTTCTGTGTTGTATAATGTCTGGCAGCAGAAGAGAGGGAGAAACCCTTTGTTTCTGATTCTTTAACACGTTCTAACAGAAGCTTTGGTGCACTAAGAGTGTATAAGGCTAATGACCTTTAAATGCTGCAATGTATTTTCAGAGAATTAGAATGTATAAGGGCATAGAACTTCTTACAGTTTATCCTTTAAAAGATACCAACAGTGGAAACAGATTTTAAAGCACTATTCATGAATCTACATTGTGGTATTGTTTAAAATAACATGATGTGAAGCATGAATTGCATTCACACATGAAAATGAAATCTGAATGCATTCTGTTAATGGAAGGCAAAAGTCAATTGTCATTTAGGTCACTGTGTGACAGTAGGAAATCGTTTTAATGAAGCTAGCCCTGTTCAAAACAGTTTGGATCTCAGCATAAAAAAGAATATGAGTTTCCAAACAGGATTTCACTAGAGGCAAATACTATCAAGAGAGCAACTCAAGTGTACAGTAAAAGCTCCCACTAGCAAAAGGCTGAATAAACTTGAATCAACAAAATAGATGGTTTTAAGTATTTTATTCTCCACATTTTTGATGACTTTAGAAGTAGTACCCAGCTGCTTCCACTGTGTGAATTTTGGGGGCAGAATTATGCTCATTGCAACCCTTAACCATACTTAAAGTCTATGCTCCATCTAATTAAAATTATGCCCAAAGATAAACAATGAAGAACATCGAATCTTCACTGGAGAAAACAAGGGCTGAAGTGTAGTAATTAAGTCATTATACAGCAAGTGTCTCCTCTTCTTCACCTTCTTTTCCCAAAGCAGAATCCTTCCTTCAGTTCTCAATTCTGCTTTTCCTCTTCCCTTCTTCAAAATTAGCTATCAGACTATTAAGAAATAAAACCCTTAGCAAGCCTTCCAGTTAAAGGTGCTCTTGTGGAAGATTTAATGGTAATTGGGACTGCAGGTTCCCACATTTCCAGTCTTGTTTAAAAGACAGCACATTTTGGCAAGGAGCTAAGAAAGTACAGTCCTTAGTTCAATCTGCATTTATTCAAGGCCATGCTGTATGCCCTTGGGCAATCAAAGAGTCTCGGAATGTTTGCCAAGTGTCATGTTGTTGAGCTTGCTGCTGCCATCTTCTCTCACCCAGGAAGGCTGAGGGGGAAGATGCCGACCCCAGGGAAATCAAGTCAAGTTTATTCAGCGTTCAGTCTCAGGCTATTGGTTAAAGAGACAATAGGAGTTCTGGATACAGAGCCTCTTCATTTCTCATCTCTCCCTTCTTTCTACTTAGTAGAGAAGGGCAATTGAATCATTGTGGTAAGATTTATGAATACATGAAAATAAAATAATGTCCATCATATGCCTGTGTATCAAAATGTTGTAATTCTTTCCTATTATATACATTTTGTAGAAATGTGTGTTTTTTGTTTAGGAGTAGTGAAAAAAATTTATTCAAACTATAGTGCAATGTAATAGAAAAAATCCTTAGGCATTGCTGAGAGCCCTGCCCCCTAGTCCATCTGTTAGTTTTTAGAGCTAAAAATATCTAAGTTAGTAGACATCAAGTAAAACAGATATTGGAAAAAGAGACAATTGGAAGATGATATGACAGAATGATTTAAATGTCATCTTAGGAAGAGTTTTGTGACCTTGGAAAACTATGTCTGTAAGTCTCAGTTTCTTCATCTGTAAAATGGAAGTAGTAAAATTAATGACTTTTAATTAGATGGAGTGAAATGATGTATCTAAAGAGCTTAGCATATTGCCTGGGGCAAATTAAGCGGTGATCACTAATAATGTTAAAGTATTATTTAAAAAATCCCAAATGATAGATCTTTACCTTTCTTCCTAGGTATTTTATTAAATTTATTCACTCTTCTATAAAACAAAACAAACAAACAAACAGAAAAAACTTCTATGGTTCTTTCTTCTTTTGTCTTTCTCTGTTTAAAGGCATTTTTGTTGCCCAGGAAGTTGCATTAGGGCCCATAGATGAAAATAACAGGTGTTAAGTATTCCACATTAAAAAATAATTTTCACATTTGGGGATGGGGACAGACTTATGTTTATAAAGCTTAATAAGGGATATAGAAGTAGCACTAGCTGGCCAGGCATGGTTGCTCATGCCTGTATCCCAGCATTTTGGGAGGCTGAGGCAGGCAGATCACCTGAGGTCAGAAGTTTGAGACCAACCTGACCAACATGGAGAAACCCTGTCTCTACCAAAGATACAAAATTAGCCGGGTGTGGTAGTGCATGCCTGTAATCCCAGCTCCTTGGGAAGCTGAAGCAGGAGAATCACTTGATCCTGGGAGGCGGAGGTTGCAGTGAGCCGAGATTGCACCATTGCATTCCATCTTGGGCAACAAGAGCAAAACTCCATCTCAAAAAAAAAAAAAAAAAAAGAAGTACCACTACACTAGTCACCACCCAATCACGCTTTTTTCAACCCATTTAAAAAGACTGAGGAGGGGAGAAAGAGCCTTCAAAGATAGGCTTAAAACAGTATTTGTACTGTGGAGCAGGATGGGGTGCTAAGTTCTACCCAAAGTCAAGTGAGAGGAATCTTCAAGACAAACACTTGTGAAGTTTGAGGATACCTATGTAAAGGGACTTGACAGAGTTCTTAAAGGCCCTTTGAGGAGGTCTGCATTCCCCAAATGCAGGTATATTGATACCCTCATGTATCAAGTTAATAACATTGGAGATACCTGGGATTGAACCACTTGAGCCATATGGAAAAAAGCTCAGCAGCAAGTGAAGGTGGAATGTATCACACATGGAGGATGCTAAGGTCGACTGAGTTGGGCCCCTGTCTCCCACACTGGGGAACTGTGCAGTGAGTCCAGCCCTGCATGACTCAATGAAGAATGTACGTATGTGTTCCACAAGTGATCCAGCATGTGGATGCCTACCGCATGGAGGCCTTGACTCAAGGGAGTAGTGACACCAAGGAAAGAACTAAACCTGCAGGGAATTAAGTAAAGGGAGATTTGCTTTTGACATTCATTCTTTCTTTTTTCTCCCAGCCATGTGAGAGGTTAGACCCAGCAGGAGAGGGAGGAAGAACTTTAGATGTTGTCATGTTTCCTTTCATCTTCTAAGAGGCTAGAGTTACAGAAGCCAAAGAGAAGACAACATTTCCCTCTCTGCTGCAGGTGCCTTATGTCAGGTGTCTGGTCTACATAAGAGGATGATGAGAGTTTTACTTTTTTTTTTTTTTTTTTTNTTGAGATAGAGTCTTGCTCTGTTACCAGGCTGGAGTGCAATGGCCGTGATCTTGGCTCACTGCAACCTTCACCTCCCAGGTTTGAGCAATTGTCCTGCCTCAGCCTCTGGGTAGCTGGGACTACAGGTGTGCAGCACCAGCTAAGTTTTGTATTTTCAGTAGAGATGTGGTTTCACCATGTTGGCCAGGCTGGTTTGAACTCCTGTCCCCAGGTGACCTGCCTATCTTGGCCTCCCAAAGTGCTGGGATTACAGGTGTGAGCCATTGTGTCCGGCTGAGTTCTTTTTACCTGGACTGTTTTCTCTATCTCAATACACAGTCAGTACCCTGGAGAGATTTTCTTTTACCTGGTAGGGTGAGAGGTGATATCCCGGTCACATTTGCTTCATAGTTATGGCGATTTTCTAGTTCTGTGCCACATTTAGTTTGCAGGGACTTTCACTGTCTCACCATCACACAGGAAACCATGTTTGTGTACTATATTGAGGGCCTATAGGCTACAGGCCTCGATGCTTTGGACAATACTTAAATGTTAGAGGATGGGAGATAAGTCTTTCAGCGTATAGGAATCTATAACTCTGGTGAAGTTTCTGAAGCTCTAGTTTTCTGAGAGTTGTCTGGAAATGTCTTCAAATTGGAAAAAAAAGTTGTGAGACTTTATCCTTTCCATCAATAAGGAAGAGGTGATTGAAAGCCTCTTCATATTTTGGAATCAATATTTGCAACATATGACTCATGTGATAACAAAAGCTACCGGCTTTTTTGGTGGTGTTTAGAGCAAAATAAGCTAACCCAACAAGTCTAAACTGCTGTAAAGTAATTCTTCCAACTCTCTTACTAAACGGTGAATGCAACCAGTAGTGGTCAAAGTGTCTGAAACAAATTGAGATGTTCACTGGAGCCTGTGCCAGATAGGAGCATCAGACTGGAAATACTTAGGGTTTTGGAGCAAAGCCATGCTCTTTTCAGTAAGTAATTATTGTCTCTTTGAAAAACAGATCTTGCTTTGTTAATGAACCCTGATAGAGACTAAATTCTGAAGGTTAGCCAGGTTACCCGAGCTGTTCAATATGAACTACTTATTATCTGGATCACAAGCCATAAATTTGGGATATCTGGCAATAGTATTTCATCAACCGAAGTGAGATATCTGAGACTGGGCCTGAGCAGGTAGTGAAGGCAAACTAAGATGCATGATCATGTGGATTACACTTCCAGTGTGTTTATTAAGTTCCTCATTCCACTTTTTCTTAATCTATATTTATAGAATCATTGTAGGTTTTGTACGATTTGGTTGAGAAAGAAAATAGTAGAGCCTACTTTATAGATGGCTTTACATAATATGCTGACACTACCAGTGTGTACTACCCTGATAGTCTCAAGCCATGGTAGCTTTGAAAGACAATGAAGGGAAATTCCTTACAAAACAGAGTCTGACTAATGTATACCATTTTCTGATTTATCTGAAAGGAAGATGGACTGAGATAAGTATGTATATCTATTCATAGGTAGTAGTAAGAGATGGTAAGAGATTTGGAAGGAGTGAGATCAGAGGATTGGTGACAAGCAGATTTGATGAAGAAGTTTCTTGTAGATAAACCTCTGGCAGTTGGTTCATAATATCTTTACCTGTATCTATACTTACTTCTATCTATATATCTCCCATGAATATGCTCATGAAAAGACTCTCACTGAAGAGAAGGCTCTTAATAATAAGGACAAGATGATGTACCCTGTGCCTATCACCGGCCTTCTTTCTTAGCCACTTTGGTGTACTTTATTAATGCCCTCTTGAAAAAACTTGTTATGAATAAACAGCTGTTTGCTGTGCTTGAAATTAACAAAATTGATTGCCCCTTACCAAATCTGACTTGATTATTGTCACTGCTAGTGTCAGAGTTCAATTCTGAGCCCCTGATAAGACACGATATTCCAGGTGGCCCTTCTATCATTAAAAAACATGATGTGTCTTTTTGGAATAGACACATATCATGGATTTCTATTTTTTTCTTATTTTGACATCCTCTTCCAACATCAGTAGAGTTACTTAATACTTTATACAGAATTATTGCAATTAAAATTGCTTCTCATGAGGAACTCTATCAGAGAAAAAGAAAAAAGCCACAATCTTTAGTAATTATTCAGTGTAATAAGTAAGATGATAGGTTAATATTAATGATATTCACTAGTCTTACTATGTTCCCCCTTCATCAAGAATCATTAAATAGCCTATTGGAGACTCAGTTATGGCACCACCAATGAAAGAACATCTTATATGTTTAAGGTACTGTTATATAGATTGTGTTTTATTTGCTGAATCAGTGACCAAGACATTATGTTTTTTCTTTGGTAGCCAGAATACTCAGATTTGGACATAAGTAGTAAAAGAGCGAAGGTTGCATCTCTCTATTATGTATATTGATCAATCTATAAAAATTTTTCTAACTGTCCCTGTGACTCTGGCTTCTGTTAGCTTAGAGATTTTCTACATAAGCAGGGACTCTTTCCATTTGGGGTTACTACTGTGGTTCATATATATATATGTATACATATACGCACACACACACACATATATTTACACACACACACACATTTCAATAGCTTTTTGGGTAGAAGTGGTTTTACATGGACGAATTGTTGTACAGGGATGAAGTCTGAGATTTTAGTGCACCCATCACCTGAGTAGTATATGTTGTACCCAATATGTTGTCTTTTATCTCTCACTTTTTTGTCACCTTCCATGTTTCTGACTCCCCAATGTCCATTACACCACTCTGTATGCCCTTGTATAGCCATAGCTTAGCTCCTGCTTATAAGAGAGAACATTGGTATTTGGTTTTCCATTCCCGAGTTACTTCCCTTAGAATAATGGTCTCTGGCTCCCTCCAAGTTGCTGCAAAAGACATTATTTCATTTCTTTTTATGGCCGAGTAGTATTCTGTTTGTGTGTGTGTGTGTGTATGTGTATAATATATATGTATACATTATATATATATATATATATATATATATATATAAATACATATATTTCTTTTTGGAATAGACATGTATCATGGATTTATGTTTTTTTCTTATTTTGACATGCTCTTCCAACCTCAGTAGTTACTAATGTATATATACACATATATATCTCACATTTTCTTTATCCACTCATCAGTTGATGGGAACTTAGGTTGGTTCCATATCAATTGTAAACTGATGTGAGCAATACATTTTTTTTTTCATAAATTAGTCAGTCTTAGGTGTTCGGATACAGCAGCACACAGTGAGCTAAAGGAGGGAATCTAGAATTTCCCCTCTGGTGCCTCTCATTCATTATTGTCACATTAAGCCAACCAAAGAATGCCAACCATATGAAGTGCTGGTTGAGGGGTTGAAGGCAAAACAATGATGGAAGTAAGGAATGTAAAGAATAAGTAATAAATACAAACTTTGGCCTTATAATTATATAACAGAGCTGTCCATCTCATCATCCTTGCTGTGACCAGAATTTAAAACTGTAGGTATGGTAGATATTACTCTATTTTCAAATACTTGCTGGTTCTCCCTGGAGACAGGAAATCTATTTTAGTTAACTATTTAAAGATAGTTAACTTCAGACTTAACTATTTTAATATATTTGGCCAATGAAAAGTGAGGAAAAAGTGATTTGAGTTACTAATAGCAAAAATTTAAATCAGCGAGTGGTTCTCTATGCCCTCTTTTCCTTATTTCATGACATCAGCAATATTCCAGGTACAGGTTGCTCTATCAACATAGCTTTCTAAGTATGAACTGCATAGAGGGAGTTGCTGCCAGCCCACAATAAACATATAGGGGAAGCCAGAAATAAATCTTTGCTGTTGAAAGTCGCTGAGGTTTTGGCATTGTTTTTAATTATAGTGTAACCTACTCTATCCTGACTTATACATTATATTTTACTAACCTTAATAAATTTCCCTGTGAATCCCACCCTTTCCTCCAGAATCTTTTCTAGTGTGTGGGCAGTGGGTTTATTTCATAAACTCATGGGTTATAGAATAATATTAGTAACATTGTACCAAATTAGCCTAGATGAGGAGTGTACATCACCCAGAGATCCTGGACTTGACCCTGGCTGCAGTACATAATAATGTTGGTATGCATAGCTGGTGAATACAGTTTTTGGTTATATAATAGTTGTAGTGTGTTAGAGGGGAAAAGTTTAGAAAGTGTTATGTGTAAGTACAGAAAAGGGATATATATAGAGATATGATTATCTATATCTGTATTGGGTAAACAAAAAGGTAAATTGTAGTAAATATTTACCTTTTTCTCAGTTGCCCATGTCTGAACCCACTTTATGTGTTTGTGATTTTCATAAGTGTAGTTGAGAGGCAGAGCCAGTCTCCCACCAAAAAAGCTGTAAGTGCTAGATACTAGCTCTCAGCCTCCCTCAAACCGAGGGCAAACTAGTCTCTACCAATTAGATGTATAGGTCTAGACTATTTTTTCTTTTTCATAGTGAGAATTTGAACTCAGGTTTTTGTGGTTCTAAAACCCTGGTGGCCCTTTGAATGGAAGCATGTCACTAACACATGTGAGTTAAGACACTCCATCACCTACTGGCTTTGTGATCTTGGATAAGCCACTTAACTTGGCTGAGCTTTGGTTCCTTGTCTGCAAATTGAGGATAAACAGAGTACACTTCCACAGTGACCTTGTGAGGATTAAATGAGAGGATACGTACAAAATACATTAAGTGAGATAAAGTGGTAAGCAAGGACTAAATACCTGGGAGCTTAGTCATGCAGGGAGCAGAGATTGTGGGGAGTGCCCTTTGGAAGTGATCTCCATAGCAGTGAGCCTCAGTTCCCAGGGCATACTAGCAGTGATGTCAGGCCTGGCCTTTAATGAACACGCTGGATCTGTTGGTGTTTGTTTTGTTTTGTTTTTATTTTTTAAATTTTTTTATTATTTTTTTAAATAAAGATGGGGTTTCACCATAATGGCTAGGCTGGTCTTGAACTCCTGACTTCAGGTGATCCATCCACCTCGGCCTCCCAAAGTGCTAGGATTACAGGCATGAGCCACCACGCCCGGCCTGGTGGCTGTTTTTTCCAGTAGATGAGTTCTGTGGTATGATGAAGCACTGCTTCTGTCTGGGAAACTCCAGCATGTTTCTTCAGTGCTCCCAACAATTGTGTGAACTTCCTAACAGTCTTTCAGTAAAATTCCTTTACTGCTTATGTCTGCCAGGTATGAATTTAGTTGCTTGGTACTCTAAAACTTTGCTATTTCAATAGGTCTGGCTTTATTCCTAGTAGTCAAAAATGCATGAAATTTTAAAATCAGACAAATCTGGTTGGAATCTCACCGTCATTTACCAGCCAAGGTGACTTGTTGAAATTTTTCAAACTTTTTGAGCTTGTAACTTTCTTGTCCTTAAATGGAGATCATAAAACTTACTTTGTAGGGTAATCAAAAAATTAATTAAATAATATGTATACAAGTATCTATCACTGAGTCTCACTTCTAGTAAGCATGTAGACAGATTAATTTCTTCCTCAAAAGCAAGTATGGATGTCTTTCCTCTTTTATGATAGGGATTAGGCTACATGAATATTATTTAAATAACTATTGCCCCAATATTGGGATGAACCAAAGAACCTGGGCGAAGGAAATGCCTTTAAGAGGACATGGAAAATAATTGAAAAAGGGAATTACTCTAGCCCTAGGCCTGTCTTAACTGAGTAGAAGGAATGAGGATAACATAGAATGGTACGTGTTATATCTTTCATTGCCTTTTGCCTGCATTCAGTGGTAATTGAGTCTGCATTATTTGTAATTTTCTGCATTATTTGTGTTGAGTCCATTATGCAACTGCATCATTAGTATCATATTCACAAGTGTTATCATGCAGTTACAGCCAACAGACACTTAATGGAAAAATGCACTTTGAATCATGTGGGTGTTTTCTTTCTTTCCTCCCTATTTCTTTCTTTTATCTTGCTGAAGACACACACACACACACACACACACACACACACACACACACAATATAAACATGCTGTACATGCCAACCTCTCCTATTTATGATTTTTAAAAAATCTATGAAGTATACCCAGGGTAATAATTCAGCAAGGCACATTAACTTACTTACTCTGGGTATTAGAAATATTTTATTTGGTGTTTTATTGCTTTTTTAAAAAGCAGTGGATTTAAAGCAGTGGATTTGAACTTCAGTGTGCATAAAAATCATCAAGGAGAGATCACTACACATGGAGATTCCATGGCCCACTCCAGTGAGGCGGGTATTACTATAGCTTCACTTCTACAATGTGGAAACTGAAAAACAGGAGTTAAGTGACTTGATCACCCTCACTGAGGGTAAGACTTCCAACCCAGGTGTGTCTTGTCTGGGTA
Organism: Cebus imitator; assembly: GCF_001604975.1. Lineage (NCBI taxonomy): Eukaryota > Metazoa > Chordata > Mammalia > Primates > Cebidae > Cebus > Cebus imitator. The sequence continues at coordinate 858,017 of NW_016107805.1, read as the reverse complement.
CCATAATGCCTAGAGCAAAAAAGCAAAGAGTACTGTGCCCTTTGGGAGGCAACTAAGGACAAGTTTGCTTTTATACCTTTTTCTTGGTCCAATGACTGGGTATAAACTTTGTTATTGTCTTTTTTGTATAAATTAGATATTGCCAGTCATTAATAGGGGATGACAATCCATACTCTCTCAATTCTATTTATTCTGTCACTATGTCTTTTCCTAACTGAATGAAAATAGATATCAAATAACTGAGCACCAAAGCCAACACTTGAAAGAGCATCCACTTAAAATAACCTGTCTTATTTTTCTGGATCTGTCAGACCGTTCCATGGATTTAGAATATAGGATTAAGAAACAGATTCTTTAGAACTGTTTGAGAGTACTGATTTGGGGAAATTAATCCATGTTAAAAATGTGTTTGCAGTGCTGGGATTTTCTCAAACCTTCATCTAGAGAAAATTCAGGATTCTTCTCCCTCCTCGTCTCAGTCCCTGAGTTCCAAGGTTTTAAAATGACCATTTGTCAAATGTATCTACATACAGTGATTTATAAATGGTATCTTATTCAATCCCTACAGTGACCTACAAGATAGGTCTCACCCTTCTCATTTTATAGATGAGCAGTAAGCAGCTTAGAGAGACTAAGTTCCTAAATATCACACAGCTAATCATTAGCAGAGCTAATTTATTATTATTTCACTCCAGTTTCATCTCACTCTAAAACCTGTGCCCTTATCTGCCAACACGATTTAACAGCCTGCCTGTCTATTTAACAGAATCATAAGTTTTTATGTTCTCAGGATAAGCCAGTAATACATTCAACAATAACAACAGCAGCAAACTAAACAGATTGTACTTTCTCTGATTCCAACACTATGGAATTGCTCTAAGGATTACAGAATTAAACATCAGTGGAATGCGAAGGTTTATGACATATAACTGTTCTTGTGTCAATGACAAAATGGCAGCAAATCCTCAGGCAGGTGACAGGAACCCCAGCACAGTACTGTATTTGTGCGACCTTTATGAAATGGAGCCGTTGGCTACCACCTGTGGTTTTGTAGTTGTGCCTCCCACTGAGCACACATTTGATCTTCTGATTAATTAGGTGCACCTTGGCTAGAAGCCTGCGATCAAGCATGCATATTTCAAAGCTTAAACTGGGTTCCTTCTAAGATGAAAGCAGAATGTTTCAAAGAGTAGCATAAATCTTCATGTCATCTTCGTGGAAAATGAATGACATTAACAATATTAATTTATTGATACAATAAAAAACATTATAAGGAAATGATGCACTTCAACTTTTACTTCTAATTTGTATTTTTATGACAAGTTTTTTTTTTATTGGAATAAAGTGGCGGTGATCTTTTTGAGGAGATCTTTAATTAGAACAGATTAATTCCATCCTTTCGGCATTAAGAAGACAAGAAAATTGGACACCGAAAGACATTGTCTTGAAATGCTTAAAAGTCTACCCTCATTATTTCAAAGATAAAGACATTGCATTGCTTTTTATTTCTTCTTAAATGGATTCAATATTCGATGGGACAAGTAACATTTCTCTATTTAATTGCTATTCTATCTAAAAGCAATGTCACCAAACTCCTTTTTTAAAGATTCCAACTGTCGGAGTTGCCGTTTTATTCTCCTTTCCTTTGACTTTCATCCAAACATGTGTCTTTCATCTCTGCAGTGAGCAATGAATAACCAGCCAAGTCTGTCTCCTCATCTTACCCCCTTTCTCTGTGCTAAAGTAATCTCAGTATGCCGTGTTTCCCTTCTCTGCAGTGGTTAGAGTACTACCAGCATGTGAGACACCAACAAATTCATTTCCCATCTTCAGCCACATAATTAACAGCAAAGATGAATAAATAGAACCAGGATTCATCTGTACAGCCTTGGTGGCTCTCTTTGTGTTTTATCTAGGATGGATGATCTATATTTTTATTTTCCTGCTCATTTGTTTACCTTAATAGGGTTCCTTGATAAATGTATAGTAGCAACCAGACATTTTCTCATCAGTTCTGTGGTATAGATCATTCTTTGTTTAAACTGATCTGCATGAGGCCATTAGATCCAGTGGGGGCAAGCAGAAAAGATCCATGACAAATATAATTTGAATTGTCCTTTCTGTGTCATCTTTTATCAATTGTCTTTAATAAGCCTTCAAGACGTTTTTACTTTAGAATTTTTGTTATTAGATTAGAAAAAAAACCTTACCAGTGTAAATGCACTCTTGTTATAACAAATGAAAAAATAAAAGCCTTTGTAAAGAAGAAGCTAATAATTCTCTCTGCTTCCCATCTTTTTAAAGCAGAAAACCAATGCTAACATTTAGCAATGTATGTTTGTATCCTCATTTTTATACATGTTCATGTTTATGTAATATTAAAAATATATGGATGTGTGTGCATGTTTTAATATTTTTACAAAACTGAAATATCCATTCTTCTATACCTCTTCTTCTATAATAAAATGTGTTCTTTTTGAATATCTCTGTGTCCCAGAGATATTCAAAAAGAATGTCTAGGTGATGATCTAGGTACTGGGAATATGATGGTCAATAAGATGGATAAATTCCTGCCCTCACAAAGCTTGTATATTACTGAATCACGAATATCATATCCCTCAGGCCAGTAAGCACTAGGTCATTTAAAAAATTGGCCTCATAATCTTAGAAATTCCCTTTCCTAAATGTGTTGTCTAGTTTTATTATTATTGCTGATAATGCCATATTAAGCATTCTCATATAGATTCTCTTATATACTAGTGGTTTTTTTCTTTAATTATGGAATTAAAATAGGAATTTCTCAGGAAAAGAAATATATACTTTTTATTTTAATAAACATTGTAAATAACTTTCCAAAACTTTGTCATATCCTTATGTACAATATATTCACTATCCACACATTTGCCAGAAAGGTGGCTAGTCCCTGTTGTGGGTAGCAGCTCTCTTTTGCCATTCACAAATGGCCATTTGTAAAAAATAGAATGCTATTTTGAATATAAGTTGCCCTTTCCTAATTATTAGTGAGATGGAGTACCTGTAATACAGCTAAAAGAGAGTAGTGAACAATTGAAAGTCTAGAAATATAGTGGTGAATTTATTATCATTAGTTTCTTTTTTTTTTTTTTTTTTTTTAGGCAGAGTCTCACTCTGTTGCTCAGGCTGGAGTGCAACGGTGTGATCTAGGTTCACTTCGACTTCCACCTGCTGCCTCAGCCTTACAAATAGCTGGGATTACAGGTGCACACCAGTACGCCCAGTTAATTGTTTGTATTTTGAGTAGAGACGGGGGTTTCCCCTTGTTGCCCAGGCTAGTCTTGAATTCCTGAACTCAGGTAATCTGCCCACCTCAGACTCCCAAAATGCTAGGATTATAGGCATGAGCCATGTGCCTGGTCTATTAGTTTCTTATTAATGAATAATCACTCAAGCGCCATTCCTTCTGGACTAATACCTGATAATACAAATGTTATTACCTCATTTTCTTCTGATAAAATTTCTGTATTAATAAGCATAATTCACGTAAAAATCTAAATTCCTTGTAGTTTGTTTTAAACATAATAAAATATCCTTGCATCTCATCATATTATGGTGCCATGTTGCTTTATATCCAAGTCAGCATTATCCAGAGACATGAAAAAGTTTGCTATTTATTTGTTTCTAACATGGTTTTAATTGATTAAATTGGCATTGCTTTTCAAGCCTACCGCATTATAAAAGTCATATGGAAGTTAGATACTGAAAAGGGCAAAAAGCCAGATAACTTACTCATACTCCCACTGCAAACATTGGCCAGCTCTATATCTTAAAAGTGTTAGCTCAATATTTCTGTGTACTGTGAAATACTGGATCCTTAGGATGTAATTGAGTTTCATATACAAAGGAAGTACTATGCAAAAAATTTGGCAAGTGTTACATCAAACACGTTTTAATAGAGCTTTAATTGCAGGACTTCTCAGAACCTTTAGTGTACTTCTGTGGACCATAGATCTCCAATAAAGGCATATTGTATGCAATGTTTCTGAAGCCTATTTGACATTAATTACTTTTTTCTATGGTACATTTACAGAGCTTATGTTTCATAGAACATATTGTGGGAATGCTGTGCAAGCTTAATCTTGTTAGTTATCACAAGCTTTCATCTTCCCCCAAAAGAAGAAAGTGCAAATATGAAAAAATAAGAACACTACCATTATCTGAATTGGATTGATTTGGTCCTATATATGGGAAAAGTGCTGATAGACATTCTTGCTTTATTACTGGCTTTTTGCATGGTGTCTCAACCCAAAGCCTCATGCTTTCCTGGACCTTATCATCACAGTCATTCTACTTTCATAGCTGTGACCAAATAGTCATTTTAATGAGGGGCCTTAGATTATTATGAACCTTCCTAAACTCTAAAAGAAATAAATCTTTATCTTGCTAACATTATACTCTCTTCCGTTCCCCTGGGGTTCTTTCCAGACACATTATGAGCATTGAGTGGTTGTGGGAGCAATTGCTTATTAAGCTCTATATTCTGCTATTCGAAACCTATTCTTGTTGTAAGGAAAAATACTATAGAAATCTGTACATAAAGGGCTAGTTTTGTGTCTTTACTTCCTTAAATCAATATTATAATCAATTCTGCTATCTTCTGAACTTTCTCTAACCCAATTCTATCCTTGTGGCAGTGAGGTGGTTAAAAATCAGTTTCTGGTGGTGATAGTCACTGATTCAGCAATTCCACACTTTTAATTTTTTTATCCAGGGACATGGTGACGGATGCTCAAATAATTAACTTGCCTATCCTGCCATTTGGGCTGACTGTTGATTTTTTCATAAAAAAAATTAAGTATATTTTAGTGTTTTAATGAACATAAGTATTGAGGTCTAGTAGACTAGTAAACTTCTTTTGCCTTTTATTCTGTCTCTCTCTCTTTCTACTTCTTTCTCCCCACTCATGCCAGTCTTCTTTTTTTTCTTGAGCTGTACTATCCATTGATGTAAGACTTGCACTGCAACCTCTGCAGACAAGGTGGGAGAGAGAGAGCATCCATAATTAGGGAAGCATTGGGCTGTGCATACACAGTTTATTGAAGACACAATTGCTGGTCCTTCCTTTTATTTTACAAAAAAATGCAGATAGTGTTAAAAACCTGAGTTCATATCTATTCTCAATAGATTTCTGTAGAAGGAGAAAGTTTCCACTCTATTTTCTCTTTATATGCTACTCAGAAAACCATTTGCTAGATTTACTGGTTACTCTTGTTGTCATTAAGAGAGCCATATAATTGTTCCTAATGCCCTTAGCTTTTTTTGTCCATGGATATTGTCTGTTAGACTACTTTCCTCTCTGATTTTAGTTGTCTTTTTAATTTGCTCCCATGAAGAATATTTTAAACAAGAAAATCATATTTATATAGGATTCTATATATTTTGCTCTCTTTCTACTATATTTATGTATTTCTATATATTTTAAATACAATTTTTTCTATAATTATTTTTCCTTTTTCAAAAAACTTTTAGGTTTGGGGTACATGTTCAGGTTTGTTATATAGGTAAACTCATGTCATTGGGGTTTGTTGTACATATTGTTTTTTTGTCATTCAGGCACTAGGTCTAGTACCCCACAGTTGTTTTTTCTAAACCTTACCCTCTTCCTACCAACCACTCTCTGATGGACCACAGTGTCTGTTGTTCCCTCTTTGTGTTCATGAGTTCTCATCACTTAGCTCCCACATATAAGTGAGAACGTACGGGATTCCTCAGATGTTTTCTTTATTTCTATTCATTATTCTTTATTTAATTTAATTTATTTTATTTTATTTTTGTCTGACTGTCTTATTTCAGAGAGCCAGTCTTTAAGTTCTGAGTTTCTTTCCTCAGTTTGGTCTATTCTGCTGTTAGTACTTGCAATTGCATTGTGAAATTCTTGTAGTGTGGTTTTCAGCTCTATCAGATCAGTTAGTGTCTTTTATATATTGGTTATTTTGTCTGTCAGCTTCTGCATCCTTTCATTGTGATTCTTAGTTTCCTTGGATTGGGTTTTGGCATTCTTTTGAATTTCAATGATCTTCATTCCTATCCATGTTCCAACTTCCATTTCTGTCATTTCAGCCAAATCTGCCTGTTGGAGAACTAGGGTGATCATTTGGAGAACATAAGACACTCTGGCCATTTGAGTTTCCACAGTTCTTATGTTGGTTCTTTCTCATCTCTGTGTGTGGGTGCTCCTTTAACTGCAGTGTAGATGGAGTACAGTCAATAGATTTCTTTTCTGGTTGTTTTCACAGGGCTGAGGATTTGTGTAGGGTCTTTATTTGTAGCTGACTTTCTGTCTTTGATTTCATAGGGGAATATGTTCGTGAGGTATTTTTGGTGTGGAAGCTTTGGGGTGTGATCCAGGAGGCAGTGGTTAGTTGCAGTGGTCAGTAGGTAGGCTCTGGCTCAGCTGTGTGAGCTGAGTGTGTGTCCTCACAGTTGGCAGCCTTGCTCTCTCTCAATGAACTGAAAGTGTGAGCTCCTCTCCCACTTGAGTGCTGGCTATAGATTGTGGCTTGGCACTCTTGGGCTGCCCACTGCAGCTCTGGGATGATCTCAGGGTTTTAGTTTTCTCCTCGACTTGGAGGCAGCAGAGGAAGGGACCTTAGTAGTGGCTGTGGCCAAGAGTCTTTTGTTTGTCACCTAGTGGCTCACCTCAGAGGGCTGAGGGTCAGCCATGGCTCAGTGAAATCAGCCTGGGATAAGGGGTCTGTATTGTGAGACCAAGCTGGGGGTTCTCTGGCTGGTGATGAGCAGGGTGGATGGGTGGGACCTGTGGAGGATGGACTGGCCGCCTCTCCCTGGGTAGACTCCAGCTTGTTGCAGCTATGGATAAGGTACTTATGGTCTTTGCTGCTTTGTTGGTCCAAGGGTAATGGGGGTAGTACCACTGCAGAAACAATGACAGAGAGGCTTTTGATTGCCCCTGGGAGCTTCAACTTTGAGAAACACAGAGTCACTCTTAATGGGGAGTGTTCTGCTGGTGGTAGGTGGCTTCACTCCTGGTGTGAGCTGGAGGATCCATTTATTGGAGAGCAGGGGGTTGAGGGCTCACCAGGAGGAGAGACTGGTATACTCTCCATATGGTCACTGTGGCATGTTGCAAGCTTGAGCCTATCCCACAGGCTCTTTGTTTCTTCCCCAGATCAAGGGCAGTAGGGATAGAACTGCTGCTGAGGGGCTGTTTGATGCCTCTGGGAGTCTCTCCCCAGTGAGACTCTGGGCTACTGCCAGTTGGTGTTCTCTGCCTTGGTGGGGTGACAGTTCTGTGGTTATGAGCCAGAGACCCCACCTGGTGAAGAGAGTGGTGGGGGTTCCCAGGGAAGAGGGGCTGAAATCCTCTCCATATGTTGACTATGGTGTGCTAGATGTGCTAGCCTAATGACTAGACCCTTTGTGCCTTCCCCAGCACAAGGGATCTTAGAGCAGGACCACTGAAACTGTGGTGGTGGAGGTTGACTCTGGGATTTCCTTCTTGGAGAAATGCTACTGGGCTGCCTCTGATTGAGATAATCAGGTGGGGGCAGTGTGGTTGTGCTGGAGTCCCAGATTGGGCTGTCCTGCTTAGTGAGAAGTGAGGACCAAGACTGCATGGGGAATAGTCTAGCCACTTTTCCTTGAGGGGATTGCTCTGTGCTGGGGTTCTAGATCAGCCCCTGGTCCTCAAGGACTCCAGATCCTGGAGAAGCAAGGGTAAGGGCTGTAAGACAACAAAAATTGAAACCTTCCTTTTCTCTGGGGAACTCTGTCCCAGGGAGTTGTAGAGTTACTACTGGCTTGATAGCCCTGGTCCGGGGGTGCTGGAGACTCAGGCTTTGATGACCTATCCAATGAGGACATACAGGATTGAAGAGCCAAGTAGCAAACAGTCAGCCCAATTTTCTGCAGGTCTGCTTCAGTATGCTGGGGATCTAGTCCAGTCCTTTGTCACCTGGAATTTTCCAGTACTCAAAGGCATCAATAATAGACTGCCAAATGCAAAAATGACAGCCTGCCCCTCCCTCTGGGAACTCTGTTGCTGATCAGAACATACTGGCAGGAGGTGGCTGGAGACCCCAATCTGGAGATCCCACCCAATGAGGAGAAATGGGATTGGGGGCCTGTGTGAAAAAGCAGCTGTAGAGCAGCTGTGCTGTGCTTTGCTTGGAATGTGCTCCAGCCCCCATTTGCCTTGGGCTCTCCAAAGCCCAAAGGCAAGAACGGCTAAGACTGCTAAACAGCGCAGGTGATGTCCCATCCCTCCTTCTCAGAGTTCCATTCCATGGAGTTTGGAACTGCTTCTGGCTGAAAAATACTGGCAGGAATAGCAGGAGATCCCAGTCTAGGGTTCCTGCCTCGTGAGGAGGAACAGGATTGGAACCTAAATAAAAAACCAGTCTGGCTGCTTTTTTATAGGGCAGTGTGCTATGCTGGAGGACCACTCCAGCAACAGTTAAGGTTTCAAAACAGCAAAGATGGCAACGCACCCCACCTCTGGACACTCTGTCCTAGGGAGGTTTGAAACCACTATTGGCTGGAAAACACTGGTGGAAGTGACTGGAGGCCCCAGTTAGGAGATTCCACCAGTGAAGAGAAACGGGATCTGGGATTCACGTGAATAAGCAGTCTGACTGCTTCTCACTAGAGCCGCTGGGTTGTTCCTGGGGATGGCTGGTTCCCATCCCTAGTCACCTCAGACTCCTGTTTCTATGGGCGGAGGAGGCTCCCCTGGCTCTGTATCACTCCCTGGCATGTGGTCATCTTGCCTTGATTTTCTCCATTCTCTGTGGGTTGTTTCCTTGATGAGTCCCAGTGAGTGTACCTGGACATTTCAGTTGAAGGTTCTGTGTTCCTTGCCCCTTCCATTTCGCTCTGTGACAGCCATGCAGGCTAGCAGCTTCTAGTTGGCTATCTTGGGCAAACCCCTATGATTCTTTTTTCTTCTGACTTTAAGGATAGCAGAATACAGATATGATAATATCCATGAATAAAAAGATTTCTTTATTTTATTTTATTAATTCATGGTGATAGATCAGGAGTTGAGAAATTTGAGTTTTTATTTCTGGCTCTGCTTGGTATTTACTTCCTTTTTTTCTTTTAAAAAAAACTCATTGGCAATAATAAGTTTTGGTATGTACATTTCATTCATAAATGTGGGTTGCTGAATATAAAAAAACAAACAGACTAGTTGTAATAAGATACTAATATGAATCTTATATGCATTAATTGATTTATGGAATTATATTATTTATTCATCTCTTATTTGTTCAAATGAATTCAGCATCTAGAATGTGCCAAGCATTGTGCTGCACGCTGTGAATACAGTGATAAATAATATAATTCTTCTCTCTCAGAATTTTCTGAAAAATGAACTTGTAATTTTTATTATTTTTCTTGATTTAATTTTGTGAGTTCACCTAAATTTTAATAGTTTATTAATTGTTCAAGTTCATTTGTTTATTATTTTTTTATGATGAAGTAGAGTAGAGGTTGTATAATTTGAATAGTAAATTCAGAATCCAGATAATGTCTGTATTTTTATGATTTTTTTCATAATTTTTCATGCCAACTTTATTATTTATTGAGCACTATTCCTATTTCTCTTTAGTATCTTAGCTTGTCTCTTGTGTTTTAGACTCACTGTTTTATTTTCTTTGACAGACTTTGATATCTTTGCCTCAAACAGTCTTGTTATTGCCTTTATTTTCTCCCTATCATGAATTATATATTTCAACTGTCTTTAGCTTTTGTTTTCAGTGTAGAATTGTATTTACACTCAATACCAAATTTTTCCTTCAGGAAACAATTATACACACACACACACACACACACACA
>NW_016107805.1:800835-848038 GCF_001604975.1 Cebus imitator | reverse complement strand
GTGGCTTCTGCATAGCTTTGGACCTGAGCTACTGTTTCCTACTTCATTACTTATGGTTAGTCCTAAGGAGTAATATCAGTAAGATGGCAAAGTAACAGATATCAGTATTCGTCCCTCCACAATAAACGAGACAGGTGTCTACAAATGCAAATAGCCTTGGGGAGTTTTGAGAATCCTGATAAGAATTTACTGCATCACAGTAGAGCAAGAAACAAAGAATAATGGCTTAGTAAGGATTGTTGGTGAGCTTGACATTCTTGAAATTTCTGGAGATGGCTAAGAACAAAGAAGAGTGTGGGCTATCAATATTAGTCAGGTGGTGGAGACCTGTTCTGCAGAGGACCCTGGCAGCATTTGCCATGGAGGACCTCAACAACCCCTATATCACTGCAGCTCTTTTTTCTTTTTCTTTTTTTTTTGAGATGGAGTCTCGCTTTGTCATCTAGGCTGGAGTGCAGTGACTTGATCTCGGCTCACTGCAACCTCTGCCTCCTGGGTTCAAGCAATTCTCCTGCCTCAGCCTTCCAAGCAACTGGAATTTCAGGTGCCCACCACTACCCCTGGGTAATTTTTTTTTAGTAGTTTTAGTAGAGATGGGGTTTCACCATGTTGGTCAGGCTGGTCTCAAACTCCTGGCCTCAAGTGATTCACCTGCTTCCGCTTTCCAAAGTGCTGGGATTAGAGGTGTGAGTCACCGCTCCCAGCTCTTTGTATCCCTGAAACTCTTATAGCAGAGGTCTTCATAGTGTTTATTGGTATGGGTCCCAGTGGCTTGCTTCACAGAGGACATTAGCAGCTTTTGCCACTCTTGTGCCACTCTAAAATGTGAATACTATCCCTCTCAATGCTGTGCATGCTTCAAACCCTGGAGTTTCAGTTCTGTGTGTGGCAACACTCCAAAATTTTGCCTTGTTGGGGCTGTACTGCCATCACCTGCACATTAGGCAGTGACACTACTGCAGCAGTAGGCCCATCAGTACCTCAAACCCCAGCACTTTGGTTCCTCCACTGGCACGTGCACCTTTCATAATATATCCAGTGTTGCAATAGCAGGGCTTCAGTCTCTGGTACTAGTGCCACCAGCTTCATGGATCTTGGAGCAATTGTATTTTCATATGTGCTCACACTTCATATCCCAGGTCCAAGGCCACTAATGGGTGCTGTATATCAGATACTGGTGGCACTGCCATCATGTGCATGCCTATGACACAGTTCTGGTGCCCAAAGGGATCCCCATGGTTATCATATCACCCATGGAAGAAGAAGAAGTCAGGAGAATCCCAGCAGTCTTCACACCTGAAGACCAAAACAGCCCTCACTCCCACTACAGCCCTGGATACTAAGAACTCAAGAACTCCTGCAATCTTTACTGATAGTGACCTCACTTTAGCATGGAGACTGTATCAATGTACCCTTGCCAGAACTGAAACCACTACAGCCTACCTAGCGAGTGATTTTATACTCACCTGCAGGTGAAGGCTTTTTCCTACCTAAATTAGTCTGTAAAGTCTGAAAGAGGTGAATGCTCCATCAAAGGCAAACATCAACAAAAGACAATGAAAAACAGAAAAAAATCACAGAAACATGATACTATCAAAGAAACACAGTAATTTTCTAATAACCAGCTCCTAAGAAAATAAAGGTGTAGGAATTATCTGAAAAAGAATTCAAAATAATTGTTTTAAGAATGCTTAGTGAACTACCAGAGAACACAGAGAGACATCTCAATGAAATCAGAAGAACAATACATGAATAAAATGGGAAATTCAATAAAGAGTAGAAGTTATAAAAAATGAAAATCCTGGAGCTGAAGATACAATAGATGAAATGCAAAATGCAATAAAAAAATCAATAGTGCACTTGATCAAATAGAATAAAGATTCTGTGAACTTGAAGACAAGTCTTTTGAAAATATCCTGTCATATGAGAAAAGATGGAAAAAGAATGAAGTAAAGACAGTCTATAGGATTTAGTGTACACCAACATTCACATTATATACACATTATAGAAGTCTCACAAACATAGAGGCAAAGGCAGAGAGATAGAGGCAGAAAGTTTATTCAAAGAAATAATGGTTGAAAATTTTTTTAATTTGAGGAAAGATATGGACATTTGGGTACACAAAGCTCAGTCTCCAATTACTTTTGACATAAGGAAGACTTTACCAAGACATATTACAATAAAGCTGTCAAAATAAAAGACAAAGAAAATCTAGAAAGCAACAAGAGAAAAGATATTTCTTGTATATAAGAGAACCCTCATAAGGATATCAGAAGATTTATTAGCAGTAAATTATTGGGCCAACAGAGGGTGGGATGATATATTCAAAGTGCTAAAAAAACCTCCAAAACTGTCAATGAAGAATATTTTATCCAGAAATGCTATCCCTCAGAAATAAAGAACTTTCTCAGACAAGCAAAAGCTGAAGAAGTTATCTCTACTAGACTAGCTTTATAAGAAATGTTAAAGGGAGTTCAGGTTGAATACAAGAATGCTAATTAGTAATTTGAAACATATGAAAGTAGAAAACTCACTAGTAAAAGAAAGTACACTGTAAAATTCAGAATACTTTAATATTGTAATGATGGTGTATAGATCACATAATTCCAGCACAAAAGCTAAAAGACAAAAATATTTAAAAATAACCATAGCTAAAATAATTAATGGAAACACAACAATATAATGATTTGCAAATTGTAACATAAAAAACATAAAATATGGAACTAAAAGTGCAAAATTTTTGTGTGTGTGATTGAAGTTAAGTTGCATCAGCATGAACTTTTATAAGTATAATATGTTTTATGTATGCCTCATGATAATCACAAAGCAAAAACATGTAGTAGATACGAAATAAAGAGAAAAGAATCAAAGAATACCTCTACAGAAAATCATCAAATTATAAAGAAAGACAGGAAGAGAGAAAGAAAAAAACAAAGGATAATAAAATGACTGGAAAAAATTAACAAAATGACAACCATAAATCTTTTCCTATCAATAATTATGTTGAATGTAAGTGGATTAAATTATCCAATCAAAAGACAAGATAAATAACCAAGAGCTAATGTGCTGTCTGTGGTGTCTGCAAGACACTGTTTTTCAGCCTTAAAGTTATACATTAACTGCAAGTGAAGAAATGAAAAAAAATTCCATAAAAACGGAAACCAAAGGAGACCAGCAGTAGCTACACTTGTATCACAAAAAAAGACTTTAAGTCAAAAGCTATAAAAACATGCATTAAGCTAAAAAGCTTCTATACAGCATAGAAAACAATCAACAAAGTGAAAAGGCAAACTACAGAATGCGATAAAATATTTGCAATTAGTAACTAAAATAGATAAAGAACTGAAAAGAACTGAAACATCTCAGTCACAAAAACAGAAATAAAAATAAAAATAAAAACAAACAATCTGATTTAAAAATTTTGAAAAATATCTGAATAAATATTTTTTAAAGTAAGACATACAAATGGCCAAGAGGTGTAAGAAAAAAATGTTTACTATCACTAATCCTCGGGAAAATGCAAATCAAAACCACAATGAGATATCATCCCACTCCAGTCAGAATGTCTAGTATTAAGAAAGACAAAAAATAACAAGCTCTGGTGAGGATGTGAAGAAAGGGAAATGTTTGCATATTGTTGGTGGGAATGTAAAGTAGTATAGCCATTAGAAAAAACAATATTGAGGTTCCTCAAAAACTAAAATAGAACTACCGTATGATCTAGCAGTCTCTTTTCTAGGTGTATGTATTAGTAATTTTCACATTGCTATAAAGAAATACCAGAGAGTGGCTCACATCTGTGACCCCAGGACTTTGGGAGGCTGAGGCAGGCAGATCACAAGGTCAGGAGTTCAAGACAAGCCTGGCCAATATGGTGAAACCCTATCTCTACTGAAAATACAAAAATTAGTCGGGCATGGTGGTGCATGCCTGTAGTTCCAGCTACTCAGGAGGCTGAGGCAGGAGAAATGCTTGAACCCGGGAAGTGGAGGTTGCAGTGAGCTGAGATTGTGCCACTGCACTCCTGCCTGGACAACAGAGTGAGACTTTCACACACACACACACACACACACACACACACTATATATATATATATATATATATATATATATATATATATGTATGTATGTATCAGAGACTGAGTAATTTCTAAAGGAAAGAGGTTTAATTGGCTCCTGCGTGTCTGCTGGCTGTACGGGAAACATAGAGGTATCCGCTTTTCAGAAGGATTCAGGGAGCTTTCAATTGTGGTGGAAGGCAAAGGGAGAGCAGACACATCACATGGCTAGAGAAGGAGAAAGAGAGAGAGTGGAAAAGTGCCAGACACTTAACCGGATTTCACAAGAACTCACTCACTATCATGAGGATAGCACCAAGTGGGTGGTGCTAAACTATTAATGAGAATTCCACTGTCATGGTCCAGTCACCTCCAACCAGGCCTTACTTTCAACATTGGGGATTGTGACTCAACATGCGATTTGGCTGTGGACATGTAACCAAAGTTTATCAGTATTTACATCAGAGAAAAGAAATCAGTATACTAAAAAGAGGTATCTGTACTCCTATGTTTATTGCAGCACCATTTACAATAGCCAAGATAAGAAAATCAACCTAAGTATCCATCAATGAATAAACAGCTGAAGAAAATGTAGGATATATACATAATGGAAACCTATTTAGCCTTAAAATAGAACAAAATTCCATCATTTGCAGCAAGATGGATGGAAGTGGAAGTCATTATATTAAATAAAATATGCAAGGCATGGAAAGACAAATATTGCATGTTCTCACTCATAGATGGGAGCTAAAAAAGTGGATATCATAAAGATAGAGAGTAGAATGGTGGTTACCAGAGGCTGAGAAGGGAAGGAGAGATAAAGAGAAGTTGGTTAAGGGGTACAAAAATAGAAGAAATAAGTTCTAGTATTTCACAGTACAGTAGGAAAGTTATAATAAAAAATAATTTATTGTATATTTTAAAATACTAGAAGAATGGTAATGTTCTCAACACACAGACATGAGATTTGTTTGAGGGGATGGATGTCCCAATTACCCTGATTTGATCATTATATTGTATACAGGTGTCAAAATATCACATGTACTCCCCAAATATGTGCAGCTATTATATGTCAATTTTTTAAAAACTGTAAAAAGAGAGAAAGGAGGTCATTATATCATGACAATGGGGTCAATTCATCAAGAGGATGAAACAATTGGAAAATCCATGAACTCAATATTTAAGTGCTTAAATATATGAAGCAAATATTAATAGATCTGAAGGGACAGTTAGTAATACTATATAATAGGGGATTTCAATACACCAGTTTCACCTATGAATACACCTTTCAGATAGAAAATCAATAAAAAAATTGGGTTTTAACTTCACATTAGACCAAATGGACCTAACTATCATACACAGAACATGCCTCCCAACAACAGTAGGATACTTTTCGAGTGCACACAGAGCCTTCTCCAGGATAGATCATGTTTTGGCACAAAACAAATCTTAACAAATTTAAAAAGATTGTAATTATGTCAAATATCTTTTCCAACCCTAATAGTAATAAACTAGAACTCAACTGCAAGAACAAAAGTGGAAAATTCACATTTATGTGGAAATTAAATATACTCTTGAACGAACAACCAATGGGTCTATATCTGTTTTGCTTTGCTAAAACAGAATACTAGCTATTGGGCAATATATGAAGAAGAGATATTTGTTTCTCAAAGTTCAGGAGGGTGGAAAAAATCTAATGTCAAGGCACTGGCATCTGGTAGGAGTCTTCTTGCTATGTCATCTTATGGCAGGATGTGAGACAGTGAGAGAGGGTAAAAGAGAGCAAGGAGGGGTTAAATTTGATTTTATAATAAAGCCAATATTGTGAAAATGATATGGTTTGGCTGTGTCCTAACCTAAATTTAATGTTGATTTCCAACCCCACAATTCCCACATGTTACGGGAGGAACCCAGTGGGGGGTGACTGAATTATGAGGGAGGGTCTTTCCTGCACTGTTCTCATGATAGTGAAAAAGTCTCATTAGATCTGATGATTTTAAAAATGGGAGTTTCCCTGTACAAGATCTCTTTTTGCTTGCTGCCATCCACATAAGAAGTGACTTGCTTCTCCTTGCCTTCTGCCATGATTATGAGACCTGCCCAGCTACATGATACTGTGAGTCCACTTAACCTTCTTTCTTTTGTAAATTGCCCAGTCCTGGGTATGTTTTTATTAGCAGTGTGAAAATGGACTAATACGGTAAACTGATACCAGTAGAGTGGGGTGTTGCTGTAGATATCTGAAAATGTAGAAGTGACTTTGGAACAGGGTGAGAGGCAGGAATTGGAACAGTTTGGTGGGCTCAGAAGAAGATAGGAAAATGTTGGAAACTTTTTAACATCCTAGAGACTTGTTGAATGGTTTTGCCCAAAATTCTGACAGAGATATGTACAATAAAGTTCAGGCTGAGTTCTCAGATGGAAATGAGGAATGTGTCTGGAACTGGAGCAAAGGCGACTCTTATTATGTTTTAGTAAAGAGACTGGTAGCATTTTGCCCCTGCCTTAGAGATTTGTGGAACTTTGAACCTGAGTGAGATGATTTAGGGTATATGGCGGAAGAAATTGATAAACAGCAAAGCATTCAAGAGGTGACTTGGGTGCTGTTAAAGACATTCAGTTTTATAAGGAAAGCAGAGCATAAAAGTTTGGAAAATTTGCAGCCTGACAATGTGATAAAAGAGAAAATCCCATTTTCTGAGGAGAAATTCAAGCCACCTGCAGAAATTTGCATAAGTAATGAGGAGCTTAATATTAATCCCCAAGACAATGAGGAAAATGGTTCCAGGGCATGCCAGAGGTCTTCACAGCAGCCCCTCCCACCACAGGCCCTGAAGCCTAGGGGGAAAAAGTGGTTTTGTGGGCCAGGCCCAGGGTCCCCATGCTATGTTTAGCCTAGGGACTTAGTCCCCTGGGTCACAGCCTCTCCCACTGAGGCTGAAAGGGGCCAGTGTAGAGCTTGGGCCATGGCTTTGAAGGGTGCAAACCTCAAGATTTTGCAGCTTGCACATGGTGTTGAGGCTGTGAATGCAAAGAAGTCAAGAACTGAGGTTTGGGAGCCTCCTACTAGATTTCAGAGGATGTATGGAAATGCTGGATGTCCAGGCAGAAATTTGCTACAAGGGTGGGGCTCTCTCATGGAGAACCTCTGCTGGGGCAGTTAGGAAGGGAAATTTGGTGTCAGAGACCCCACACAGGGTCCTACTGGGGCACTGCGTAGTGGAGCTTGAGCAGAATAGCATACTCCCGACCCCAGAATGGTAGATCCACTAATAACTTGCACTGTGCACCTGAAAAAGCTGCAGACACTCAATGTCAGCCCGTGAAAGCAGGCAGAAGGGAGGCTGTATACAGGAAAGCCACAGAGGTGGAGCTACCCAAGACACTAGGGACCCACCTCTTGCATCAGCATGACCTGGATGTGAGACATGGAGTCAAAGGAGATCATTTTGGAGCTTTAAGATTTGTCTGCTCCACTGAATTTCAGACTTGCATGGGGCCTGTAGCCTTTTTGTTTTGGCCAATTTCTCCCATTTGAAGCTTCTGTATTTACCCAGTGCCTGTACCCTTATTGTATCTAGGAAGTAACTAACTTGCTTTTGATATTACAGGCTCATAGGCAGAAGAAACTTGCTTTGTCTCAGATGAGACTTTGGACTGTGGACTTTTGAGTTAATGCTGAAATGAGCTAAGACTTTGGAGGACTGTTGGGAACGTATGATTTGTTCTGAAATGTGAGGATGAGCTCTGAGAGGGCTCAGGAGTGAAACAACATGATTTGGTTGTGTTCCCACACAAATCTCGTCTTGAATTGTAATTCCCACAATTTCCATGTCATGGAAGGAACTCAGTGGGAGGTGATTGAATTATGGGTATAGATCTGTCCCCTAGTGTTCTCATGATAGTGATTAAGTCTCATGAGATCTGATGATTTTAAAAATGGGAGTTTCCCTGCACAAGCTCTCTTTTGGCCTGCTGCCAACCATGTAAGACATGACTTTCTCCTCTTGCCTTCTGCTATGATTGTGAGGCCTCACCGGCCACATGGAACTGTGAGTCCAATTAAACCTCTTCCTTTTATAAATTGCCCAGTCTCAGGTATGTCTTTATCAGCAGCATGAAAATGGACTAATACAGATAACAAAACCACTCCCATGATAACAACATTCATTCGTTTACGAGGGCAGAAACTTTATGACCTAATCACCTCTTAGAGGTCTTATTCTCAACACGGTTGTAATGCAGATTAAGTTCTCAATGTTTGAACTTTGGTGGAAAGATTCAAACTATAGTAGGATCAAGAAGATATGAAAAGGAAACTTAAAAATGTCTTGAGACAAATGCAAATGGAAATATGACATAGTAAAAACTTATGAGGTACAGTGAAGTCAGTTCTAAAAGGGAAGTTTACAACAATGCATGCCTACATGAAGACAAAAGAAAGCTCTCAAATAAACAACCTAACTTTACACTTCCATGAACTAGAAAAAGAATAACAAATTAAGCCCAAAGTGAGCAGAAGGAGGGAAATAACAAAGATTGGAACAGAAATAGAAGAGAAATTTGAAAACAAAAGAAAAGATAAACAAAGCTAAGAGTTGGTTTTTTTAAAAAGATAAAATTGTCAAAGCTTTAGTTTGGCTAACTACAAGAAGAGAAAAAAGACTAAAAAATGTATAAAATGAACAAGAAGACACCGTAACTGATATCCCAGTAAAACAAAAGGTCACAAATCTATTATATACAACTATATACTAATAAATTGGATAACTTAGAAAAAACTGATAAATGAAAAACTGATAGAAATATATTACCTACCATGACTGAATCATCAGCACGTAGAAAATCTGAACAGATCAGAACAAATAAGGAGATTGAATCAGTAATCAAAGATCTCCCATCAAAGAAAAACCTAGGACCTGATGGTTAAGCTGTTGAATTCTGTCAAACATTTAAGGAAGAATTAAAACAAATCCTCAAATTCCTCCACAAATTTGACTATAGAGGAAGACTTTCAAATTTATTTTGTGAAAACTGACTCTTAGCTTCGTTTATCTTTTCTATTATTTTCAAGCCTCTCTTTTATTTCTGTTCCAATCTTTGTTATTTCCCTCTTTCTACTCACTTTGGGCTTAGTTTGTTCTTCTTGTTCTTGTTCTTGATACCAAAGCCGGAGAAGGGCATTACAAGAATGAAAATTATGGGCTAATATCTCTGATGAACACAGATACAAAATCCTCAACAAAAAATAACATTTCAACAGCCCATTAAAAGGATTATATGCCATAATCAAGTAGGATTTATTTCTGTGATTCAAGGATGGTTCAACAAATGCAAATCAACAAACATTATATGTCACATTCCCAGAGTAAAGGACAAAAATGACATGATCATATCAGTAGATCCAGAGAAAACATTTGGCAAAATTTGACAGGCTTTCATGGTAAAAGCTCTCTCAACAAATTAGCAGGAGAAGAAATGTACTGCAACCAAATAACGGTCACATATGATGAGCCTGAGCTAACGTCATGCTCAAATGAAAAGTTGAAGGATTTTCTTCTATGACCAGGTACATGACAAGGATGCCTAAAATTGCATCTCTATTCAACATAGTACTGGAAGTCCTAGCAGTAAAAATTAGGCAAAAAAGAAAGAATGAAATAAAAGGCATCCAAATTTGAAAGGAAGAAGCAGAATTGTCTCTGTTTGAAGATGACATAATCCTATACATAGATAACCCTAATGATTGTAACAAAATCTGTTAGAAGTAATAAGTGATTTTAGCAAAGTTGCAGAATACAAAATCAGTTGCATTTTATACAACAGTAACAAAATATGTAAAAAAGAAATTAAAAAAAACTCACAGTAGCACCAAAAGTATAAAATTCTTAGGAATAATTTTAACCAAGGAGGTACAAGAAGTGTATACTGAAAACAATAAGACATTGATGGATCAAAGAAATTGAAGGCACAAGTAAATGAAAAGCCACCCTGTGCTCATGGATTAGAAGAATCATTATTGTCAAAATGTCTTTACTACACAAAATGATACACATTCAATGAAATACCTATTAATTTTCCAATGGGATTTTTCTACATAAATTGAAAAAAAACTTGACATTTATATGGAATCACAAAAGCCCCCAATTTGCTAAAGCAATCTTGAATAGGAAGAACTCAGCTGGAGGCATCACATTTCCTTTTCAAATTATATTACAAAGCTGTAGTAATGAAGACAGTATGGTACTAGCATAAAATCAGACCCATATACCAATGGAATAGAATAGAAATGCCAGAAGTAAACCCATATGTATATTGTCAAGTAATCTTTGATAAAGACATGAAAAACATACAATGGGAAAGGGATAGTCTCTTTAATAAATGTTGTTGGTCAAACTGAAAATCCACATGCAAAAAGTAAAATTGGATTCTTGTCTTTCACCATAAACATAAATCAATTTAAACTAGATTAAAGACCTAAATCTAGAACTTGAAATCATAAAACACTTAGAACAAAACAGGTAAAAAGCTCCATGACTTTGGTATTGGCATTTTTTTTTTTGGATATGACACCAAAAACATAGATAACAAAAACGAAAACATGTAGAACTACTTCAGTCTAAAATCAGTCTAAAAAGTTTCTGTATAACAAAGGAAACAATCAATAAAATGAAAGGGCAACCCACAAAAATGGGAGAAAATATTTGCAAGCCATATATCCAATAAGGAGTTAATATACAAAGTATATATGGAACTCACAATTCAGCAGCAAAATAAATAAATAAATAAATAAATTTAGAAAATGGGCAAAGCACCTGAATAGGCACTTTTCCAAAGAAGACATACAAATGGCCAAGAGGTGTATGAAAAGATGCCTAATATCAGTAATCATCAGGGAAATAAAAATAAAAACCACTGTGAAATATCACTTCACAGCTGATAGGAGGGCTATTATAAAAAAGTTAAAAGATAAATGTTGGTGAGATAGTTGGGCAAAGGAAACTCTTCCTAACACACTGCTGGTTGCGATGTAAATTGGTACAGCCATTCTGGAAAACAGAAAGTAGGTCCCTCAAAAATTTAAAAGTAGGCTGGGCATGGTGGCTCATGCATGTAATCCCAGCACTCTGGGAGGCTGAAGTGGGACGATAGCTTGAGGTTAGGAGTTTGCAACCTGCATCGGCAACAAAGTGAAACTTCATATCTACAAAAGACTTAAAAAAATTAGCTGCACATTATGGCACATGTGTGTTGTCCAAGTTACTTGACAGGCTGAGGTAGGAGGATTACTTGAGCCCAGGTGTTTGAGGTTGTAGTGAGCCATGACCACGCCACTGCACTCCAGCCTGGGAGACAGAGTGAGACCCTGTCTCAGAAAAAAAGAAAATCCTGTCATTTGCCACAACATGGATGAAGCTTATGCTGTGTGAAATAAATCAGACACAGAAAGACAAATACTGCACAATCTCACTTATATATGGAACTTTAAAAAGTCAAATTAATAGAAACAGAGAGTAGAAGGGTGGAAGTGGAGAGATGCTGATCATAGAATACAGACTTGAATTTATAAAAAGAGTAAATTCCAGAGATCTAATTTGCAGAATTGGGACAATGACACTTAGCTTGCCAGAAGTATTTGTAAAGCAATTGTGACATTCATGGATAAGTAAAAACCTAAACTTGTAAGACTAACAATGGAGGGAAGAAGAATATCTCCATGGGAACATCAACTGGATACCTCATATCATTCAGTGGTCTTAGGTTATAAATGACAGAAATCCAAATGGAAGTAAATTAAGGCAAAAGATGACTTGTTAAAAAGATCCTGATATAATCCTCAGAATTGAATTGAAAAAGAACCCAGGTTTGGAAGGCAGAAACTTTGGAAACTCTCTCTGGGCTTTTGTTAGTTAGGATATCAGTGTGGCTCTTTTAATAGCATGGCTTAAACAAGACAGGAGGTTTATTCATTCCTGTGTAAAAGCATGAGTGAGCAGACAGTCCCAGGTAAGAACGTCACTTGATCCATGTCATCTGAAGTCCACAGTTCCTTCTCTCTGGTTGTTCCACCAGAGCTGAATGTGTTGTGCCTTCTGCATGTCCTATTCTGGATTACCTTCTGTTGAGTCTAAGCTCCAGTCCCCTAGGAAAGGGAAAAGCATGCAAGAGAGCAAACGGTTTCATTATAAGAGTGTTACACAGAAGTTGCTCACATTACTTCTGTTCACATATCTTTATCCAAACTTAGTTACATTGCTTCAAAGTAGCCTGGGAAGATAGTTTTTAGCTAGTAAGCTATACCCCACACTAAAACTTGGAGTTTCTATTACCAAAAGGAAGAATGGGAGAAATGATGCTGGGGACCAACAGCAGTATCCACCACAGAAATAATAACCCCTAATTATAGTAAAAAGTCTATCTTTGCTGTCTTTGCTACTTATCTCTTTTGCTTTCTACCAGCGGGCTTCATTCTATCTTACTACAGGACACAGAGCACGACGTATGGTTATCCATAGCCCTGTGTTTATACTTCCCCGGTGTCAAACCTACCTTCTCCAAGAGAGAGATGCAACTGTTTCTTTGTATTTAGCTCATTTTCCAGAGAGGCTATGGCTAGAGAAGGAGGTGGGTTTTTATTTAACACATTTATTAAGCACATATATGCCAGGCAATCTTCTAGACCAGGACCAAATATGGTCAGTCAACAAAGTTTTATTGGAACCCAGTCACATTCATTTCCATGTTGTCTATTGAGTAGTTAAGGTAGAAACAGCAGGTTCTCAAAGCCTAAAATGTGATTATCTGAACTTCTACAGAAAGTTTGCTTACATCTCTTCTAGATGCTAGGGATACAGTGGTGATCAAGATATGCAAGGTTTCCATACTTACGAAGCAAAGTTTGCCTTCTGAGATTCAGGTTTTTTGGGTATTCTTAGCTCTTACTAGGGTGTTGGATAGAGCAAATGATCTGTTCATTTATCTGCATCGGCTTTCATGTCTGTTTGGTATATCGCTACACAACAGAAGTCCAAACAGTCGCACTATTACAACCCTAGTTTAATGTCCTTATGAATTACTGAAGAGATTTTAGAGTTGTCAAAATGACCTTCATACCTTCAGTCATATCTTCTACTTGGGTCTTGCCCCATCATGGGCCATGGTTAATTCAGACTATCCATTTGTTATGTTACCTGTTCATATTGCTGTTTTCTTTTTTCTGACAATTTTCCATATGACTTGCTCCATCTGTGTTCTCATGCTATTTGTATTATTTTGAAAATTAGTGCATTACTTGCAGCTGAAACAGTGATATCTTTTTTTCTCTTAAACATCTTCATCCTTTTCATTTTGTTTCTCAATTTTCTTAAAATTTTATGGATATGAATTCAGAATGTAGACATTCAGTTAGATTGAGGTTACTCATTATAGGTCTCACTCAACCTGCAAAGTAATGCAGCATATTTGATTAACACTCATGTACTCTCTACTGTAGGATGGCATCCCACCAATGTCTGATTATAAGTATTAAGATTAGAGCCTTCCTGTAACACAGAACTTGTCTGTCTAGAAATATGCTGCCACTAGTAGGTAGATAATTAATATAATGGAAAGTAATGAAGTAGGGGATAAAGGTACAAGAACCTCATGGCAGGAGAAATTTATGACAAGGTAAACTTTATAATAAGAACAAAGTATGAATTAGCACATTTATCAAAGGGTGGGAATTAAAAATGTATTGAGAGTGGTGTGTGCTCATTAACTTCATGATTTCAAGCCAAATCAGGACTGAGAGTCTTGTTGTGGCCTCATTTAGTTTATTAGCTGTGGGCCTATTCTTCTTGATTTTTCACTTGTCTGAGGTGTGTTCTACTGTCTCTTCCTCCCTCCCTCCCTCCCCCCCTCTCTCCTTTCTTCTCCCTCCCTCCCCCTCTCCCTTCTTCTCCCTCCCTCCCCCTTTCTTCCTTCCCTCCCTCCCTACCTTCCTTCCCTTCCTCCTCCTCCTCCTCTTGCTTCTTCTTCTTCCCCGCTTTCTTCCTCTTTCTCTCTTTTCCTTCCCTCCCTCTCTCCTTCCTTCCTTCTTCTTTCTTTCCACTTTCTTTCCCTCTTTCTTTCTTTCTTTCTTTCTTTCTTTCTTTCTTTCTTTCTTTCTCTCTCTCTCTTTCTTTCCTTTCCTTCTTTCTCTCTTTCCTTTCCTTTCTCACTTTCCTGCCTTCCTTTTCACTCTTCTTTCCTTTCCTCTATCCCTTCCACTTTCTCCCTTCTTCCTCTCTCTTCTGCATTCCCATCTTCTCTTCCTCTCTTCTTTCCTTTATTCCATAAGTAATTAAGGAGTGATTACTATGTGATAGATTCTGAGTAAGATACTGGGATTGTAAGTGAACAGTAGAGACATAGTTCTTATCCTCATGAAGTTTATGGTCTCTCAAAAGAGACAAATAAGAAAAGGCAATCCAAGGGTCTCTGAAACCACATGAGGGAGGAGTCTCAGCAGAGAGCAACTAGACTTATTTCCCAGCTGAAATGCATGAGTAATGACATGAGTATGAATTTCATGAATTTCACTTTTTTATGAGTATGAATTTCATCAGTTCAGTTTTTTTTCGTAAATGGCAATGAACTTTCTAAATGACTAGATAAATAATTGATAGCATTAAAGAACTGTGAAATGATAACAAGACAGTATAATCATGGTCTAGCAAGCATCATTAGACTGATGAGTTGACGCTACTACCAACTAAAACAGTATCTTCTTTTAAGATACTGTTTGTTTTAATTGGTTGTATCTTTATGTGTATAGTATAGTTTATACTACACTATGTATATGTATAAAATGTGCTATAGTTTATACTATACACATAAAGCATAAAGCATTTAGTTTACAACACTGAATAGCTTTATGCTTTATGTGTATAGTATAAACTTGCATGTCCTTAAAAATTCTGTAATTTAACATTTTTATTAGGCTTTGCTAAGGTTCCGATTTCTTGGCAATTACAATTGAGGGATGTTCCTCATGCTTCCCGGGACTTCCCAGGATGTTTCATACAGTGTGGATGAGTTTCTAGAAATTGTTTTACCCTGATTACTTATATCTAAGCACATGTGATGTTTAATAACTGCAATAGTAATAGGAATAAGCAGCTCGCACTCCCATAGTGCTAAGTCATATGTGCTTTACACAGACTAACTCTTTACTAGTCAGCACTCTATCATTACCTCCATTTTTGAGATGAGGTTATTGAGACTCACTATTGGTAAGTGACAGAATTGTGGGATTTCACCCTAGATTCTAGGGTGTACACTTATAAACACCATAGTATACCATACTTACAACACTGACACCAAGATTACTGAGAGTTTGATGAACCCATATATATAATGTTATGGGTGAAAAGTACACTTTTTCTTCACAAACAAACACAGCCCAGTAGTATCAAATTTACACTTCGAGCCCCTTCCAACTAGTTTTTCTGGCATGCATTATTTATATTCTCCATCAAGCTAAAGTGGAACTTGCCTTAACCATAGTTTATTAAAAGGTTTAATGACAATAATTTTTGGTTGAAGTTAACTGAATTATAGTTTTACTTGCAAAAGGGTGTACATTGTAATATCATTGCAGTCTTGGCGTTAATAATAGAAAGAAGTATTCACAATGTTTGTTTCACCATTCATGGAATTTTCTGTGAAGATCTACCTCTAGCAGGAGAACACTTTCTTTACTCTTTTTGTAGCTGTTTCAAGAGCTAGTTTAAAACTCTTGGTTTAAACTCTCTGAATGGTAGCTGTGTGAACTTACTATTCTGTGTGCATTTGTGAAAATACACACAGGGAAGGCTTTTCTGACTTCATTTATGTAGCCACAGTTCAAGGCTGTAAATGGCATACAGAATTGCTTTTAAAGCAAGTACACTGAAGCCCCTTATAAAATAGGAATCAAGGGATTTGAGAACCTATTCCAATTTCCATCCACAATCAAGAAGTAAGAAATTAGAGTTGACAGAGTACTTCTTCATGAGCATTTAAGGTGGTGAAATTGAACTTATGCAACTTATTATCCTCAAGTTTTACCCACAATCAAGAAGTGAGAAATTAGACTTGCTAAGTGAAAAGATCGCTTCCTGCAAAATTGAACAAATGGGCAATTTGACAAAGTGCCACTGTAATATGATGGGTTAGCTAAGACCTTCAGAAATCAGACACTCTTGCAGTATGAATGAGCTCTACTTGAAAAAAAAAAAAAAAGAGAAAGAAGCAATATTTTGTGCAGAAACACTGAACTGGGTGCTTCTCTCCCAAAAGAATTTTTAATGGTTCTAGTCAGCTCTGAAAAGAGACTTAATGGGATATGTTGGCCTCTTTTACGGAGCTGGCGCTCTCTTCTAGCTTTCAGTCAGAAATTTAAGTGCCTGTGACTTAAATTGAAATTCTTGACAGATGCCTTATCAAGCATCTCCTTCCTCTTTGTGCAAGACAAAGTACAGATCTTTAGTTGACCCAGAGGTCCCTTCCTTTTCAGGACGTACTTTTCATTCATTGCATGTCTGTCTTAGTGGTAATTATGTACCTGGCCTTATGAAGGATCGGTACATAAAATTGGTTTGACAAAGACGAGCCACTTACTAGTGCAATCTCAAAGTGGGAAGGCACAGAAACATCCCGTGACACCTCACTCTCAAGGGGATGTTTTGGCATGCTGGTCCAGATAATTGGAACCTCATATTCCAGCTCTACCACCTTTAGTTGCATGATCTCAGGCCAATTACTTCACTTCTCTTAGTTTCAGTTGTCTCATCTATAAAATGGGGATTATGAAAATAATCTTCCCTGCACAGTTGTCAGAATCAAGAGTCAGAATGTATGAAGCACTGGACATATTTCTGTCATACTTTAGGTAAGAGTATCAGTGGTTGTGGATGCAGAGATTCAAATGGTTTTCATCAAGTTTGTTAATCCAGGAAAGAATATCCAGCTGGTTCATCTCCAGGGTCTTTGTTTGTCTTTGAAAAAAACAAAAACAAAAACAAATTGCTTCCTCAAAGCTAAAGCCAATACAATTGTTGAAATTGCAGCAGCAGCAATTCTCTGCATGGTTATAATGTTATATTGCATCTAGGTCCTTAAGTATATTCTTTAGTTTCTGGCTTATTACGGCTTAAGAACATCAGGAAGAGGAAGAAGAATCAGCATGAGGTTGATGGTTGAGTGACAACTATAATTTTCCATACAACAGAATCTTTGCTAATGTAAAAGCTACCTTCTGGTTATGCAAAAGTTTATTGAAATATAGGCACAAAATGGTGTTTTCTATCCAACAAAGAACAAGTGCAGTCACATAATTTAGCACGTTGAGTTATTCTTTCCAAAATCAACCACCTAAGGACCAAGGGCTAAGATTTAAAATATAATTTCTATGCATTCTTTTTTAAGTGAACAAAACAGCTTGTATAGCTAAACTGGGAAGCTGTAGCATAATTTGCTAATGTTTCTACTTGTTGAAGAAATGCCAACTATTTGTAGGAATGGCAAGAAGCAAAACATAGTCCTCATCTGTATGCAACATAGTCATAACATAAAATTATGAACACAGAGATATGATTTCTGAAAAGATTGAATTAACATTGTGAAAATTAGAGCCCCCTCATTTACATAAATCTGGGGAATGCCATGGCATGACAAAGCTGGCAATTTATTTGGCAGTAGCAAAGATAAGATACATTGCACAGTATTCCACAGTACTTGGAAATCAGGAGTGAGAGTCTACTCTTTGTAGAAGGGCTTGGGAATCAGTATATTACAATATCACTCCCAACTCAAAGCTCACCTGAAAATAAAAGAGACACCTTAGAAATGTTGCTTGAAAAATGATGAGAAAATTCTGACATGTAGCTATTTGTGGTGACAATTCCTGTGAGAGAAAGAAGTTAATTATCTCATCAACACAAATCCTTGCAGTCTTTTTAGCTAACTATATTTACTCCTGGGTGACCTCTGATTTCTTGAGATTTCGAGAAGAACCCAACTTGAAGGGTGTAAAAATTTTTACTTGGAAACTAGGAAACTGCTGATGTGTTCCTGAGATCATGTGATCATTTCATATCTAGAAAGTCTTAGCTGGAGAAAAAAATGCTGACATTCACACATCCAGCAAGCGGGTCTCTATTCTCAAATGGCTTATATATTACTCTTAAGACTAAGACTTTTCCTGTGTTACAGCAATTTCGTTTCTTAACTAATGTATATTAACTGCAGAGGATGCAGGAGTAGAGCAGCTGCCTTGGGTATGGGATGCAGAAGACAAAATGGCAGTCATAGTATTACATTGTGAGGATGGAGGAAAATGGAATAGGCACACCATGAATAAAGGTACACATGGGTGTCCTCTTTGTTTAAGGGACAAGGTCTGTGGGGCTGGGATGCATTCTACATAAGAGATACAATGCTTCAATGTCTGGCAAAAGATTATGACTTGGGCATATTAGTTAGAGTTCTCTAGAGAAATAAAAACAATAGAATGTCTCCATAGATATATACTCTCAAGGGCATTTTTTGGCATGCTATATATAAATGATATGTAAAAGGGGATTTATTATGGAAATTGGCTCACGTGATTATGGAGGTTATGAAGTCCCATAGTATGCCATCTGCAAGCTGGAGAAC
Source organism: Cebus imitator (assembly GCF_001604975.1). NCBI lineage: Eukaryota > Metazoa > Chordata > Mammalia > Primates > Cebidae > Cebus > Cebus imitator. Next base: position 829,320 of record NW_016107805.1, on the reverse strand, counting down.
TAGAAAGGTGGTGGCATGAGTTTCAGTCCAGGTTGGAAAGCTTGAGAATCAGGGAGCCCATTGGTATAAGTCTTGGAGTCCAAAGATCAGAGAAGCAAAAACTCCAATGTTTGAGATCAGGAGATGATGGACATCTTAGCTTAGGAAGAGAGGCTTTCTTCCTCCTTTTTATTCTATTTGAGAGGACCCTAATGGATTGGATGACACCCCCATTGGCATATGTGATCTTCTTTACTAAATCTACTGATTTAAATATTCATCTTTTCTAGAAACACCCTCACAGACACACCTAGCAATAATGTTTTACAAGTTCTCTGAGAATCTCTTAGTCCAGTCAGATTGATACATTGAATTAACCAGCACAGGTGGGGTATCTGAAAAGTCAGAAGAGAAGAGGCTGATCCAGGTGGGAAAAAAAAGGGCCATTAGAATGGAAAACACTGAGGTTGAAAGTGAGTTTGTTTTCTGCCTGCTGAGATGATGGTTCCTGGTTTCATCTCAGGGAATTGATAATGACATTCTAGGAGTCTATGCTGAACCCTCTCACATCATGAGAACTATGTTTTACCCATTAATTCTTCTTACTACCCAGAGATCTGGGCAAATCTGTACAACATTCCTAAAAATAAAAATCAAAGTTAACAAAGCGTGTAAAAATTTATCTCCCCCTCACCAAAACACCCCCTCCTCATTATGTTAACAATTAAACAAACATCAAAACACAAAAACATAAAACTTAACAAGGATTCTGAAAACTACATGGAATGAAGTGAAAACGGCTGATTTGTTCACTACCTACCAGGTAAAATGGATTCTTGTGTTCTGAAGCCTTGAATTCATAGCCTCGTATTTTATGGAGCATTCAATTTATAACAAAGACAATAAGTACTGGAAAACGCCTTGAGTGCTAGAGGAGAAAAGAAGATGAGGCAGTTAATTTTTAGCTGGAGGAAGGGCCAACAGGGAAAACTCTGCAGAGAAGGAAAACATTAAAGCTAGACAATTAAGAATGAGTATGACTGGGTTTGCCAGAGAGAATAGGAGTGATAGATGTTTTAGGAGAAGGGCAGAATAAGTAGAAATGAAGTGCTGTGAATGTTCATGAAGTGTTCAGGGAAAATTAAGTAGCTCAGTGTGGCTGGAATAGAGTACCTGAGTAGAGAAGTGGCTAGCAATGTAGTTGGAAGGTAAATTGGAGTTATATTGTAAAAGACGCTTGCAAGTAAGTCATACTCTTGGTTTTGGATTTATCATAATACTTACAGGGTTTTAATTAGGGTAATGCTATGATCAGTCTCTTCAGAGGACAGAGTACCTCTGAGATGGTGCAATCTGGAGTAAGGGCAGAGAGTTAAGAAGTTATTGTTATAACCTAGATAATGGGAAGTCAAAGTGAAGTAGGAGGAGGGGATGGATTTGAACAATACTTCAGTGGGGTAACTAGTCGGACTTGGTGATTGATTAGATGTGGAAAGTGAGTTAAAGAGATCAATCTAAAATGAACTTAAGGTTTCTATTTTGTAACATTTGGTGGGTGGGCAGGACATTAACAAAAGCAGAAAACACAGGTGAGAGAAAACAAGGATTTGGGGAAAATGTTGCATTCAGTTTTAGACATTGTGAATTTTTGATGCTTATGGGATGGTTAGGTAAAAATGTTCAGTGGGAATTGGAAGGTGGATTTGGAACCCAGGGGAAATTGGAGGTAGAGATACATTTGAAATCACTCACATGACGGACAGTTGTGATAGTGCAAGGTGTTAAAACCGCCCAGAGAGAATGTTTAGGGAGGAAAGAGAAGTGCATCCGAGAGGCACATTACAGAATGACTGATACGGGCTGGACAGGCTTAGGAGGAGGAGCCAGAAAAGGAGATTTAAAAGAGGCCATAGAGACAAGAGAACCAGAGTCAATCAGTGTTTTGCAGAGTAATATAGAAAAGTTTGAAGAAGAGGGAGTGCTCAATAAGCCAGATATTGCTTCTGTCTGTAGAATAGAAAAAAGGATTTGGGGGAGCACAAGTTACTTTTGGGTGCTTTAGACAAATGAGGCCCTCCTTCCAGTTGAAGGCAGCGCTTAGAGCTTGGCAAGCAGTCTTTCTCTTGCCTCTTTGCCCAAACAATCTTGTGTGCAGCTACATGCTGCAAAACCATAAGTAAATTTGGCTAACAAGGGACAGGGGGAATCAGTGAATGATTGTAGGCAGCATGAGGATTCAGGAGAGATGGAGGAATTGAGGTGATTCTGAGAAGTTGTTCGTTTGAAATAATTGTCCTTGGATCCAGAGAGAGTAGGGAATAATATGAAGAGAAGAGGCTGGCCAACTTGAAGAAATGAGGTAGGAAGTTAAACAGCATGGTTTCTAAAGGTACATAGGGGTGAAAGAATTGATTACACAATCAGTGGGAATGGATTCTGGAGCAGAAGTGAGGGTGTGAAGAGGAGAATGTCATAAAATGATGGGACCAGGGTATTAAGTGGTTCATCAAAATATGTATTGAAATCAGGATAAGAGTAGGCAACCCAACAGAAAACAACAGTGCCTCGTAGGGGATGTGAGAGAACGACGGGAGGGAGGTCAGTAATGATAATGAGATTGGGAAGAGCATAGTATAACCTGATGTCCTAGCTAGTAGCTGGAGCAGAAAAAGCAGAAAAATAATTTTCTTCTATATGAGTGGGTTTAATTTATAATTTAACAACTCTATGGGTAACAAAAGTCCTTAATCTTGCTGTTTTGTTTGACTATAAAACACAGTAGGCCAGAGAAAGGCAATAGTAGAGGAATCATGAATTTAAAAATGACAACCAGAAAATGAGTGGTTTTGGGAGAAATTAAAATTTTTTGTTGCAGTAAGTGAATAATAAATAATCAGTCTGAATAAACATAACTTTTAATAGGATTTCCTTAGGTGACAAAATTATGAGAAACTGTGAGACTCCTGAGCATTTCTCTTTAGAGGACATTTTAGCTCAACTAGGCTTCTTGACCAAAATGTCCCAGAAAGTCTGGGATAATCCTGAAGTTCATCACTGGGAATATCTGCTATATTATCCATATTATGCTATAACCCATTGACTCAATATTTGAGAACTTCAAGTACCAGTTTGCAGTTCTCCAGGATCTTTAATCTGGATCTATTGTTTATTTGGGAGAGCTGAAAACCTTTAGCTACCTTGTCTTTCAAAAGGGTGCACACCTGAACAATGTATTGATATGAGAGAAAAAGAATTTAAACTTATTTTTGCAATCAAACCTAGTGTTATTTGAAATGCTTTGGCCCTCTCTATTTCTGAGTTCTTAAAAATGATGTGTCAATGACAAAACAACAGCAAAAGAAGTGTCAAAGATTTTAATTATCCCTCTGTGTTCTCTTACAGCAGCATAAGTAGTAAAAAAAAACTAGTCCTGATACAAAATTTAACATGGTTCCTTATTGTTGTACATCTCTGCACACACAAAAAGAGCACCTCTCCTTTGACCTTGGGATAGAGGAAATCGATGGTTGTGGCTAGGTAAGGGTTAGGCAATGGCTGGGAGTTAGGGGACCAGCACTCTGGAGAGGCAAGCTGCAGAGAGGTTGGGCAGAGAGAGGTGGAGAGAAGTGTTTTGAAGAATGCAACTCCTTTCCAAAGCTGGGCTGATAGACCTACTGTGAATTGTATTACCTTTACCCCGTTGGCTTTGCTTACTGGGTAAAAAGAGGTTAGATGTAGCTTTTTCAAATTACTTACATGTATTACAGAACTATTTAACAAAGCAGATTTTTTGATACCAGTGATCACATCTGGCTAAACCAAGCCTTCCTACAAGCACATGTTATACTCTTACATATTTCTTCGGTGTTAAGTGCATTTAAGCTTAAGTATTACCTGTCTAGGTGGGTATTTTGCAGTGGCTCATTAGTTATCTTGTAAGTATCCTTGCTTTGGCTATCACATAAGGGATTCTTGTCAGAGTGATATTTAGAGCCTCTGTCCACAGACTTGACCTCTAAGCATTTGGAGAGTAGAGAGATAGCCATGAAAGCTCAGGGTTCTCGTTTTTGGTGAATCCTAGTATGTCGCTCCTAGATATGGTTAGTGCACATGCTCATTTTGCCACCACCATTCATCTGGCTGTATATTTTCCACACATGCAAATTAGATAACCCTAATGTCCTGGGTCTTGGAATTACAACTCTCTCTCTCTTTCTGTCACCCCAGCCCCCAATATCACATACCACAGCTCCTGAGGGGCAGGGAGAGATGATCATTTTCTGTGGCCAGGCTGGGGTGGGAGGAAGTTGCCTTCAGGTCTGGTTCTCCCAGCCTCTAGAAAGAGATTTTTAGATTTCAAAAGCATACAAGGCATTTTCAACGGATTTCTCATTCCGGTTTCTGCTGCCTATCTTGCACAATCAGAGGACTTGGATTCATGGATTACTGTTTTTGATATTAATGTAAAACATGTGGCCCAATTATTTATTTACTAGACTGAGTACCTTGACAGCAGGCTTTACTTCTTATTCATCTTTGTCTTTTTACCACCTGCTATAATGCTTTCTACCAAAAGGTGTTTGGTAATTTTAATGAATTAAGTTTAATCCTCTACTTCTTTAGAAGCTGAAGCTGAAGCTGAAGTGATGATGATGAAGAAGATGATGATGATAAACTGTTGAATGTTTGCTTTGTTCTAGGTGCTGTTCCAAATACCATAAATATTGGCTTCTATGAGATTCATAGCAAGCCTTTTCAAGAAATTATTATTTCCCTCGTTTTATAGATTAGGAAGCTGAGGCAAATTACCTTGCTCAGGTACTTTCCATAAGTGATAAAGCTGGTCTGGTTTAGATGGTCTTGTTCCAAAGTCCAAGCTCCATACTATACTAAATGTTATATTACCTCCCAAGAGTTAGGGAGGCTGGCTGGAGAAGGCAGATGATGAACTTTAGTGTACAATGTACTATTTTTTTCCCACCAGTATAGGATATTTGTCTGTTTTCTCTTTCTTTCTCTTATACTTAAGTTTTTCTTCTTCAGCAAGTGAACTTGAACAAGTCCATCCCACCTTAAACAATTAAACCAAATTCTCTTAATCATAAACCTCTTAGAATTTTATAGGTACATCAAAGGAAAAAAAAACCCAAAACCCAAAACAAACCTTTTGCTTCTGGGTAGCAGGTTTTACTGAAGTGAAACTTGGAGAAATGTCTCTGACCAGCCTTAAAGGGATACTGTGTGAGATAGCAGCCAATTGTTTCAAGGACATGCAGACGGTGATTATAATGTAGAACTGTTTATAGGGTCCTTTAGTGTGGCCAGAAACTATACAGATAGGCCGGGCATGGTGTCTCACATTTGTAACCCCAGCACTTCGGGAGGCTGAGGAGGGCAGATTGCCAGAGCCCAGGAGTTCAAGACCCGCATGGGCAACATGGCTAACCCAGTCTCTACTAAAAATTCAAAAATTAGACAGGCATGGTTGTGTGTGCCTGTGGTTCCAGCTACTTGGGAGGCTGAGATGGGAGGATAACCTGAGCTTGGGAAGTCAAGGCTGCTGGGAGCTGACATTGCACCACTGCACTCCCTCCTGAGCAATAGAGTAACAGCCCATCTCAAAATAATAATAATAATAATAATAATAAAATAAAGACAAAGTATTGTCCATTAAAAACAATTTTAAGGTGGGATAAAAACAATGTGCTGTGAAACTCGGTAATGATTGCTTGAACTGAGTGCCCAGTTCTCAGGTCACCTACCTGGGTGTGCTGTATTGCTCTGAATGCCTGCAACATTTAATATTTTATCTTTTGTTTTGGGATTATCATCTAAGTGCCAATGCAGGTCCTTAAGTTCCTGGTTCCAATTAAGATAGAGATCAACTAGGGAGATTTTATCGGCTATGTGACATCCTCAATGCAATGAGACTTTAGAAGTGTATTAGACAAATGTGACACAGAAATAGGACTTTTCTATTTTTTTTTGGTCTCCTCCAAAATTAAAATCATAATTGAAATTTCCTTCCATTAACTTTCTCCCTGTCCCAACATGGTACCAAATTCACATATGTGTGTGTGCTTAAGGGCAAAGGGGATGGGATTATGGGGGGATCATCAGAAGATATAACATTCAAAGGCTTAAGTAAGTAATGTTTATTTTTCCTATTAATAAGAAGAGTAGAGCTAGCTGATGTAGCAATTAATAAAGGAAAATTTGAAGGAAAGAAAAGAAGAAATTTCTATGAAAATAGGCTCTGGTGATTCTAATTTTAGTATACATATATTTTTCTTTTTCTTTTTAACTTATTTAGAAGGTCATTGGATGGAACTGAAAAACTTCATATAACTGGTTCAGTTAAAAAGCATATAGGAGCTGGGTATGGAGGCACTCACTTGTAAGTCCCAGCTGGTTGGGAGACTGAGGCAGGGGGATCATTTGAGCCTAGGACTTCAAGTCCAGCTTGGACAACATAGCGAGACCTCAACTCTGAAAACAAAGAAACAAACACTTTTGCCTTCAAAGGCATATGGGAAGTAGCTAAATGTCAACCCCAAACTGTTACACCTCAATTCAATGTCAATATAGTGAAAACAATTGCAATTAAGAGACAATGTGGCTCACGCCTGTAATCCCAGCACTTTGGGGGGCTGAGGTGGGCGGATCATGAAGTCAGGAGATCGAGACCATCCTGGCTAACAGGGTGAAAAAAAAAAAAAAAAAAAAAAAAAAAAAAAAAAAAAAAAAAGAGAGAGAGAGAGACAATGTGATAGAGGAATAAACCCTGGATTCAGAATATCTGGGTTTTGGCCTTAATTTTAATACTTTTTTTGTTAGTTTGGGAAAGTGACTTAACTTTCCTGGGACTAAATATCTTCATCTGTAAAATAAACATGCAGATTAGATCATTTCAAAGGGCCGTTCCCAAACTAAAATCTCATGTTTTCTACTGAGACAAAGATGATAACTTCTACTAGTTAAGCAGTTGATACTTCAATATTCGATCCAGAAAAAATGTAAAAAATATAATAAATTAGCTTAAAAAGGCAAAATTAGGTAAATTATATGCAGTAGAAATATGCTTTAATAAGTTGAAAACCAATCTTGTATTTCCCAGCTAGAGCCTCTGCCACCCATATGTTCATAAAAAACTCTGTGGTTGTTTTATTGTCCTTCCTGGCAGTGCCAATCATAGTTAGCACTAATTAATGAAATTCCAGGGCGCTGTTTGCCAGGAGGTTCATGCAATGGGTGAAGCAGACTAGAGTGGCAAAGTTTCCATCATTTATACTGCCGTGACAATATTGGCTCAAGTTTCGGAAACAGTAATTCCAGCTCCCAGTCCCTGTGAGAACAAATGTAGATTGATTTATGTTCTGAGCCTCTCTAGCATATTGTCAACACTGAGATGGCTGCCAGAGCTCATCCTACAGAGTGCTGACATTTTCTGGGAATCCACTTGCCTTTACACATATTCGCTCTAGTAGCTTACATTTGCACACATTGTTGGTTTTTAAATTTTTTATTTTAAGGCCTAAGGCATGGGTTATTGATATTAAAATTAGCCTCACATTATTAACTCAGTTTATGCCAATACAAAATCTTTTGGGGTCAAGTCACACTCAGGAAAGACTGTAAATTTACTTTAATCCATGCTGGAATTACCTTAAACGGAGTTCATAATGAATGGACTTCCTTTAGGCATTGTTTTTGTAAACTCCCCACCCTACTCCATCGTACTCCATCCCACCATACTCTTTGTATTTTATTTTATTTTAGACAGGGTCTCACTCTGTTGTTGGGGCTGGAGTGCAGTGGTACAATCTTGGCTCACTGCAGCCTCCACCTCCCGGGCCAAGGGATCCTCCCGCCTCAGCCACCCTAGTAGCTGGCACTATAGGTGCATGCCACCATGTCCAGCTAATTCCTCTATTTTTTGTAGAGATGGGGTTTTGCCACGTTGCCCAGCCTGGTCTCGAATCCCTGGGCTCAAGTCATCTTCCTGCCTCAGCCTCCCAAAGTGCTGGGATTACAGGTGTGAGCCACAACACCAAGCTTTCTGGCTTTATTTGTCATCTATTTTCATCAATGAGCAAACCTCTATATTTTGGTCAATGTCTCCTATTCTAATCCACATTGTCATTGCTGCAATGTCTAGGTCTTTTGGGCTCTGTGATTACTCTCTAGATTCAGTAGTAGTCATAGGCAGTCATGGACATAGATTGTTAAATAAATAAATATGTATCCGGAGAAGAAAAAGAGCCAAGTATTCCAACCAGTTATTATAGTAAAAGACAGGCACATCAGTTTAACAATGAAACATCTCTGTATGGATTTGAGCAAAAAAATCTTACCTTCAGTTGTATTGTGGGAATCCAAAGATTGTTATGCTGCAGGTTTCTATAATACCACATCTTTTTGCTTGGAAATATACAACATTTCAGTGCTTCTTTAAACAAATCATTGAGATAAACTATGGATTCCATACACGATCAGTGTTATATACCATGTTTCTGAATGAGAAAACATTTTTTTTCCAGTTTTGAAAAATTTAGGTAACATATAATCTTAGAAGCGGGCCTGTAATCCCAGTACTTTGGGAGGCTGAGGCGGGTGGATTATGAGGAATTCAAGACCAGCCTGGCCAACATGGTGAAACCCTGTCTCTACTAAAAATACAAAAAATTAGCTGGGCATGGTGAGTGGGCCTGTAATCCCAGCTACTCGGGAGGCTGAGGCAGGAGACTTGCTTGAACCTGGGAGGCAGAGGTACAGGGGTTGCAGTGAGCTGAGATCACGCCATTGCACTCCCGCTTCGGAAACAGGGCGAGACTCAGTCTCCAACAACAACAACGAAGTATAGCTTGATGAATTTTTACAGTCTCCATTTCATCCTGATAAAAATATAGAACATTTCTCATCCTTTGGAACGATTCTCCACTTGCTCTCTGCCTACAGGTTCATCTCTGCTTCTGCAGAATGGTAACATAAATTATTATTTTTTAAATGAAAATAATTGAACATTTTAAAATTTGTATTTTTGACTTCCCCTCCACTTTCTGTCATTGCAGATTTGCTTTCTTTTAAAGATCTTTTTTGAGATCTTTCCTCTGAAGGATAGGGTAGAAAGTGGTCACTGAACACAGCAAGTTTTGCTTCCTATCCGTTCCTGCTGGATGTATCACTACAATTGAATATTTTTTTGTTGTTCTTTGATTATTAACCAATATTCCGAAGATTGTTGTTCCTTGTTTGATTATTAACCAACAGACTGAAGATTATTATTATTATTTTTTCCTTAAGGATTCCTGAAAGATTGCTTACATGTATGACAGGGTAGAATGATTTTACATTTGTTTGCCAGTGGAGATTTTTCTCATTCACACAGTTTATTTTTATATTTCAGTTTCTGGAAAGGGACCAAACTATCAAATTTTCTTTTGGATTTTCATTTTGTTTGCAGTCAGCAACATTGCATTGTTAAGGCCTACTCAGCTGCAGAGGAAAGGGTGAAGTGAAAGAACAATACGATCAGTCCTCCCTATTCAATTCAACCAACTGCAGATAGAAAATATTTGGAAAAAAGAAATTACACAAAGTTCCATAAAGCAAAATTTAAATTTGCCTCAGGGAAACTATTATGTTGAATCCATGAAAATGAAGTTACATGTGGGCATTATATAAGGTATTATAAATAATTTAGAGATGATTTAAAGTATATACGAGGATTTGTATAGATTATATACAAATATTAAGCCATTGTTTACAAGGGACCTGAGCATCCATGGATTTTGGTATCCATGTGAGTCCTGGAACCAATCCCCTATGGATACTGAGGTACAACTGTATTGCATTAGTGGTTTCTGTAGAGGTGATTGAATCATCACCTTGAGAGTCTAGTAAATAATGAAATACCCTGAGAGCAGTAGCAGCGGGTTTACAGAAGCCGGAGCAAGGCTTATCTACTGCCAAAGTTTGACTTCTCTCAATCTTCCGTGCAGACTCCTGAGTCCTCATATAATATCTTAGACAGATTCAAACCCTGATTGCCCCTACATATCACCATTAACCCTAATAGCATTAATACCAAACATTTATATTATATTTTTATACTTAATAAAGTCCATCTCCCTATTTTTGTCTCAGTATTTATGAAGTCCTTATAAAGTAAGTACTATGAGCCTGTTTTCCCTTTTTATATTGTTATGAAACTGAGATTTAAAGAGATGAAAAGTCTTTCTCAAAGAATATGTCTTCCTTAAGCAGTTTGGTTTCTTACAATCTGGCTCCACAGTTAAAACGCTAAGGTACTTCTAATTTTAATGACTCCAAAGTGTGTATTGGTTATACCTATATTTTCAGGGAATAAGATAAAACTTGCAAGGTTATGCACATGATCCTTCTATGATTTGAAGTCCTAATAAAGTGCTCATAAAATGGTATTAAATAGGGCAGTTCAATCCAGGACGGGTTCTTGCTACCCATTCTTCATATGATTAGTCTTGATTTACTTCAGTCTGTGGTTTCAGAAATAACGTTTCCATGTAGATATTACTTTCCCTTAGCTCTTATAGCACTCCAGGCCAAGAGATCTTTAAAACCATGAGCTTTTCAAATTGGATGTTATTAGGATTTAAGACTGTCAGGAGTCTAGATTAAGAAAGCATTGGCTTTTGGGGGTGGGGTGACTGATAAATATTTATTGAATGATTGAATGGTTCTAAATATAATTCACTTGTTATTTATTATTACTCTGTAGCAAGAATAAGAGATTTGTTAATTTGAAAATGCCATTAAAATAACAGTGGAATTTATAGATTCACAATTTTATTTCAATATCATGTATATAGTCAGTAACTGCAGCCTCTCTGAACTATTGTGAAACTCTTGGAATAAACAAAGTCCTGTGTAAAGAGCAAAAAAATGAGGTTATAATATTTCCTTTGTTAGTAAATTAATCATGTCAATAGATTATTAAATTATTAGCAAAAAGAAAAATTGTGAATAAGAGCCTCATTTCTTTATTCATTTTACAGAAATGTCATAGTTGTTTTTTCTTTTTTTTTTTTTTTTTTTACAATCACTGTGTCTTAAAAACTGTAGATGGCAATCCAACTACAAAAATGATAGGCTTTGCTAAACTTAGTGGTGAAATCTGCTGTTGCTAGCGGCACAAATTATGTTGCTCTTGGAGTGCAGCATACCAGGAAAAAGAATCATAAAAACAAAAGCAAATTTCAAATAAATAGAAAACAAGATAATTTTTTTTTTGCAGCCATTTCTTTATAAGTTCGACTGCATGTAAGTTTACAAAATGCAATTTTGGGCTCATGAGTTAATCAAGAAATACTGTGAAGGCATTTCAAACTATGGATAGTAGAAAAATCTCTGTTACCATAGAAACAAAATACCATACATGAGAATAGGCCACATCATATAGAATATTTAATTACAATGAAATGATAAATGAATAAAGACAATTTTTTAGCCTATCTGTAGCTCAAGTCCATTAGAAGTCCAGTATCCAAGGAAACCTATGTCTAAAAATAGTAATAAGAAAAATTATGGAATAAGATGAACTGCATTTGAAAGAGATTTGAAAAAGATAACAGCAGCCCCACCAATTATGAAGAATATTTCTAATTTTAAAAGAATCACATCGGGATGACTTAGATTTCTTATGAGAATCATGAGCTATTCATAACAATAACATATGCAGTATCTACACAGAATAATAAAATACATGTTTGATTGAAAAGTGTTCAAGAATCTAATTTTAAAAATGCAATTGCAATGTCATATTTAGACATGTTTTTATTTTGAAGTGAGTTTTGCTATGATTTAAGAGATCAAAGCATGGCCTGGAAACACAGCATGGTGGTGTCAGTGGATCATTTTGATTCCAAATGTTGTGTCCTATTACCAAATTTGCTACTGATTTATGCATATGTGTTTGGGCTGAGCCAACAAGAAATAGACCATCTGGATGGCCCTTTTGATGTAAGAATTTGAGTACAAAATATTCCCTATCCAATATAGTCTCACTAAGGAGTGGATTTAAGTCTAGGGTACCCAGAGAGATCTTAAAAGCACAGTATGTTCCAAATTTTAGGCCACCAGCAGTAAGCACTAATACCCCCTGCACCAGCAGGGCAAGCATTTATTCTGTGTATTGGTATTTTAAAGAAGCAGAAAATTACTCCCTCCTCTCTTCCATCCTGGAGGGTGAATACACACAAAGTTGGAGCTCGATGAGCAATGAGAGAAACAAATCTGGTGGGCTCATCCACAGGTCTACAATGCCAGGGAGCTATTGTTTGACTAGAGTGGTCAGTTTCTGTGCATTCTGTGCTGCCACACCTACTTTAAACATTCACAATAGCAGTCTCTCCTCATTTGAACTCTTGTAAAAATACAGTTTGAGGAACATAGGTTTTGGAGTGAGACTAGTATGAATTTTAATCCAAGCTCCACGACTTCCTCAGGGCTTGGCCTTGGAAAAGTTAGTTTTTATTTTAATGAGAAATAATACCCACTACTGTCTTGTGAGTATTAATGTCAATATACATAAAGCAGTGTTTCCCAACCTTAGTGCTACTGATATTTGGGCCAGATAATTCTTCATTGTGAAGGCTGTCCTGTGTGTTGTGTGTTGTTTACAAGCTTCCCTGACTTCTGCCCATTTAGATGCCAGTAGCAACTCATCCCTGGCCCCTTACCAGTTGTGACGACAAAAACTTGTCTCCAGACATGGTTAAATGTCTTTGAGGGGTTGAGACGCATTGATATGAAGTGACATGTTAATAGTAGATGACAAATAACTGGTAATTAGACATGGTAAGTTTTTGCGAGTATATTGCATGTAGCATAGTGGTTAATAGATGTAGTCAATTAATGTCTCTGATAACCTGTTTTTTCCCATTCCTGTTTTCAATTCTGAAAATTTCTTAGCCAACATTTTTTCAAACATTTACTGTCTTCTATTCTGTCAATCTTTTCTCTCTCGTGTGGCAATTAAATGAACGTCAGAACTTTTCTTTGTCTCTTCCCTATCCCTTAACCTCACATATCTTTCTCTCTGTATCCCATCATATTGTTTTCTGAATAATTTCTGCCAAGCTCTTTTCCATTTATGGGTTCTCTTCTCAGGGAAATCTTTTGTCTTAGCTGAGTAATATTTTTTAATTACAATGAATATAATTTTTATTTTAAAAATTTGGGTTGTTTTCCACATCTGCTTTCTTTAATATTCTTTTTTTTCTTTCCAATGTTGTTTAATTTTTATTCCCTTCATTGGATATCATAAGACAACAATAATATTTTAAAGTCTTTTTTTTTTCCCATTTATTTATTTTATTGTATTTTAGGTTTTGGGGTACATGTGAAGAACATGCAAAATTGTTGCATAGGAACACACATGGCAGTCTTTAAGATTGCTCTGTTGTTGATGATCTCTCGGTCTCTGCTAAGTACTTACGATGATGTATTTTCTTATGTACTTATAATTGTTGTTAGCTCATTTTTGATGGGATTATTTACTTTTGTGGTTTTATATTTTCTTTGACTTATAGAGCTGACCCTATTAACAATTTCATGGCTACTTCTGAGTAGACTTATATGTTCATTCATTCTGGAGATGCTTTGATGTGAGTTTTTTAGCTCAAGGCCTCCATGCAAGTAATGAAAGAATTTGTGTCTCACACACTTGTGAGATGTAGGTTGGGAAATATTTTTTCTTGAGTTAGATTTTTTACATTCAAGGCTCAGGGTAGATAGCTCATTTTTTGTGTTATGTCCCCAGTGAGTAAAACTTTTTCAAAGATATTTCCTTATTTGACTTCTGATTTTATTCAGAAATCCTAATTTCAGTTTCTTGCTTGTATATTAATACGTCAGACACTGTCTTAGCCTGCTTTGTGCTGTTATAACAGAATATCGCAGACGAATAGGTAATTTACAATCAACAGAAATTTATCTGGCTCAGAGTTCTGGAGTCTGAGAAGCTGAAGAGCATGGTGCCAGCATCTGGCAAGGGCATTTGGCCTGTATCACCTCATGGCAGAATGTGGAAGGACAAGAGAGGGTAGAGCAAGAGAGAAGAAAGGCCTAGCTCACTTTTCTAACAATCCTCCCTGTGATAGCCTACTCCTGAAATAATGACATTAGTCCATTCATGAAGGCAGAGCCCTCATGACCTAATCACCACTTACTGGGCCGTATCTCCCAATACTGTTGCATTGGGGATTAAGTTTCTAACACGTGAACTTTAGGGAACACAGTCAAACATAGTAGACGCTAACAATTCCATTATACTAATCTGACTTGTTACAACTGTGTATTTGCTTTTTATATCTAGTACCTGCAGAATAATCATATTTCTTGCTTTTGATCTTTACTATTCATTTACTTTTTAAAACAAAACTTAGGTTTTTGACTTTTAGCCAAAGGATACTAAATTTCAGTTGGATAGGAAAAATAAGTTCAAGAGACCTGTTATACATCATAGGGTGACTATAGTTAATAACAATATATTTTATACTTAACAATAGCTAAGAGAGTAGATTTAAGTGTTCTCACTACAAGTTAAGTGTGTAAGGTAATATATACGGTAATTAGCTTGATTTATTCGTTCCACAATGTATACATATATAAAACTTTATGTTATGCAGCACAGATATTTTTGTCGGTTAAAAAACAAATATTTGAATTAGTTCAACCATTGTGGAAGACAGTGTGGCGATTCCTCAGGGACCTAGAAATAGAAATTCCTTTTGACCCAGCAATCCCATTACTGGGTATATATCCAAAGGATTACAAATCGTTCTACTATAAGGACACGTGCACACGAATGTTCATTGCAGCACTGTTTACAATAGCAAAGACCTGGAACCAACCCAAATGCCCACCGACGATAGACTGGATAGGGAAAATGTGGCACATATACACCATGGAATATTATGCAGCCATCAAAAACGATGAATTTGGGTCCTTTGTAGGGACATGGATGAACCTGGAAACCATCATTCTCAGCAAACTGACAGAAGAGCAGAAGATCAAACACCGCATGTTCTCACTCATAGGCGGGTGTTGAACAATGAGAACACATGGACACAGGGAGGGGAGCACTACACACTGGGTTCAGTTGGGGGGAAATAGGGGAGGGACAGTGGGGGGTGGGGAGCTGGGGAGGGATAGCAAGGGGAGAAATGCCAGATGTAGGTGATGGGGAGGAAGGCAGCAAATCACACTGCCACGTGTGTACCTATGCAACAATTTTACATGTTCTTCACATGTACCCCCAAACCTAAAATGCAATAAAATAAATAAATGGGGGAAAAAAAAAACTTCTGCTCCTGCTCTGAAAAAAAATATTTGAAAACTGCTTTATTTTTTTTTTTTAAACATAGAATTTCTATGTTTTTGAAGTAGTAGAGGTATTGGTTTCCTATGTCAGCTCAGCCTACCATCTTGACTAATGTTCTTATTTAATCTCAATAAACCTCAGTTTTCTTATCTGCAATACTGTGATAAAGATGGCATCCACACTTTAGGGCTGTTGTGAAGATTAAATGATATAATAAATGTAAAACACTTATTTACTGAACACATAGTAATTGCTCAGTGCATTATGTTATCATGTAAATCAGCTGCTATGATAACGTAAATAATGTATATCAACCAAATTTCAGATACTCAATAATTTAAACTATAATCTATAATTACGGTTATTAGTATGGGTCCTCATCTCAGATCCATTCATAATTGGGAACTATGTCAAGAATTGAGAAGAGCTAACAAATAGTGCCAAAACTATCCAAGTATCTGTATAATCTACAGTTGTTTTGAGAATCACTGAAATAAGTACTTTGAGTAGGACAGTGGTTTTGCCTCCAATTGGACATTTGACAACGTTTGGGAGGCATTTTTGATAATCATGATTTGTGGCAGTAAGCTACTGGCATCTAGTGGGTAGAAATAAGAGGTGCTATTAAGCATCCTATAAAGCACAGTACAGCCTCCCACAGCAAAGAAGTACCTAACCCAAAATTTCAATGGTGCTGAGGTTGAGAAACCCTGAATTAGGTTATTAAACCTCATTATATTTCAAATTCACTTTATTTTTAAAGTATGTATTTCAAAAAGATTGTGAGTTGTACTGTTTACTGAATTAATAAGATGTGAATTGTAAGTTGGTGACCAAGGACATCAATCTTCTTCAGGGGAGATTTTCACATAACCTAAGATTCCTTTGGCATTCAAAGAAGTAGAGCAGTTACCAAATTTACATATCTATGCAGCAAAGAACAAAAATGAAAATATTAATGGAAACAACACAATAACATCAATAATGCAACAACTCACATACAGACACTTACACATACAAATTAAACATATAACCATACACACAAAAGTCAATGGAGTTGGAGTGAGATTTTCAGAGACAAGAGGAGATTAGCTAGGGATATTTAGATCCTGGAGTAGATAGAATCTAACATTTATACTGTTAACATTTCTGGATTTGTTATGAATATAAAATTGAATTACTCCAGGAATCTTTTTCTCTTCCCTAACTCTCCCTAACTCTCTGAAGCCCCCTTTTAAAAGTCTTTCACTATATTTTAATTTCTATTTTTGTATCTCTCTAATTTTCTTGACATATTTAAGGAAAATTATCCTGTCTTATTCGTTTTTGTATCCACAGCATTAGTCATGGGGCTTGATACATAGAAGACACTCAATAAATGTTTGAGTTCACCGCACATTCTCATTCATAAGTGGGTGTTGAACAATGAGAACACATGGACACAGGGAGGGGAGCATCGTACACCAGGGCCTGTTGGGGGGTGGGAGAGCTAGGAGAGCTACAGCAGAGGATAGGGGGATTGGGTAGGGATAACTTTAGAAGAAATACCTAATGTAGATGACGGGGGGATGGATGCAGAAAACCACCATGGCATGTGTATACCTATGTAACAATCCTGCATGATCTGCACATGTACCCTAGAACTTAAAGTACAATAAATAAATAAATAAATAAATAAATAAATAAATGTTTGAGTTGAAGAATAAATATGTGAATGACTAACACCTATAAACATGGCTTTATCCATATTTATAGCAATATTTAAGGTACACACCAACTAAGGTAGGCATCAGAGAGTGTAGTGAATAGCTACAAAATGGAAAAGAAAATGCAAGGATAAATGGAAGCCCACTCTCAAATGACATGACAAGCTTGTGCAGGATTGGAAAACAATGTCAACAAACTAAAAAACTTGACATAAAGCAATCTAAAATGGAATTTGAACAAAGACTGAAGTAATTCCTGTTGTCTCAGAATCAGACAAACACTACTAGGCTCTGCAAATAGCAATGGCAGCCCCAAAGCCAAGAACACACTTTGCTTATGTGTGTGCTGGTGATGTCTTGGGTTTATAATTGTGTAAGCCAATCAGCCTGGCTTCTCTCAGTTGTACTTTCTAGAAAATAGATATACATATTTAAATAACAGCATCAAATCTCAAATGAATAAATCATCTATTGCCACTATTTGCATGCTCAATTTAGGAAAAGTTGCACTATCAACCTAGATACAGAGAAATATACAACTTAGGGGAAATATTTTTTTTATCTGTTTAAGTAATTTTCAATCTTTTCCAGGGATTTTTAAAAATCCTGTTATTTTGTGCCTTCTTTAATGACAATGATTTAATGTATTCTCACTTAAGATGCTGCCGTAGTTTCATCTGGAGATCTTTTCTTTGTCTTACCTATGAGGAAACTGAGACTTCAAAAGATGAAGCAGTTGACCCCAGACATAACAACTAGAAACAACTAGAAAGTGACAAAACAGAGATTCAAGCTGAAGTCTTTCTGGCTCTGTGTCTTGGCACTGTCTCCTTGTGCCTAGTGTTTACCAAATTTCCAGTCCTTTGACAAACTTCTCTACATTGGGACTTTGCGTTTTCCACTCTTAATTATTCACTGCAAAACATACTTGAACATAAAAGTTTCCATTTTAAATTAGAATAATTCAGAAATTACTCACAGTATACTACACTGTACTATGCTCTGTATAGCATAGAAGAAAGTGCTGTCTTTCCTAAGACAATTTTGTTCCTTTCATGATGCTTGGACAAATACACAGATACTCAGTTTGGTAATCAACCAAAAGTATCTCTTTCAAATTCTTTTATTTTAAAATTGCAAGTAAAATATAGATATATTCTTGTAAAAGATTCAAATGACAGAAAAAGCAAAGTCCGCTCCCATTTTTTAGCCCCATCTCCAGAAGCAGCCACCTGAGCTAGTTATTAATCTAGATTCCTCAGCAACAAATCCACCTCCCCTTACTCTCTGCGTTTGAGATGCAGCTGGGCTGTGACTCCGCCAACAATATCCCCAGATTGCTTTACCAGATGGCTTCCTGGAAGGTTTGTTTCAGCAGGAAGTGGGAGGAGGGGAGAAGGGACTTCCCAGCTTTTTCCCATTCCTGTCAGTATTAGTCTCACCAGTGGAATTTGCTCTGGTCTCTGTGTTCTTTTGGCAACCCCAGAACCTTCCTTAGGGACTCCTCAGAAGTGCAGCTGAAACAGATGGGGCTCCCTCTGCAAATATCTGAGCACACTCCTCTGGGCGCCCTGTTTTATGTTTAGATTCCTTTAACCATGGCTTCTCCTTTTTGTTTTCCCAGACCTAGGATGGTAGCTCTTTCCTGCAGTTATTATCTCTGATTTCCCTCAGTGATTCTGCTGTATTCTCCCAGTCCTCCAATTCTTGTGTTAAAGCTCCTCTGTTTACAATGTAAGAAATTATTTTTCTACTTTCCTGACTGAACTCTGACAGATACACCTCCAAGATCATATTGACTTATATCCCCATACATTGTTTTCTTTCTATTTTTATTTCCAATTTAATATTTTGTGATTTTTATTAATGGTTATTTCTGTATAAAAAGAAAGTAAAGTGTGGTAATATTTTTTAAAAAGTAGCAAGTACAAAGCTGTGAAAGAGAAGATAATACGGCCACTGACAGATGCAGGCTTTCAGAAGAAGAAAAGCTGAATGGAGTTTCTAGGTCGTAGTCTGACTTCATCTTCCTCAAGTTTCCAGGTACTTTTTTTGGGAAAGTTGGTGGACAAGGTCACAAATTAGTCCTGGGAGATGTAGGCTCAGCACAGTGGTTACTTAGGGTTGTATTGATCTAGCTACTGTGGGAATTAAAGGAATAAAGTAGGAATAAAGTAGGGGTTGTGGGCTGCTCTGCGTTTTCTGATGTGAAGTTTACCTGAGCCAGCTTCTAGGTTTCAGAAGTGTGCCAAAGCGGAGCTTCTTTGAGGGTGCCATGAATGTACGCAGGTGATCCAGTCACAAGGAAAGGAAGAAAAGGGCAGGAGCTTCACCAGTGCATGGTCCATCAAATCATCCTGGTAATGACTGCACAATACTTAGCAAGTTTACCTTTTGCATGCACGCTTTAGATGTGGTCTGGATACTCTCTAAGGCAGCTGTCTTCTTGGAGCCTTCATTCACCACTACCCTGGAATTCCCTTTGCTTCTCTCTTGTTGAGGTTTCCATTTTCTACGTCCCATAACTTCGTTTTTCTCAGATTATTCCCTCTGTTTAGTGGAGCATCCTTCGGTAGCTTCTCAAGAAATGGTTCATGAGAAATGAATATTTCTGACTTTAATTACCCAGGAATAATTTTATTCTACTCTTATATTTGATTGGTAGTTTGCTCAATATAGAACTATAGATAGGAAATAATTTTTCTTCCTAATTTTGAGGACATTTTCCCACTATGTTTTAGTGTCCACTATTGCTGTGAGAGGTCTGAAGCAATTCTGATTTCAATTCTTTTCATATGAGCTTGTTGTTCCTCTCAGAAAGCTTGTGGAATCTTCTCTTTTCTTCCCCTGTTCTGAAATTTTATATGTGACTCAATGTGAATCTATTTGTACAGATTGTAGGCCCTTTGTGAATCTATTTGTACAGGTTGTAGGCCCTTTGACTCATGTCTTGAGCTCTGAAGAATGTTCTTAAATTATTTATTCAATGATTTCCTTTTTTTCCATTTTTATCCAATTTCTTTTCCTGGAACTCTTATTACAGTATGCCTCTTCTCTAATTTTAATATTTTATGTTCTATTTTCTACTTGTATATATTTTTTTTTATTCTACTTCTGTGATTTTCTCTGCCTTCTGAGTCATTCTTCCTTTTCCATCTCCGTCCTTGGCTATTTCTGAAGAGACTATTAAATACACCATTTCCTGTGCCTGAACAGCCTTCTCAGCTTGCTTCTTGCCTCTCTTGTCTCCTTTTATATCTTGAACAGGCTCATGCCCTTTTAGGTTAGGATGTGGCTCTCTCTCTTGAATATTCAGTGTTCATAAACACTTGAATGAATTTTTATGTATTTGATTCCATTTTCTTATACATGAAAAAACTACACCCACAATTATTTTGAAGATCTGCCTGTCTCTCTAGAGACAGTTTACAGATTCTAGCACTTTGGGCTTGTGTGAGTTCATAGTCTTAAAGTGCATTTTCTATGGACTTTGAGTATTGTTTTAAAGCATTCTAAAGCCATTGTGATTCCCAATTCTTTACATACAAGTTTTCATCTTTCTTCTCTAGAAGTTTGTGAAATCTCCTCTTTGTCTCCCATTTTCTATAAATGTGCATTCTTGACTCTCTGCTGAAAATGAAGCTCCAAAACAACTTTTCTGTGAGATTTACTTGGATGTTCCATAGGCACGTTAAACACCGCTTGTCAAAAACACATCTTCCTCCTGTCTTTGACCTGTACCCTGTTTCTTTGCGTGTATTCCAGCTGTTCTTTATTTCTACTGCCATCTACTATTTATCTAGGGCTAACACTCAGGTCTTGCTCTGTGAACTGATTCCTACCTACCTACCTGTCTCAGTCTACTTAGGTGTGATGGTTAATATTAGGGGTCAAGTTGATTGGATTGAGGGATGCCCAATTAGCTGGTATAGTATTGTTCTGGGTATGTCTGTGAAGGTGTTGCCAGAGGAGATTGACTTTGAGTCAGTGGCCTGGGAGAGGAAGACCCATACTCATTGTGGGTGGCCACCATCCAATTAGCTGAGAGTGATTAGAAAAAAGCAGACAGAAGAAAGTGAAATAATTTTGCTTGCTGAGTTATCTGGCTCTGTTTTTCTTCTTTCCATGCTGGATGCTTGCTTCCTTTCCTCCTACCCTTGGACATCTGACTCCAAGTTCTTCAGCCTTTTGGACTTTGGAACTTGCACCAGCAGCTTCGAGGGGACCCTCAGGCCTTTGGCTACAGACTGAAGGCTGCACTGTTGACTTCCCTGGTCTTGAGGCTTTTGGACTTGGAACCACTTCTGGCTTCTCTCTTCCCCAGCATGCAGTTGGCTTATCATGGGATTTTGCCTTGGAATCGTGTGAGCCAATTATTCCTAATAGACTCCCTTTCATCTATACACATATGCGACTAGTTCTGTCCCTTTGGAGAACCTTGACTGATACATTAGGCTGTAACCAAATACCATAGACTGGGCAGCAAAAACAGTAGACATTTACTTCTGACTGTTTTAGAGGCTGGAAGTTTTAGATCAGGGTGCCAGCAAGTTCAAGTTCTGGTGAGGACTTGCTTCGTGGTTTACAGATGGCTACCTCTCTTGCTGTCTCCTCGTATGTCAGAGAAAATAAGTCCTGGTATTCCTTCCTCTCTTTATAGGTGCACTGATCTCATCACGGGAGCTCCACCCTCATGACCTAATTATCTCCCAAAGGTCCTACCTTCTAATATCATTACAATAGGTATTAGGGAGTCAACATGTGAATTTTGAAGGGATACAAATATTCAGTCCATAACACTACCACTTTATATCCTCCAACTTCATGCTTGTCATGCATTATAATTTACACTTAGGAAATTTGCAACCATGTGTTTGTCTAAACAAACCTCACACGGTTCCACACTTCGTATATTTGTTTCTGCCTTGAATGCCCACCCTACCATTCATCACATGCATATTCTTAGAAATGAGCTCAGTCATTTCTCTAGGAAGCTTATTCTCAGCCCCCAAATTGGATCAATTCTTTTTCCCTTTGATCCCTTAGTATCCTTGGTACACCTGTAGCTCAGCAAAGGTCTTATTATATTGCCTCTATCAGTATGTGATGTTCTTCTCATCTAGGTTGTAAGCTCCTCAAGTACAGAGATTATATTGTTTATGTTTCTATACCTAGTAATGCAGTGTCTGGCTCCTGGCAGACACTCAAAAAAGATTGTTACTAAACCAACTAAATATATTATTTTACTCATGTTGTTAATTTATGTTAACTACCCCAAACTTTTTGAACAGTTTGCTGGTATCTATGCCTGCAGTTTATTTTCATTTTCTGTGTTGAGACACTTCATGTCCATGTTATAAATTCAAAACAGTTTTGACACCAACACTTTTTTTTTTATAGTATCAACTTCACATTTATAGCTTGCATAAATTTATGTACTGAGACTAACGGGTCCCATTTCAGACATTAAAAAATTGTACTAAGGCTTCAGTAGTAAGGCATTATCCCAGTGGATTTACAAATATTTACTGATGGCTCCGTGAGAAGAGCTTAGAAAAGGGGGTGGGGGTAGAGTATTATGTCAAAAGGTGGTTGCTTATGTCAAGGCTAAATTTTGAAGCTTCTGGAACATCTGTATTATTTATACCCTATAGAGCTGGTTTTGGAGAAGTGAAATATTAGGCATCAATAGTTCTTAAAGTAGATCTCTGAAGAGATGACAGCAAGTGAGAGGCCATCTTCTGGCAAGAGTGAAACGAAAGTGAATCGTTTTAGAAAGCAAGTAATGTGTGGGAAATGCTTTTTCAACTTGAAGGTGGTGCAAAATTCTTTACTCTTGAAATCACTATGATTGTTCCTAGGGCCAGTTTGAGAGGTAACTACCTGTATCAGCTCTACCAAATTACTAGGCCTGCCATAGTCTCCCATGACTCAAGACCAACAAATTTCGTATGCCATTTGTCATGGACTCTAACAGCTATTGTTTCTGGTAAAAGGCAACTTTTTCTCATATTCCTCTCCCTTCATCCTATTTTTGAACAGACCCCGCTATCTCCCTATAAGTGTAACTGAGGCCTGGCCAAACTTAGTTATGATCAGAATAACCTTTTCAGGGAGGATCCAAGCAGAGCCAATTAAATAGTTCTTCCCTGGGATGTATATGTGGATAGCGGAGAGGAACAATATCTTTTCATTGGGTGTTTAAAGTAGGGCTTTTGGAGTTGCCCCTGGCCAAATTTCTTGTTTGCATTGAGGAAATATAAGGTCTATTTTGTGGTAACATAGAATTAGAATAATACATAAAGAAAATCAAGGCTGAGAGATAGGTCAGGTGCGAGAGAGCATCATGTTTATTACTCAATTCAACTGTGTCTGAATCTAGCAACCTCTGAACTCATCAGGTACATAAACTAATTCAGTATTTGTTGCATAGACTATTTTGAGTTGTTTCTCTTCCCTTTAACCCGACTATGTCCTCACAAACATACCAGTCTTTTCTAGGGTGTTTTGGCCACTAATCTCTCTTACCTCATTCTTTTTTCTTGGGGCTCTGTTTCACTTGCTAATAGTGTGATAGTTTGGTGGTTAAATACAGGTGCACTGAAGACAAATGAGTTTGAGTTTGAATTATGGCTCTTCTACATATTAGATGTGTAATCTTAGGCAATTTTTTAACCACTTTGAGTTTATTTCTATGGCAATAAAATGAGGGAATTAGTTGCATCCACTTTCTGGAGATTTTGTGAGGATCAAATGAGCTAGTTCATGTGAAGTGTTTAGAATAGAGCCTGACACCAGGTACTTGTAGAGGAGGTGTCAGCTATTTTAATATAGTGCTATGAAAAAGGAGAAAAATCAAAATATTTGTGTTGTTTTTATTGTCTATTTAAAATTATTTCCTTTTGAGGGATAGAGACCTTAACTTCTTGGTTTGCATCAGTTATGTACCTAGATAATCTCATGTTCATGGTAAGCATTTCCTTGGCTTACCTGTTTTCACTTCACCCTGTCAGTAGAAACCTGTCATTCTGAGTTTTATTCCTGAATTGCCTGCCTTGATCTATTTCTTGGTGCACTTAACTTCTCTTTTGACCTCAATATTTTATGTTTGACTCAAGGCTCTCATTTCACTGTCCTTTTTCTCTTCTTGACTATAATTTTTATTCTGCTTCTTGTGAAGTTATTTCAACTCACCACCCCTCTCACAAAAACTTTTTATGAGAAAAGCTCCTATTAGCTTTATCTAAGCTCTGCAAGCAAGGTTGGAACAGCATTTGGTAAGTATTTATGATTAAGAAATTACAGAACACACCCAAAGAGTAACATTCTAAGCTCATAGTGAAAGGCAGTTAACTACAAACTGATCGTCTGACCTGACACAGGCTTATCAAATTTGTGCTTCTCACACTCGGTTACTCTCTGCCCGGTGTCTTCTTCAACCAATAATTTTCTTTTGTGCTAGTAATTCAGAAACATTTTCACCTGGAAACAAACAGACATATATTCTTAAATACATAAAAAAGTTTGCATGGTACTCACTTCAATTCTTTGGGTGCTTAGGTCCATGGACTCACATGCCTTGTGAGTATAAGTGGTGGCACGTAAGCTACTGGTGCCTGTCATTAAACATACATTTGCAGAGACATATGAGAAGATGATAGAATAGTACATCTCCTTTGCCAATGCTAGATGGGGTTAATGTTCACAATAGCCAAACTTAATACTATCTGCCACTTCGAAACACCTATTATATGTTCAAAACTCTGCTATACACTTTACAATAACCTATAATTAAATAGTCACAGCAAGTCTATTCTTCAGAAGAGAAAACTGAATCTTAAGAATTTAAATAATTTGAATAAGGGGTCACAACTATTCTGTTTTGGGGCATAGACACAAAACCATGTCCGTAAAGTTCTAATGTGCTTTTAACCACTACGGTGCATAGCCTATGCAGAATCATTTGGAATAATCTCATTAAAGATGAGAATTTTGTGAACAATTAAAAATAGCAGCTTCTATCAATAACAGCAAGCTTGAAGTCTTATGAGAACTGTAGGATAAAGGGAGGAAGGTAAAAAGGAAAGAAAAAAACAATGTGTGGGGTGTAAGTGTGTATGTGTGTGTGTGGTGTGTACATGTGTATATATGTACATGTACATAAACACATACAAATTCCATATTACACATAAATAACATATATGCTATAATATATAACAACTTGTTTGAGGTAAATCATAAACTATCCCTATATCTTAAAATTGTACTTGTAATTGTACCTTCTGCCAATTTAGTTTTAAAACTAACCCGTTTTTGTTACAGGAAAGGATGCTGTGGGAACTTCTCCGTGTAGGTCATGATCTATTCAGGCCTCAGGCACACATTGGTGAGTATAATGAATATCAAAACTTGATGGATAATTTGCTCTGAGCATTATCCCCTAGGATTACTGTTCTTCAGCTAAAATCATTGGAGAAGGTCAAATAGCCTGCTTTATTATACATTATTTACAATAGAAAATTCATTAAATTCTTTTCTTAAAAGCTCACTGATAGAGCTACTTGCCACCATCACATTTCCTTCTCTATTTCTCTTTTGCAAAGGTTAATTTGGCAAGAACTTTATTTCACTTTACTATGCTCTGAACTTGTGGTGCACGTTTTCATTTATTTTTCAGTGAACAATTTTGGCTGTTTGACCTAAAGTAGTTTACTATAGGGTGCAATAGATAGCAAGTACATGGCCTAACTTCTACTGATGCACTTGAACCTCAATGATCTACATATACAAAGCTTAATGAAAACTTGTAAACATAAAAGTTGAACAATGAGAATACACGGACACAGGGAGGGGAACATCACACACTGGGGGCTAGGGCGTGAGGGACTAGGGGAGGAATAGTCGGGGGTCGGGGGATTGGGGAGGGATAGCATTAGGAGAAATACCTAATGTAGATGACAGGGCGATGGATGCAGCAAGCCACTACCATGGCACGTTTATACCTACGTAAGAAACCTGCATGATCGCACATGTACCCCAGAACTTAAAGTATAATAATTTTAAAAAAGCTCACCTAAGCTTCTTATCTCAATATTGATTTTATCTGTAGGTGCTAGTGCAGTTAGGCTGTTTCTCAAAGAATGCTCCATGGAATATATGATACTCCGAAACCCATCCGTCCATATAGAAGCAGTCTCAGATGCACCTGGAATTCACCCCATTTTTGTTGTCTCCATTGTCTTTTTGATTCTCTGTCTACACCTGTAGGTCCTAAATCCATCTTTGCGAGGTCTTAAGTTCAAAATTGTGCTCAAAGGCAAGGCAGATTTCACCTAGCAGACTTAGGTTTTTTAATTTTAATGGCATAGCACATGTATGAGACAAATCAACTCTCTCAGTAAATTTTACTCTCTTTCAAAGCATAACTTTGATGTGTTGCTATGCTAAAAGACATGCTACCTCCTGCAGAGAAAGAGAGAAAGTAGTAAAAACTGTGAGAGAGGAATGAACCCTATTCCACTCTTATATTCTTATGAATTCTTTTAATGTTTATTTCATTGCCTGAACATTCATTTTGTTTGAATCATTTAGACAAGAGTTGTCTTTGATAGTGATGGAAGTCAGGGATAGAATAATATACTTGAGGTTGAGTAATTTATTTTAAAAACAATTTTATTTGGCTGATGGTTCTGTAGGCTGGGAAGTTAAAGGACATGGTGCTGGCTTCTGGTGAGAGCTTTTATGCTGTGTCATAGTATGGCAGAAAGTCAAAGGGGAAGCAGACACATGCAAAGAAACCACACATGAAGGGCCTCCTCAGTTTAGAACAACTCCCTGTTATGGGAATTAATTCATTCCCACAAGAACTAATCCAGTCTCTGGAGAGCGAGAAGTCACTCACTACTGTGAGAATGGCATCAAGCCATCCTCAAAAGTGGAAACTGTATGACCCAAACATTTCTCATTAGGCCCCACCTCCCAGTACTGCCATACTGACAATTAAACTTCAACATTAGTGTTGGCTGGGACAAACCAATAATTCCTTCTCTTGCCTCCAAAACTCATGTCCTTCTTACACAAAAACACAATCATTCTGGCCGGGTGTGGTGGCTCATGCCTGTAATCCCAGCACTTTGGGAGGGCGCAGCAAGTGGATCACCTGAGGTCAGGAGTTTGAGACCAGCCTGGTCAACATGGTAAAACCCTGTCTCTACTAAAAATATGAAAATTAGCTGAGTGTAGTGGTTTGCACCTGTAATCCCAGCTACTCAGGAGGCCGAGGTGTGAGAACCACTTGAGCCCGGCAGGCAGAGCGTGCAGTGAACGGAGATCATGCTGCTGTAACCCAGCCTGGGCAACAGAGAGAGACTGTGTCAAAGAAAAACCAAAACCAAACCAAAACAAAACAAAACAAAAAATCATTCCATCCTAATAGTCCCAAAAGTCTTAATTTGTTCCAGTACCAACTTAAAATATCACAATCTCAACTGAGATTCAAGGCAAGTTCCTTCTGGTTTTGAGCCTGTAAAATCATGTATTGGCATGGATACAATGCAGCCATGTTTTTGCTAAGATCTGACAAGTTCCCAGCACCTTTTCCCTCATTTCCATGGGAGACCTCATCAGAATGGCCTTTACTGTTCCTATTTCTATTAGTATTTTGATCATGATCACTAATCCAATCTCTAAGACATTCCAAGCTTTTTCTTATCTTTTTGGCTTTTTCTGGATTGCTCCTAGAAATTCTTCCAGTCCCTACCCATAACCCAGTTCCAAGGCCACTTTTACATTTTAATGTATCCATGTGGTACCAATTTTGTGCTGTAGCTTATTTTGTGTTGGTTTAACAGAATACCTGAGGCTGAGTAATCTATTTAAAAAGTCAGTTTCTTTGGCTCATGATTCTTCAGGCTTAGAAGTTCAAGGGCACGAGGATGGCTTCCAGTGAGGGCTTTCCTGCTGCAACGTATCATGGCAGAGAGCCAAAGGAGAAGCAAATTCATGTGAAGGAGCCAAACATAAGGAGCATCCTTGCTCTATAACAGCCTGCTTTAACAGGAACTAATTCATTCCCACAAAAACTAATCCAGTCTCGAGACTGGGACCTCACTTCTGCAAGAACTGCTCCAAGGCACCAATAAGGGTGGAGTTCTCAGGACTCAAATACCTCCCACTAAACCCCATCTTTCAACACTACTACACTGGTAATTAAACCGCAGCATGAGTTTTGGGACGGATGAACCACACCTAAAATATAGCAGATAGCTACCACTGTTGGCTTTGGATTTAGGCAGACCTTGACTGAAATGCAGACTCTATCACTTGCTGGCCATGCAGCCTTAACCTTTGAGATTTAGTTTTCTCTGATTATATACACAGGATAGCATATTGTGCTTGTTTCTCTAGCATTTCTTTTAATTCTTAGAAGTAGCCTTG
>NW_016107805.1:774417-800370 GCF_001604975.1 Cebus imitator | reverse complement strand
GCCTCAGGCCATCTGGGTGAAGAGTGTTAGTGGAAGTAAGAGCAAATACAAAGCCCTGGGGTAGCACTCTGCCAGGCATTTTCTAAGACCGGGTAAAAGACCAGTGTGACTAGATTATGAATAAGAGAAGGAGAGAAGGTCAGAAAGGTTATGTGAACTGAGAAGACTGTGTAGGGTCTTGAGGCTCTTGTAAGTATTTTATCTTTATTCTAAGTTATAGGGAAGGCCATCGGAAGGTTAAGAGTACAAAAGTGACATGGCCTGATTTACATTTTTAAAGGAACAAGTGGTTATTGTTTGGCACATGTATTGGCTGAGGTGCCAGGGTCAGGTGCAAAAATGGCAGAGAGTGGAAAACCAGCTGGAAGCTATTGCAGTTATCCAGGGAAGATGAGATAGTGTCTTAGGCCGGGGTGATACAGAGGAAGTTCTGAGAAATTGACAGTCTGACTATATTTTGAAAGTGAAATTAGATGATTCAAAGAAAGAAAACCCTCTTCTTCAAGATACAATTTTGACAAGAGTTTCCCTATAAAAGTGAAATTAGAGCTCCCTCTCCTTTCACTTCAAAGTGTCCTTGATTCAGAGGCATGGATCATCTTAGAATAGCTGACAGAACAAAGTGTTTAACAAGATTTCATTACATGTCCAGGAGTGCTGTTTTACCCCAGGTGACCTGAAACTGGGAGAAAAATGTATAATTTTTTATTAATCAAAATATTGTAAACAAAAAGCTTTCAGGGTATCTTTAGGCTACTAAATCCCTTTTCTATTCTGCTCTTCAGTAGACATTTTTGAATACAGGTCAGCAAGAAGCAATAGTAACATCAGGAGGCTTCATTTCATTTGGCCTCAGGGAATGTTTAAAACTTTAAATACTATTTCTATTCTTTATGCCTCTCGGGACACTTGCTGGGCCTAGCATAATTTCTTTCACTCAGTAGGCACTTGTATGGTATTAGTTAAATTGGATTATGTTTTTAAGAGGCAGCAAGAGGTCATGAAAATATCTGGCTTCTAGTCTATAATCTACCATTAAATTGTTATGGGACCTAACATGAATTATGCCATCTCTTTGGGCTTCATGTCTTCATTTGCAAAATTATGACAATAATGTAGGAAATCCCTATGAGGCTTTGCAACCCTTGACTTTGATGAATTAAAAGGGTTAAGCTTGTCACCTATGTTTCATGTGGTAAGATAATATTTTAAGATATTAAATTACGTTTGCTCCCTGTAGTTCTCCTTTTCCTCACTTTCTTCTTCAAGCCTAGGTCCTGGAGAGGTTTGCATCAGAACTGAGAAACTGAGAGTATGAGGAGATTGTGTGGATAAAGGCTAACCAAGGATCAGATAGCCCTACCCAGGCTGCCCATGTCTTGATCTTGCCTAAATTTGGCATGATGTTTATGCTGCTCCAAGGAAATGAAAGAGGGGGAAGAATCTCTGAAGTGACTTTATCTGCTCTTCTGCTACCAGACAGGAATGGAAACAAATTTTTATAGAGAAAAATAAAGTTATAGCTTGAAATAATATATCCATTGCATATGCTATTCAAAAGACCCAGCTAAACTCTTCTTCCTTGCACTGGCTGGTTGTCTTGGTATCCTATAAACAAAGTCTGAAATAACATTATGAAAGAAATGTAATATTTTTGTTACATAAAGTGCTAGAGTTGAATCGTAGCATTCCCCACCCCCAATTAATACGTGAAAGCCTTAACCCCTAATCTGACTATATTTTGAGACAGGGCTTGTAAGGAGGTTCTAAAGGTTAAATGAAGTCATCAAGATGTGGTCCTAATCCACTAAGGTTGGTGCCCTTTTAAGAAGAGGAAGAGATAACAGGGAGCTTTCTCTCTGCCACATGAGGACACAGAGAGAAGGTGGCCATCTGGAAGCAAAGAGACCCCTCACCAGAAACTGATTTCTGTCAGAATGTTGGTTTTGGAATTTCTAGCCTTTAGAGCTGAAAGAAAATACACTGTTGTTTAAGTCATTCAATTCAGTCTACGGTATTTTGTTAACGGCATCCTGACAGACTAATACAGATTTTAGTACTGAGAAGTGAAGCTCTGCTGTAACAAATGCCTAAAAACATGGAAGCAGTTTTGGAACTGAGAAGTGGGTAGAGACTAGAGAATTATTTAGGTACATGCTAGAGAAGGCCAAGATTGCTGTGGAAAGAACTGTTGGTGGAAATATGGAAGTAAAAGGTGATTCTATTGAGAACTCAGAAGAAAAGCAGAGAGCTATAGAGAAAGGCTGCAACTTCCTAGAGAATACATAAATATTATCATAAACAGAATGGTAGAAATATGGAAGTTACAGGCCATTCTGGTGGCCATTCCATCTTTACTAAATGAAAATGTGGAACAGATTATTGAAAACTGATTTCTTGTTATAAAGTAACAAATAACTTGGCTTGAGCTGTGTTACAGTGTTTTGTGGAAGACAGAACTTGTGAGTGATGAACTTGGATAGATAGCTCAGGAGATTTCTAAGCAGATGGAGTGGCTTGGTTCCTCCTGACTCCTTAGAGTAAAATGTGAAACCAGAGATGAATTAAAGAAGGAATTGTTAAGAAAAAAGGAAACAGAACTTGAAGATTTAGGAACTTCTGAGCCTATTCATGTTGCAAAAATTGAGAAACATATTCTGAAGAGAGCACCAAGGTAGTGGCTAGGCTAGACTAGTACTTGATAACAAATTTATGGAATGACATAGGCAGATACATCGCCAGTCTGAACTAAAGGGGTGGTAATGAGACAAAATGAAGAAAAGTTGTCAGATTTCTTGCATCGACTGGATAGGATGACCAAGCCATTTGGCTGTGAATGTGTGCTGCATTTCAAAAAGAAGAAAAAATAACCCTGAAAATGATTCAGAGATTACCAGGGCCACCATTTTGGTTTTAACAGGCTGGGTAGCCTCTATCTGAAGCCATGGTGGGAGGGTTTCACTCTGCAAAGGTATAGGGGTGAGATCACCCAGCAAAACCTTGAGGGCTGGACCCCTGCCTACAGCTGTGGAGGTGATTATGCTGCTACAGCGGGTCTGGAAAGCTGAGTATCAGACCAAAGAGGATTATTCTCAAGCCTTAAGATCCAATAGAATTTGCCTCGCTAGGTTTTGGAGTTACTTGGGACCCATTATCCCTTTCATTTTTCTAATTTATCCCTTTTGGAATGATAATGTCTACCTTATGCTTGTCCCGTTATTGGATTTTTTAAGAAGATAACTTGTTTTGTTTCACAGGTTCACAGATGGAGATAAATTTTGCCTCAGGATGAACCATTCCTTGAGTCTCCACCCATATCTGATTTAGATGATATTTAACTAAGACTTTTTATTTTAGAATTGGTACTGGAATGAGTTAAGACTTTGGAGGCTATTGGAATAGAATCAATATGTTTTGCATGCAAGGGGACATGAATTTTTGTGGACCAGGAGAGGAATGTTATGGACTGAATTGTGTACTACCCAGATTTATATGTTGATAGTCTAACTACAAAGTGACTGACTATATTTGAGGACAGGGTCTGTGAGGAGGTGATAAGTGTCAAATAAAGTCATAAATTTGGGATCATAATCTGCTGGAGTCAGTGCTCTTATAAGAAGAGGAAGAGATACCACAGTTCTTTCTCTGTGTCATACAGTGAGAAGGTGGGTACCTGCAAGCCAGGAAGAGAGCAGTCACCAGACACTGAGCATAACGGTACTCTGCAAAACTAGGATACAATTAAATTCTGTTGTTTAATCCAACCAGTCTGTGATATTTTGTTATGGCAGTTTGAGCAGACAAATACATAAAGTCTCAACATGGCCATTAGGTGACAGGAAAATCAATGCAGATTGCTTTATAGTGAACATTGTTGACAACCGAATGTCCTCAGAGGTAAGCTAAAGGAGAATGAGAAATTTTGCTATCAATTATTTGAAATAATCAAAAATAAAACTATGGTCTATATTATCAAAATGAATGAAATCAGAGTAACAAGCTGCTGAAACAGTTGGTAATTAGAGCCAATGGATTGTAAGCAAAATCGTAAGTATTCAGTGCCTTTGATGTTTTCATTTACCTCCTCCCTCTTATTTAGAACCTGTGAATTTTAGTTGAGGGAGGGTGTTGAGTACATCACACATGATGACAACGGGCAAAACTGAAGGACAGAAGAGGTAAGAAGTGCTCATAGAATAATTTTTTGGGGAGCCCTCCTTGCTCTGTTACAAACCAAAGAACACTCCTTTGACATTCCTTCTAGGGCACAGAAATTTCTCCATTTGAATTTTCCATTTAATCCCTGCCAACAGCACACAGTCTATCTTATCATAAGGGGAAATCAAGATGAATCTCAGATTTTAAAGCCTCACTTCTATTTATGGTTTCTCTAATACATACAAACGGGAAAAAACGATTGCAGCTAAGCCAGTCATAGAATATTTAAAAAAAATTTGCTTGAATTATTGGAATGGCTTTTTGCTGTCTTTATTTTAGGTAGCATATCTATCTCTTTAATCCATGTTGTTTATATTATAACAAAAGTCTCTATATTCCCATGAACATACCCAGGCCAGGGAAAACAAACCAGCTTCAGAGCCTGCTGCCCAATGATAGAATTTGATCGGTTGTGATTAAATTCAGCCTAGTGGATTTTAATTTGCATGTTGAACATTTGTTATACATAAAGCCTGTGGCCACTTGAGATTTGTATTTTTTTTCTTTTATCTTTATCCAATAAGAAGTGATTAAGCAGTGGGCCTCACTTTGGTTAGGTGTTCCTTCTAACTTACCTGTGAAATGACCATGATGTCCCCTCAGATTCTGGTGTTCAGGAAACCCTAGAGAGCAGCATGGCATAGTATTCTTAAGTCTTATTTCGTAGGCCTTTGTCCCTGACCCCTTCTGAGCTGACCCTGACAACAGCTCAGTGCCTGTCAATAAACTGAAGGCTCTGGAAAGAGGTCCAATTTCCTATGCTCACTGTCAGCGGCGATTTCCATGGCCCCAACTCTTTGTGTGACCTCTATACCCTGATATCTTAAAGAAAGATTAGATGGCATGGTATTGGCTGTGATGATGAAGGTTACTAAAAATGACAAATAATGGACCCTTTAATAAGATTTAAAACAGGTTTATTGAGCTGTGAGGTTGTCAGTGGTAATGAGATTTTATTCTCATTTTCTCACATCTCTTAATTTACAGCAGAGTTAGAAAAAAATTGTTTTTAAGGGCCACCAAAAATATGATTCATGGATTCTGCTCACGGATATCTTAAGCTCATTAGAATATTATGAAGATGCATAATGCCCAGGGTAAACTAAAAGCTCATAAAACATTTTGCTTAAGGTAAAATTGATTTCAAATGTGCTGGGGAAAGTGAATATTAGTTAGCCTTAGATTGATTCTCTTTAGCTTCAAGACTACATTGTATGGGGGCAAGATAGTTCTTTAAATTAAAGATGGAATAATTAAAAGTGCAATAAATTAAAGAAATTACTTTATTTGATATAATTTCTATGCAGTCTGATCTCACTGATTCTGTTACGGCACTGTCAATGAGTGGTGACGACTAGGTACTGATTTTCAACTATATTTTTCTTCACTGTAATCACCCTTTATTATAATACTTATCTACAAGGGTACATCAATCAGAAAATGTCCATTCATTACACTGCTAATGGTCAGCAAGTGAGAGGATTATGATAGAATGAATATAAAATGAGTTGTAAGTACTTTTGGGGCCACTGTAACTATAGCCAGGCTACTATGGGCAATGCTGAATTGGTAGGCAAAGTTGCCAGCCGGGAGCCAGCAGGTAGCATGCATTATTGACCTTTATTTACTTGGAAACCTGCAGGGGCTGAAGCCTAATATTAACCAATGATACATAGAGTATCTCTGGCATGGTAAGGCATGGAGAATATAGTCCTCTGATAATGCAAAGAGATGAAGATGTCTCTAAATGACATAGTTTGATTCTGTATCAGGTTTTTAAATGTCTCCTCTCTGCTCTGAAGAATAAAATTTGAAACATGAGTCAAAAGCTCTTTATGTCTAAATATAAAATATGGCAAGGAATAATCATTTTCAGATAAGTTGCTTCTAAATACTTAGTAGGTTAGTGGGTACATTAATTTAGTATACATGTGTATTAAATTGTTCTTCCACAAACTTCCACATACTTCGGATTATTATAATGCTTGCTAATATGCAGGCTTCTTATATTTAGAACTCATAGGATCTTAATCCAATAGTATTTAACCTTGATCCTACTGGTATTGAAATTATACTCTTGTTTTTTAAAAGCTATCTTTAGTGTTTAGAAAGATTACAAATTTCTCAAATTTTGTCTTGTACTTGAGGCACAGGGCATGTTGTTAGTATAGTTTTAAAATGTTATTGAGCTTGAAAGTTGGAGAAAAGTGAAAAGAGGTGACTTTGAACTTACTTTAATAAAGAAACAGGGAGTACAAAATTATGTAATTAGAGAAAGAAGAATATAGGTTGATTATATGGACCTATTCACTGGAGAAATTAGAGTGTAAGTTGATTTTCATATTTGAAATAAAACGAAAAAAAAGAGAGAGGGTTGGAAAGCTGCAAACACTCTTGAAAAGAGGTGGAATCCTTTTTCCTTTTATCCAAATGTATCATTAACACAGTAGAGTTAGAATATTTTTGGACTATTCTTAAGGTCAGCAAACACATAGATGAAGAAACACGTAACTAAGGTGCTGATCTTCACAAATATTATTATTCCTCACTGGTCTCTTGATTGAAATGCAAGAAAAACTAAAGATAACGATGCTATGCCAGCTAGTTTTTTTCATTTTTAATGAAGCACTCAGATTTTCAACTCACATCTTTGTATTCTCTGCCAAACAACTTTGATTTTATTGTATTTTTTCAGGTTGTGTTAATGAACTTCTTGCTTTTGGCATTGAGAATACAATGCTTTGTCTCCTGTGGGTGCCAAATGTAGGACAAATGAACATTCAGCATACCTATTACTTGGAAATTAAAATACTATTACATTTCTTCTGAATGATTTCTTTTATTACAAAGATATATTTAATAAGATATTTAAAAATGAAGTGGCCCTTGAAATTTAGAAGTAATTTTTGTTATTTCCATAATTCTCTTGCCAAATTAATTAGATATTGTGGGCCAAATGTGTAGTTAAAAATCATCAGATTAATGCAAATCACATACGTTAAGTTAAATAGGACACTTTTGGAGATTTCTTAATTTAACCTGAAAGGCAATTGTGAAAATAGTTCTTTATGCCAAAATTAAAGTTGTTATTTAAAATTAATTCTAAAGCTAAAAGAGAAACATTACTTCAGATTAAATGCTAAAGGACAAAGATTAATGGTGAAAAATCTTTAATTAGTAAGAAGGAATTGAGTGGAAAATTATTAACTTGTTCCTTCATAAATCTTTAATACACATTGATTAGTGCTTTATATTTAAAGATATAATCACCAGAGTGTAAATAGGCAGTATAACCTTTCTTAATAGTGGGCTAAAACATTCCACCAGACATTTGAAAGACACATTCTTCTGGAATAGTTGAACTATGTTGTTCTGAAAATATTGAAGCTGTTTTATTAAGAAAACCAAATTATTGTGAACTTTGGAAACATTTATTAAACTTCGAATCTTTATTTCTTTCTCCCACAAACATCACACTAGTTATTTAAGAAATACTAAATTTGCCACTATCATTTAATTGAAAAAACATGATTTCTTAGACTATCATTAGGTAGTCACTTAAAAACACCCTTAATAATTTACTTCTAATCTCTTAACAACTACATTTCATGGAACTGTGAATATCATGCTCATATTGGTCAAAATATGGACATTTTTGAACAGCTTTATTAATAAACATAACTGGGGATTGTTTTCTTTTCTTCAACAGTGATGGAAAAGGCTAGATAGTAAGGACAAAATGAAAACTCAGACATATTTTCATTAGCATGTAAAGATTCTATAATAGAAAAATATATTTACTAAAATTTCTCTTGGGGTGGGCATTGTCTGAGAGAAGTACTTTGATAAAGCAATTTTGTAAATGGTAATAAAAGAATAGTCCCTCATCTTCTGGGAATGAGATAAGAATAATTTTTTGCTTACAGAAGAGAGTTAGTGAGGTGAGAGAAGAATAAGAATCAGTAAGCTTCCAGAATGCTGTGTGTTGCATAAGATGGTTGATCTTTGTGATATCTCATACATGCTTCATGCCAGTGTATTTCTTGCAGAAGCTTGAGAAGGTGCTGAATTTTGCAATACCGGTCGATATACGCTGAGACAGATACAATACACACAAAAATAGAAGCCGAGGGCAAGTTTTGGACTTAGAGCTAAAATCCGAGACACATAAAATCAAACAAAGGCATTATATCAGCATGCTGATGAAAAATATCCTACTCCTAGTCCTGAGAACCCATAGATGAGATTGAGGCAGAAATTTGTCCTTAGTCAGATCAGGGTGCCATAACACATACCATCGACTGTGTGGCTTAAAGAAGAAAACTTTATTTTTCACAGTTCTGAAGCTGGCAAATCCAAGGTCAGGATGGCAGCAGATTCACTTATCAGTGATGGCTGTCTTGCAGAGGGCTGTTTTCACACTGTATCCTCATATGACCCAGAGAGAGATCATTTCTGTTGTGTTTCTTCTTATAAGGGCACTAATTCCATTTTGAGGATTCTACTCTCACAAACTGAGATAAGGAAAGAACATTCTCCTTCAATTTAGCATGGATTGGACATCCATGGAGGTCCTCGGAGGCTTGACTGGAACAGTTCCTACGGAACGAGAGGAAGAAATCAGTCAGGAAGTGAGGAGGTAAGGAAGTGGGGAATGCGGTGAAGACAACTCTTTCAGGGGGTTTGGCCGTGAAGTGGAACAAAGAAGTAGGGACATATTTAAACCAACATATGTGTCATGAGAAATATTTTTTTAAATAATTATTTAATTTATGTATTATATTACTTACACATTATTTATTTATCTTAAAACTTACGGCAGTTGCTATTGGAAGGCAGTATTACAATAGAAGTAAAAAGGTTGATAATGCAGGAAATTTGGGGTTACATGATGAGAAAAGCCTTTGAAAAGGAAAGAAGACATTGGCACCAAAGCACAAATGGTGTGGGCTGACCTTTTATAGGGAGACAACATAATGGGAGAGAAGAAGAAGGGTTATGTTCAATCTGTTTTTAGGAGGAGAGATTTGTATCTCATGACTCCAATTTTCTAGTTCTAGTGAGAGGCAGGTTCATTAAGAGAGGGTTAGCGTGGCCAAAAGTAGAGATTGTGTAAAAAGAGTGAAAAAAATGTGCACAGTATCAAGTGCCAATTGGTGAAACAAAACTAGTCAGCTCAGATGTAAACTTTTTTTTTTTTTTTTTTTTTTTAAGTAACTGCTAGAATAGGTGCTATGAATGCTATTCAGAATATGTGACAGAGCACAGGTGGCTTGTAATACAGATTCTGGGGAGAAGACAAATATCAAATTCTGGGTTGAAATTCTGCTTTTATTTCTTCCTAGCTATGTGAACTTGGGAAAGTAATTTTATTTCTCTGGCCATTGATTTTGTTCAATGTAACATTACTATAACAATACCTATGTTGTGTAGAATAAAAATTAAATGAGTTACTGTCCCTAGCAGAAATTTTAAAGTCCTTCATATGTGGCAGCTGTTGCTATTTTAGGTAGATATTTCCCTTATAAAAGCCTCTATGTGTAAGAGAGCTTTGTTTGTTTAGACCTTTGATCATTTTTCTTATCTGCAAGATATTTTCTTTGTTCTTAATTTAGATCAAACCATTTGTGAGGTTTGGCACTCAAATTACATGCATTATCTTGAATCTCTTTATGTTTTCACATCCTCACCCTCAATAACTCCAGAGGATTGCCCTGTTTAGAGGGCATAAAAGACAAAATGAGTCCCATATTTGATTGCAATTAATTCAGAAGAAGTTTCTGAAGAGATGAGTGATGAGCAGAATTTTGAAGAGAAGCAAGATATTGATGAAAAGAGCAATAAATGAATTTGTAGGTCAGTGGGTGGGGAAGTTTGCATGAGGAAAGATACAGAGATGAAAATGAGCAAATCACATGTGGGAGATGGCCAGCAGATATTGCTGGTCGGAGTAGAGAGGCTGCAGTGAGAGGTAATGAGAAATGAAGGTGGGATGGGATCCTGGGAGGTGTCATATTAGTGGAAGCCCCTGAAGGCCAGATAAGGCTTGGAATGTGCATAAAAAGTGACACTGAAGCCTCTGAGATTGCTGAGCAGGCAAGACACCTGAAGAAAATAAAGTCAGATGAAAATCATTACAGCATCAGTGAGTAGGTGGGATGTGATAAAAGAGACTGGAGACAGAGATACCGGCTTGGAAACCATCACTGCAATTCAGTCCTGACCTTAAATGGACCTGGACTGGGTGGCTTTAGGGGAACAGAGAGAAAAGGGTAGATTAAAATAACATAATTAGGTGTTTGTGGGAAGTTGTGTGAAGAAAAGCTAAGAGAACAATACGAAATAATTCAATCTTGATAACCTAGAGTACTGAGGTAACTTGGAGATTACAGTGATATGGCATTTTGACAGAAGGTGGGGTAGGGGCAATAGGAAAGAGAGCAGAAAAGATTTGATCAGGTGAAGTCCAGTAAGACCAATGTATTTGTGTGTAAAACTTACATCTGAATTACAATAATGAAAAACTAGGACTGGTTAATACACTGCTGCCTCAAGGAAGGAAAAGTAATAGGGAAAAGGAATATTTAAAGCATTCTCCAGAAATTTTAATCTTGAGCAATCAAAGTCAGATAATGTTTTTGTTTCATTTTGCATATAGTTATAAACTGTGCCAAGGTGAGACGGTAGGTATGCATTCCTTGGATCTACGTGGCTAAC
This sequence comes from Cebus imitator, assembly GCF_001604975.1. NCBI lineage: Eukaryota > Metazoa > Chordata > Mammalia > Primates > Cebidae > Cebus > Cebus imitator. The sequence goes on along the minus strand of NW_016107805.1, from coordinate 789,435 downwards.
TGTCCATCTTCCTTCTGTAGTATCATCTGGTACACCAACCTTTTACGAATGGGAATATGAAGATGAAGTTTTCCATGATACTGGGTACTCCAAGAGACACCTCCGAGGTTCCAACCACCCCTCTGTGGCTTGGGAATACAAGATGCAGCAGGATTTTCCCGAGAGCTGAAATTCATTTACAGGTTGTCTCTTCTCTGGTGCCCTGGATCATGAGATGGCTTGGGACCTGAGTCCATTGAAGAGACTCTAATGAGCACTTAGCTGCTGGCACTGTGCTCAGTTCTTCGCATATGGTTGCATTTCATAGACATCGCTTAAACACGACTGCCTTGCAATCTATGCAAATAGCACAGTCAGTGTTGGAAGTGAAGTCTTTTTCTTATAAAAAGCTCCTGTGAATTTCTTAGTTTGAAATGCCTTTCTCAACTTTCTCTGTGCATAAGGAGAGAGAAGACAGTGCCCTTTCAAGTTTGATCGGATCACAGAAACACTGTTATCTTTAACACTTTCAAGGTACCTTTAACTGTGAAGTAAAGTGTAAATTAGCAGGAAAAACATGTTTGGTTTCCTGAGTAAGATGGGGAAATTTTCAACTGTTGACATTCAGCTGGTTTTTAGTTTTGGCTTGTAAGTGTTCTGTGTTTTTAATAGTGCTGACAAAACTTTAAAAGAAAGAGGAATACATGGTGAATATAAGATGCAAGTCCCTGTTTTAAAGAATGTTGTCCAATTGATTTCATATATAATATATATATCCTGTTTATATACGTATACATAATTTACTGAATGGTATGCATCTTATATATCTTGCATATTATAGAGATACATATTTCTTTATAACGTATCTTTTCTAAGTTTAATTCCTCCAATTTGGTGGACTTTAATACCTTTGTATGCTAATTTATTTTTAGTCAAATTATGGCAAATTGCGGTTATTTCACTCCATTTTTAAAACTACTTTTGTATGGCCTGAATATTTAAATTACATATGCATATTATATTGGTGTTTGGTAACATGCTTGAGATTTCTATACCTAATGAAAATGTTTTATTTTCTTTAGGAAAAATTTTATACTTTATAATTTATAGCTTAATAAAATAGGATATATTAGGTAAAACATGAGAAATAAGGGAGTTGATTTACTTCGAATTTGAAATTGTAAAGAATGCTTCTTTAAAAAACTAAGCTCAATTAAATAAAAATATTAATACATTAAGTTGAAGAAAAGCTAGCTTAAAAATGAACAAGTTAAAGTATTTTAAAAACAAGATGTTTTTTGTATTTGACCAGCTTTCTATAAAATAAAGCAGGGACTGGGTGCACAGCCAATGTGTGGGCAAAAGAAAAAGCCTTCATCTTCAATCGCACAGAATCACTAGAAAGTGTATTACATCTTCCCTCTGTTCGTTCAGTGGCCACAGGGGCCAAAATGTGTTTTTTTAAATTGCATTCCACAGTTTTCCAAAGCAACTTTGAATGTCGTAGCTCTTTTTGAAATTAAGTGTGATTTTTGAAGACAGGCTTCTGTAAAGCAGAGTGAAAGCCTCTTAAGCCATGAATTGGAAATAGGTTCTCTCCTTCAAATCACCTTTAGGGGTTTTCATGTTTGTGTTGAAAGGACTGTGAGGACGGCTTCTCATTTAAGTGATCGCGGAGTTTTGGTGAGTCCCCGGCATGGCCAGCCGGATCTCTAGTCCACCTCTACTGGTTGTCATGTCACTTTCTCAGCACCAGAGGCTTCTCTGCCTCCTGGGTGGTTCACTGAGACTCAGAAGTTGCTTTAGCACATATATTTCCAGACTCCAGCTTCAAAATCTTTCTGGTGAGTTTCTCAGAAAAGTTCCTCTCCTCCCCTAAATGTTGGAGAATATCCAAAATTAATACTCTGGGCTTGAAACCCTCACATCTAGGAACTGGAATTAGTGGAAATAAGGAAATAACATGATCTTTCTGTTGAATTGAATCTTTCCAAGGGTGGAAGTGGGAGGAAGCCCAGTGGGAGAATTGAATAAGGAGTGAACTCAAAAAGATTACACAGCTGTGGAGCTGGGATTTCACGTTACTGACCCACGGACTTCGTTTCTGAATTATGAGCTGTAAATCCACTCTTAAATATTTAAATTTTAGAACAGGAATGGAAGCATTTTAGACTTGCTCATTCAAAGGAAACACTACCTTTGAGTTTTTTTTTTTAAACTAGTTTCTTTCATTTTTAACATTTTTCAAAGTCTGCTTGTTATGCCCAGACCAGTCCAGTGCTGCTTTTTTTTACAATTCCATTTACATGGAGTAAGTGAACCAATTCCATTACCCACCACCTAATGCATAGAAATTCACTGGCTCCTTTAAAATCAAGCATCAAAGCTGTTGCTTCTCCCAGGCTAACAATGAAGACTGAATATCCACCTGTGAGGAAAGATTGAATTTCCCACCTCTGTTCCTGAAAAGCCTTCTTCATTTTAATGTGTTCTCACTAGTTTCCGTTCCCCCACATGATGGCTGATCTTAAGAATTTGAGTATGAGTTTCCTGAGGGAACCAACATCATTCCTTATCCCTTCCCAAAGGTTGGGAAAGTGGTGGGAAAACGCTAGTCAAAAATATTTCAGGAAGAGGGATCTCTGTTTTAACCAGTGTTCTTGGAAGCTTCCTAGATGTTGGGAATGAGAACCTGATATCCCAGGTAGAGGTATAAAAAAGCACCAGAGTTTTTACTTATTATGGGATCAGGAAAAATCAAGGTCCCTAATTTCTGTGTTGAGATTTTTAAAACAGCAGTGACAGAATGCTCTACTCAGAATAATGTAAAGGTTTTTATTTTTATTTTTTTCCTCATAAAACCAAAATGTCTGGGAATAAGGTTCTTTGGGCAACATAGGACTCAAATGATTTCCACCAGGACAAGATCTCTCTATTCCTTCACACAACCTTTTTGGCATTGACTCCACTCACGGTTAGTCTCCCCTTTTAAGGAGCAGCATCAGCCTCACAGTTTTATTAGAGTAACTGTGCCATCAGTCAGGATCAGGTTCTAAGGCTGGCATTGCTTAGACATGGTTGACTTAACTGGAACCATGTGTCCAAAGCTGAACCGATCCCTGTCTCCAGAGGAAGGAATGATCTGATGGATCAGGCTGGGATCACCTGCCACTCCAGAAACAAGAGGTGAGCTTAGCTCCATAGCAGCCATGTGGTCTGTGAATGAAGGAAGGGTGAGTCCCCATGTAAAGGTGAGCCTGCTGCATGCAAAGTAGGATGAATGGATTCTTGGAAATCAGAAAGGATAGTTGTTTTCTCTGCCTCTGAAATACTTTCTCCTGATAGTATGTTTAGGAAGAAAGCTGATATTTTACAAGACCAAGGTACCTGAGTAATAAAGTTATATGATAAAAATCAACTTCTACCAACTTCTTTGGAATTAAAATTTTTCTAAATATACTTCACTGCACAGCTCAACTCCACATTAGATTTACTGATGGCAATGTAATTATCAAACATCATGTATATTATATCCTTGGAACATGTGTTGGAAATGTGTGTTTATAATTCTCTTTACAACCAATATGAAAAGACCAGTAGAGATCATTTGAAACTTTTGAAATACTTTGAGTGATTTTGACATGGTTTTACATTAAAACCGCTAGCAAAAATTTTGAAAAGTGCAGAAGGGACAACAAAATGCAGTGGAGGAAAGAAAAGAAAATTACAGCGGATGCTGAGGTTATACAATTCATTATGTATCCATTTGTCTTATCTCAAGAATCCTGCTATCAAAAGTGTTTCTCAGGCTAAAGAATATTGTGACATTATTTCTTAGTATAAGCCTGTAACCAAAAAAAGAGAAATTCTGTTGATATCCTATTTATTCTTTAGATTTTACTACTTCAAATAAAAATCTGTCAGTGTTTCTTTTTTCTTTTTCTTTCTCATCTTCTCCAAGTACTGGCTCTAGCTTCCATCTCCCCTGTGAATGAGATCTGTTTTGTAAACAATTGGCATACCATTGCTGACAGCTCAGACAGGTTCTGGAGATTCAGGGGAAGAAAGAATAAAAAATCACTGGCAAAGTCTGCATGGGCTCAAAAGTGTGAAATATATTTCATAGTGATATTTTGGATTAAAGTTTGCTCTTTATCTGGTCATCTTAAGTAAGATACACACATATGTGGATATTCGTGTCACAACATACATTGTACTTGATGGAGGAGCATTGGCATTTGAATAATCAAGATACATACTTTCTACACAGTGTTGCTAAGTAGAATATTTGGATAGAATTAAGTGAATTCAGCCTAATGATCAATTTTATTTTTTCCTCAAAGAATCAGTGTCATTGAACTGAAACAGTCTAATTGGTCAGTTATTTTGGTGTCATCTGGGAACATTATTCCTTCTTCTGTGACATATTTGGGTTTTAGAATTTTACTGTTCTGAGAGCTGTGTCCCAGACTTACAATTTTTTTTTGTCAGTGTTAATTAGGGCAAAATTGAAATTTAGTAAAAGTGATAGCAATAAAAGTCAAGATATCAAAATAAGATTGTGTTACCTCTAAGTGCAAGCGTACAAGGAAGATGAGAAAGCATTTCTGGGAAACACTCAAATGGATATTAGCAAATAGCCAAATATATATTTTTTTTAAGTAAGAGAATAAACACCATCTTCTACAATCAAGACTGTAGTTAATATAGCCTGCTGCTTGTTTACTTTTCCCCAGTTGGCCCGGAAGAATGCATCCGTATTCTCATCATGTTCAAATACGTATCTATTTGTAGACTAGCTTCTAACTCATAAACAAGCATCTATTGAGTATCAACTATGGAAAACATGTGCTAGGCCAGAATATTAAAAGGTAGCAGGAAGGTTTATGTTTTTGAAGGGCTTAAGGGAAGTTGGGGGAATAGAAAATATATAAGAGCATAAATATTAATTCTAAGAAGTACAAGTTAAGTACTTAATAGTACAGATCAAGTCTTGACAAATTTTGTGTTTTTAAAAGGCGAGCTAGTAGACAGAGAACCTATGGTGTATGTCGTAAGTACTGAAATCTGTTGTAGTTGAATAAATGTGGTGATACTCCAATAAAACTTTGTGAACATTAAAATTTGAAATTCATATATTGTTCATATGTCATAATGTATTAATCTTTTTTTTTTTAAACAATTTAGTCTGGGCATGGTGGCTTATACCTGTAATTCTAGCACTTTGTGAGGTTGAGGTGGGAGGATAGCTTGAGCAAGGAGTTTGAGACCAGCCTGGACAATATAGTGTCAAAAAATAAAGTCTACAAAAATAAAAAGTTACAAAAAAACAGAACAACAAAAAAACTAGCAGGACATGGTGGTGTGTGTCTGTAGTGCGAGCTACTTGGGAGGCTCAGGCAGGAGGGTCACTTGAGCCTGGGATTTCCAGGCTGCAGTGAGTGGTGATCACCCCACTGCACACCACCCTGAGCAACAGAGTGAGGCCCTGTCTCAAAACAAACAAGCAAAAAACCCATCAATCAACCAACCAACCAAAAACAATAAAAAAATATAAAGCCCATTCTTAGTTTGCAGGCAATACAAAAACAGCAGATTTGACCTGCGGGCCATACTTTGCTGACCTATGGTATAGATAAGTATTCTGGTTTATTGGGATACAAGTATGTAACATGTTCATTGTTGATGTTTATTCTCTTTGAGAGAATTAAACTATACAAAGCAATACATTTGATTTTAAGATAACTAAGCTCAGTTTCCATCTTTTTTCAGTTAAATAATTGGTTGCTTAATAATTTCCAATGGAAGCTTGGCTAGTTAGGGCTAAGTCTCAGCTATATTTGTGTTGGCCCTTGGGTGATTGTTTGATTTGGCTATGCATAAGGGCTGTATATAACACAGCAGTGAGAAAGAAAATTGAAAGGATGAATGACAACCAGAAACTTGAGTATTCCACTTAATGAGCCCTACTTAAGCAAAGAGGTGCCCTGGAAGTATTTGAGCAGGAGGATAATCTGATCAGAGTTGTGCTTTAGATGGTTTAAAGTTTAGGCCAGAAAGTGGAAGAGAAAGCCAGATAAGAGAACTCACATGATCCAACTTCTCTTACATGTCAGACACATTATAGAGGTGAGTTAAAGCATTTCTTTAGTGGAATGAAGGGGAAGGCTGGTTTGCAAAGTGGAACAAGAAGAGAAGGGAAAAGTGTGAGAGAAATTCCAATCTTGCTTCAGATGAAGGTGGAAAGTAAAGGAGAGAAAAGAATTGACGATAATGCAGTCTTTCCTAGTCAAGGTGACTGAAAGAATGGTAGTAAGGAGTGAGGAGGAGTTGGTTTCTGGAAAGAAACTTGGGTTGAGAAACACGTATGCAGCTAGGCAAATTGGTATAGGCCAGTAGATTCGTGTTAGGGGTGACTGAGATGAAAATCCATGGCTGTCATAGTAAGTATTATCTAAAGATGATTCTAAAAGCTGGTACTGCATGGCTTAAATTAATGACCTTGGCTTGTATTGTTATGTGTCACTTCATTGCCAGTAGTGGCATTGAGATTTGTTACATTTTGTGGGTTGGTAAAAATGGTTAAATAGTTTGAAAAATTTAAAATGTTATGAAAAACAATATACACAAACATGCATACACACACACACACACACACACACACCACACACAGAAACACAGAAACTGTCATTCTGAATTTAGTAATTCCAGAAAGTGGATATATAACAATTGATCGTTCTTTTAATGTAGATTTAAATATGTCAAAATCCATATGTTTAACACCTTTGTTTAACATATGCTTCAAATATATTCTGCTTTTTATTCCACTAACGTTTGGTTTGTGAATACTGAAATAAAGAAGTTAGGTATTTGATTTATGGAAGCCTCATTGTTTTAGTTTGCTGACTTGTAGGGCTTTTTATTCAGATTAGAAAATTCCTCAGAAGAATAGTTTCTGACTGATCTGTGCCATTCCCCTTAAGCTCCTTGTGTGATTATATAGATGTTCTCACTGCTCTACCAGTGTCTTCTCTGAATGGCTCAATTATTCTGTCAGTTTTGATTATTAATCTGCCAACATGTTCACATTTTCTAATTTAGAGAATTAGTAACAATTTCTTGCAATGCCCATCTTCAGCGATTTGCTTTATTGGCATCCATGAATGCGGAGGAAGACTGGCTTTAAGTCATAGTTACTGACATTTTAATATTTCAAAAGTCCTGAGGAGCACACACTGCTCTTCCTGTGGAGGCAGGGTGCAGATAGATTTAAGAAGGAGGGCTAATCCTGTCTCTAGTTAGCTGCATAAAACCAAGAGACCATTTCTTACCTTTTTTCTGTTCTCTCCCCTTTTCCTTCCTTCTTTATTTTCTTTCTTCTTGTTCCTTTTCACTGAAGTGCTCTACTTCATTAAGTTCCATGGAGTTGTGGTTTGACTAAGCCATACCCCTTGAGGCTCTTAGTGCAGAATAGTAGGCCTCATGCCATATAGTTTTCTGGATAAGAAATTTGCATTCTTGGTTTCATCTTTGCCATTCTAGTCCCTGAGAAAAATAAAATTGAAAAAAAATTTTTTTTTGAGATGGAGTTTCGCTCTTGTTGCCCAGGCTAGAGTGCAGTGGTGCACTCTTGGCTGACTGCAACCTCTGCCTCCCGCGTTCAAGAGATTCTCCTGCCTCAGCCTCCCAAGTAGCTGGGATTACAGGTACACCACCACTCCTGGCTAATTGTTTGTATTTAGTAGAGACGGGATTTCACCATGTTGATCAGGCTGGTCTTGAACTCCTGACCTCAGGTGATCCATCCACCTGGCTCACACAAAGTGCTGGGATTATAGGTGTGAGCCACCATGCCCAGCCCGAAATTGAAACTTTGAAACTCTTTTGTTCCTTAAGACTTAGTTTCCAGCAGGAAGCAAAATGTAATTTGATAGGAATAATGATGGTCACTCATAAATCTACCCAATTACATTTAAACCAGATTAAATTAGCTCATAGTTTCCAAATTCTTAAGTAGAAATTATCACCTTTGGGGAGGATCAGATAAGAGCTAATTGGTGGCATCACAATCCACCTTCAGTGAAGTGCTTGATTAGCCAAAATTTAAGGCTTGTCAGAGCAGTCCAGTAACAGACTGGGGAGGATAAAGAGCAGCTAATTAGACAAAAGACACTTTTGTGTTTATGCACCAACATCCCAGCATAAAGCCATGATAAGAAGCGCCAAGGTTAATTATGGGAAAATCAAACTGTAAGCAACTTTTTGAAATAGGAACGTTCCGTATACTTTTAGTGGTATGCTTTTTGTTTATTTATGTATTTATTCTGAGACAGAGTCTCGCAATCAAGTTTAGATGAGGAAAACAGACTTCATTCGATACTCTTGGGATATTTGTCCTGGCCCAAATCTCATGCCGAAATGTCATCTGCAATGTTAGGCTGGGCATGGTGGAAGTGTTTGGATCGTGGAGGCACATCCCTTGCGAATTGTTTGAGCCATCCTTTGTTAATAAGTGAGTTCTTGCCCTGAGTTCACAAGAGATCTGGTTGTGTAAAGGTGCATGACCCCTCTCCCCACCACTCTTTTTCTTCTCCTCCCACTCTCTCCCTCTGTCACTCCTGCGTTTGCATGTGACGTGCCAGCTCCCCCTTCACCTTCTGCCATGACTGTAAGCTTCCCAAGGACCCCCAAGAAGCTGAACAGATGGTGGCACCATGCTTCCTATAAAACCTGCAGAACAAGAAACCAATTCATTCTCTTTTCTTTATAAATTACCCTGTCTCAGGTATTTCTTTATAGCAATACAAGAATGGCCTCATACACTGATTTGTATCTTCCAAGTAGAAAAATAGAGGCTTTCACCATTGTTGAACAGTCTGAAGAAACAAAAGTCAGGGAAGGCATTACTCCTTGCTGTCTACACTGAAGTAGAAGATTCTCAAGCATTTGCCTGAAATCCTCACAGTGCCCCCATACACAGCTTCCTTTGCAGCCATCAGAATAATGGTTTTCTCTTTATTCTTAGTTTGTGCTATAGTTTGGATGTCTGAACCCTCCAAACCTCATGTTGAAATTTGATCCCCAGTGTTGGAGGTGTGGCCTAGTGGGAGATTTTTTGGGTTATGGAAGTGAATCCCTTATGAATGGCTTGGTGCTGTCCTCATAGAAATGAGTGAGTTCTCATTCTGTTAGTTCTCGCCTGAGCTGGTTGTCGAAAACAGCCTGGCACCTCCTGCTTCTCTCTCTTGCTTCTGCTCTGCCTTCAGATCTCTGCATGCTGGCTCGCCTTCGCTTTCCACCATGAGTGGAAGCAGCCCTGAGGCCCTCACCAGATCCTGGCATCACGCTTCTTGCAGAGCCAGATAAATCCTGTTGCTTTATAAGTTGCCCAGCCTCAGATATTCCTATATAACAACACAAATGGACTAAGACAGTTTGCCAAGTCATGCAGATGCCACTCATTGGCAGATTCCAGTCTAGAATAATATAGGGGAAGTCATCCCGAGCTGTGTAGTTCCAGGCTCCTCTCTTGCCATGCAGAGGATAAGTGGGAATGACAATGACATTGAATTGGCAACACTCTGACACATTTGCTGAGCCTCTATCAAGCCAGACAAAGATGAATGTGATTTCCATCCTCATGATGCTGACAGTCTGTTAAGTTGAACATATGCTAGTTATCTAAGATGGCGCATTTTGCGGAGCACCTATGCTAGGATCAATCCTCACAGTAGAGCCCTGTTACAAAATGAATTATTAATGCACACTATTGGTTATGCCAGAGCTCATTATTATTAAGTCTCCAGTCATAGAAGCTTGACACGTAGCCATTACTAGATACAAAACCACTGTTCCCCAACATAAGTAGTAAAATATCACCAAGTTTTCAAGGTTCTTTAAAAAATATTAATGTGATTATTATATTTTTTCACATAATTTGGGGATAAGTTATTCTTGAATTGTAATATTGTCTTTAAACAGATAAAATATCCCATTTATAAGCAGGGTAAATTTTTTTTTTTTTTTTTTTTTTAATTTTTTTTTGCTGCCAGGCTGGAGTGCTGTGCCACAATCTTGGCTCACTGCAGCCTCCATCTCCGGAGTTCAAGCCATTCTCCTGCCTCAGCCTCCCAAATAGCTGGAACTACAGGGGCACAACATCACACCTGGCTAATTTTTTTGTATTTTAGTAGAGATGGGGTTTCACCGTGTTAGCCAGGATGTTCTCGATCTCCTGACCTCATGATCTGTCTGCCTTGGCCTCCCAAAGTGCTGGGATTACAGGCGTGAGCCACTGTGCCCAGATGGTGAAATCTTACATAAGGAAAACTTTATAAAACTTCAGAGCTGCTCTGTTCATGTTAGTACCCTATATCATTAGTACTATATATCAAAGAAGCTTTCAGATGAGACTAGTGCCCAGAGATTACTGAAAATTCAGTGAAATTGATAAATTTCCAGTGTTAGTTCTGTCAAGTGTAGATTACCTTGCTAGAGGGGCATATGCTATGTTGAGAGATGCCCATTTATGTTATGGGGATGTGAGAGGGAGAGAGGGAGGGAGAGCAGGATAAAAATCTTTGCTCTGCGTCATAGCTGGGCTCTCTAACCTCAGAACTCAGCTTTTCTCCTCACATTGGTCCTTCTTTTTTTTTGTTTTCTAGTTCTTCCTTAACTTTGTCTTGCCATGTCACACCTGGTATCTTTACAAATGCTGTTTGCTCAAGTTGAAACCTAGCCTCTTCTTCTCCTCTCCTTTGTCTACCATGACATCTCAAATCAAGCTGATTCCATTTTTTAGTACTCTGTGTCCTTCCAAGTGCTGTGTTCCCAAGGGACCTACTGCTTACCTCTATTTTTCCACTTAAATTTTTAATTTAATGATTAGATTGCTTCTAAGTTTTCCTCATGGGACTAAAAGCTCCTCAAAGGCAGAGACTGTTCTTTTACAACTTGGCATCCTTAGAGCTGGCTGGAACACCCAGTACATAGTAAATGCTCATTAACTGATAAATGAATAAATGAACAAAGCTTGGAAGCAGGCAACTTCTAATCGCAATGGTAAAATGAATAAAACAGAAAGCAACCTTACATTTATCCCTATTTAATTGCTTTATAACTATAGCAGTATTATAATATTTTTATCATAATTCTACAAAAAGGATAGGAATTACAGGTTTTTCATGATGTTTTTTACCAGTGCCAAATATTCTACTGGGGCCCACTGTGTAATTAGCAATGCTTGCGATAATGAACTAAGCTGGGCAATATATATTTTTTTCCTTCCAATTAATTCACTCTCCCTAGTTTACCTTGCAAATCCAGCTGCTGAGAAAAGCTCTGATGGTTATGGGGTTAAAGAGGGAATGGTCATAATTTTTATTTAGTGTTTTCCATATAAATGCACCTCATTATCTTCTGTACCTCATTATATATGATCTATTTTATGACCATTTAGTTCTCCTTAGCAGTTCTGTTTTTATTCTGTTATGCTTGCTGTCTAAACTCTCAACTTTATGACTCCATTACCCCGGCTCTCTGCTGCCTGCTGCCCCACTCCCACTGCTGAGGTGGATAATGTAAGCTTTGCTGTTGCCAGGGCACATTCCTAATAAATTCCTCCCATACAGACAGGCAGCGGCATAGGACACAGCGGCTGGGTGTCATGCTTTCATATCACATCGCTAGACTCTCATTAGACACTTGCGAGAGAAATTACCACCGAGGCGTCTTCAGGCACAATAGCATTAATGAAGTTAGGAAATGCCTCCCATGGATGTTTGACACTCAATCAATCCTACTTAATTTAATTATATCCCTGAATGAAAGACAAAAGGGATGCTCTTGTAGTCCATCCCTTGCTTTTTACTTTCTCATCCGCTTTTCCCCCTTCTGATTTACTTAATCCTTGCTGAGAAATGTCAATGTAATTAACTCAAGTTATAATTATTTAAAAGCGGACTTTGTTATAATACCTTGTATCATTTTCCACTTCTCTTCCCCTACCAAACTGCAAGTACAGGAGAACTCTCTATGTAAATTGAGTGGTGGAGTGGGGAGAAATTGAACTCTTAGAACCTTGACAACTCATCCACTTCTTACATCATGGTAATTAAGGGCACTGATGACACTGGCATACGCAACTTTATGTCTTAAAATTCTGTTCACCAAGAAATTTTCAAGGCTTATTCTTAAACAGGTACTGTATTTTTTTTTTAACCAGTCTCAAAGTGGTAGGATTACCTAATAAAGTACAAAAATTAAAACAGTCGTTACAAAGTCCATTCAATTATGTAACCTTTTTGAAATCCTCACAGTGACTTAGGAGGATGGATACAAGTGCCATTTAGAGATGAGTGACTTCAAGTAAAGAGAGCTTAGGTGATTACCTGTCTAAGATTTTACAGTCAGTAAACAGTGACCCTAAAACTTTGACTTTCATTCCTTCATTCATTTAACTAACAAATAATTATTGTCAATCAACCTGTGTGAAGCACTAGTCCTGGTGCTAAAAAAGTTGGCAGATAAGAAGATGACTGGCCGGGCACAGTGACTTACGCCAGTAATCCCAGCACTTTGGGAAGCTGAGTTGGGCAGAACACCTGAGGTCGGGAGGTAGACACCAGCCTGACCAACATGGGGAAAACCCGTCTCTACTAAAAATACAAAAGTAGCCAGGTGTGGTGGCGTATGCTTTTAATCCCAGCTACTCAGGAGGCTGAGGCAGGAGAATCACTTGAACCAAGGCGGAGGTTGCAGTGAGCCGAGATCCCACCATTGCACTCCAGCCTGGGCAACAAGAGTGAAACTGTCTCAAAAACAAACGAAAAACCCCTCAAAAGACCACAAAAATATGTGGTGTTGCTTGGATAGAGGCATGTGAAGGAGGCAATATAAGTGATCAGAGGGAACTAGTGGGGGCTCCATGCCACGTACTGTTGCAAGTAGAGCCAGGGGATTCTAAGGTATCTAGAATTTATGTTGAAGACAAAGGGAATCAGGAATGAACATTTTCCCCCCTGGTGATCAATAGGATCTGTCTCATTTTACAGAGGTAAGCTAGCTTTACTATGGGCCATGTCCAGAATGCCTCCCAGGGTGGATACTGCTGTCTCACACCAACATTGCAAACACAAATGCAGAAAGAGAAGCAGAACTGGGAGAAAAGATTATAATTTCCATGGTGAACTTAACTTTCTTACCTGTGGGACATCTAGGAGGACACCCTGGTCTATAGCTCAGTAGGAAGATCTGAGCTGGAGATATGCTTTGAGAGGTCACTGTTCTTCAATATCTCATAAATTACCCAAGATTGGTCTTCTTTGGGGAAATATGTATTTCCTAAGTGAGCTACAGAACTGTTGACATTTGCAGGCCAGATTTTTAAAGTCCTCTCATTCTGCAGAGGACGGAAGAATGGGCTCAACTGTTATCTCATGATATTTGTCTTAGTCATTTGTTTATTTTCTCATAATATTATATCATAGTCATTTGTTTACATGCCTGTCTTTTCTACTAGTGTGTGAGCTCCACGCCCCATGCCATTGTCCTTCTCAACTTCGGCTTATAGCAGATGTTGTTGTATTGAATGGAATATTTTACTTCTTTGAAGTTTCTTTTTAAATCGCACAGTATCCCCCAGGTTCAAATACATCATGGTTAGCTCCATAATGTCTGGATATAACCCTCTTGCTGGTTTCACCTTCCAGTATTCTGTGGGTTAAGGTAAAAGAGAAGGAAGCCAGGGAATGCATGTTTCTATACACAGACTGAGCCTTGCAGATGAAGCCTTGAGATTTAATGCAAAGAGATAAAGTAGAAAGTACTGGAGTTTTCCAGTGAAAGTGTACAGTGGATTGGACTGAGGTAATGGCAGTGATAGAGAGGAAAGGTGATCACATAATACTTGGGAGAAGGAACTCAATGCATTTGGAGATAGCTTGGATATAGGGCTTTAAGGGAAAAGGAATCATTCAAAGGTGTTACTCTGGAGCAATTGCGTGGTTGTAGACCTATTTATTGTAATAGACAACACAGAAAGAAGAGCAAGTTTGAATTGGACATGATCATGTTTATGTTCCTGTGATACGTGGAGATGGAGAGGTAAGTACGCAAGGTTTAAGGGACTGGATTAGCTCTGTATTGTTCCAGGTTGCTGTAAAGCCAGTACTGTTGTTTGGACAGTGTGATGAGCTGATGAAGCGTAAAAAGGAACAGGCGCCCAAGAAGAGGGCCAAAGCCTTGCAGTTGCTAATTTCGATCCTTCCATTGTTCTTTCTTGGGAAGATGAGCAGCTGTGTTAACAGGTGAGTGTCTAACTCCTCACAGGGACCCCTAGACTGGGAAGGGGCCTCACCAGCTTAGGTTTTGCAACTTCAAAATACAAGACAAAAGATGGGAATTTTAACCTGGGTAAAGTAGAATTTCAGTAGAAGAATAAGGGCCAAATCTGGAGAGAAATAAGCCCTTTGGTTTTATTGATCCTAAATACAATTAATATTTGGGCACGTTGTGCCCCACACACAATGATGTGGCGTAGCAGTATCTTTTTTTTTATTTTTATTTTTTATTTTTTTATTATTATGACTTTTATTTTCTGAATTCTGATGCTTTGACATCTGAAGCTGACCCTGAGACTACCCCTCCCAGGGTTAGCGAGTTCCTAGAGATTGCAAGAAGTTCACCTGGGAGTGTGTTCTTTATATGTAAACCAACCAACCCAGAGTCCACACCTACAATCACCTCCTTTATGGGGCTGTCACACTCCAGATCACTACCCTTCTGCCTCATCCCTCAGTCCTGTGCCCCAGAGCCAGCTGAAATTATAGTGAATCCTAAACCCGCCAACTCCCTTTAGCCACTTCCTTCTAGTGGAAAACACAGTCAAGGCTGTTGCTGCCATTCCTCACTTCCTCTGCCTCTTGACCCACCCTGGTGCCTCCCTGTGTGGCCTCCATGCCATGGCACGCCCCCTCCTCTTGGAATGGTGAATGACAAGCTGTCTCTTTATTGGCAGTTTTCTCCCAATCTGCTTGCCTT
>NW_016107805.1:720666-769081 GCF_001604975.1 Cebus imitator | reverse complement strand
CGCCGACAAAGCAGCCGCGCGGGGCAAAGCAGCCCTGGCCGAAACAGCCGCGCTGGTGACCGTGGAGCACCTCTGCCCGGGAATTTCCTAGTCTGTGGGCAATAAAAACACGGCGTCCACTCACCCTCTGCGCTTTCACTGAGAGCTGCAATCCTGAGCTGTTCCTAAACGGCCATCTTGGATCCAGCAGTATCTTACTAATCCTGCAGCAAGGATTTCTTGTTTCCTTCTTCTTTTCATTGCCATATGTTTTACAAACTTCATGTCTTTAACAGAGAAACTGCAACTGAAACGCTCTCTTCCTTAGGTGTTTGATTATTATATTTTGGCCATTCCTAGTCATCTCATTTGTAGAAAATGACTAATTTTAGAAGGAAAATACACAATCAAAGGTTAAAAATAGTGATAATTACTCCTCTTGTGTAGAAGTAAAGCACTATCTATTCTGAAAATTGAGTGAAATTACACAGTGGCATCAGGGGACAAGTCTGTGTTATTTATAAATCTAAAGTTGATAGGTAGGCCTTTAGCACCTGCATTGACTATTATGATATACAACTTAGTGACTGAGCACTGGGCTATTATTTTGTTATCCCATTTGCTGGCACAATCAGGACTACTCTTAGTTTTGGAGAAAAATGAAGCACAAGTATAAGACTGGGGGGATTGATTGAAATATTGGAAATAATAGTAATTTGAATGGGCCATGTGGTAGATTACAATGGCTCCAGGTTTTCATTCTTTTTTGAAACCACATCTTTTGCCATGTGACTTTGCAGTTTATTCCTACCCTTATATGAGTTTGTCCATATGATTTGCTTTGATCAATTGCATGTTAGCAGGTGTGACATGAGCAAAAGCTTGAAGGGGGCTTGCTCAATTGGACTTCTCTACTCTGCACTCATCAGGAGAAAAACATGTTTTGGTTAGCCCTGTAGTCCCAGGCGGATGAGAGATAGGAGGGCAGAGCCAGACCACACCTGACAAGCCCAGTCAAGAGCAGCCACTTCTCTGATGATCTTCAGCCACTGAATTCTGGTGTGGTTTATGAGCCAGCAATGAAGTGGCATTAGATTACTAATATGGGGAACTGAAGATGGAAGAGAAAGATCCTAGCAACAGGGGGAGAAATAAGAGTGAGAGAAGGGGGAAAAAGAGAGGGACACACACACACACACACACACGCACACACACACACACACACAGAGGTAGGCAGGGTGGAGAGAAAGAGAAGAGGGAAAGAGAAGGGCATTGACATAGGATTAAGAAGTAATTCCGTACATGAGAAAACAATTGTTTTGAGGTTAACTACCAACAAAAAGTCAAATGCTTGATGCAGAGGGAATGAAAACATGCGTGTGTCTAGAAAACCTATTCAAGAAGACTCTGTCTCTTTTAAGGCAAATCTTTTTCCATTTCCCTGGCCACTCTCTCACTTCAGCCCCTGAGTCAGTTGTTATCCTGGAGAAATTTTGTCCCCCCACCCCTGGCCATGGGACAGCTGGCAATGCCTGGAGATAGTTTTGATTGTCATAAATTGGAGAAGTCAGTGATACTGGCATCTAGTGGGCAGAGGCTAAAGATGCTGGTAAACATCCTGCAAAATGTAGGACTGCCCTCCTTCAACAAAGAATTACCTAGTTCAAAAGTCAATAGTGCCAAGCTTGAGAAACCTTGACGTAATATGTAACTTATGAAGCCTGACCCTATGAAATTCCAGAAGCATATATCTAGCAATAAAGAGGACTGAGCAGAAGTCAGGCAGTACTTAATTTTTGAGGACCTAGAAGGCACCAAACCCTGAAGTATGGATACAAAGCACTGCAGATACAAAGATAAGAAAATTGCCATTCTTGTCTCCATGGAATACATAGAGTAAGCTAATAGGAGAAACAGAGAAATAATTAAACAATTTCTATCAATAAACATAAAATTACAAACTGCTATGAAGGAAAAACATCTGGGCACTTATGAAAGGAATTTGACTTAGTCAGATAGGCTAGAGAAGATTTTAAGAACAGGTAGCATTTCAACTTGTACCTGAAGGATGAATTGGCATTCGCTACATAAGAAAGGATGGGAAAGCCAGTCAGAGAGAGGGACAGCATCCACAAAGGCACTGTAACTAGAGAGCACCCTGCACCTTTGAGGCTCTGGAGGCAAATCAGTGTAGGTGTACTGCCTAAAACACAGGCAGGTAGCCTGTGTTGTGATGGAAGAGGCAACCAGGGACCAGACCATGCAGGGCTTTGTAGGCATTTGGGGGATTTAAATCCTTGTTCTAAGAGTCATAACAAGCCACTGAAGGATTTAACAAGGGAACGATGTGATCAGCTTTGTATATTTGAAAGATGGTTATGGCTACGCAGTGGATTAGGATAGGCTTTGGAGTAGCGGGCAGAGAAACAACCAGGCAAAGAAAGATTGCTCCTTTATACGGATGAACAGGAGTGACAGGCACTTTGGCATTTGGTGCACAATGAGGGAAGTCATTTGAGGTGTTTAGAAGAGAACAGGAAGCTGGATAAGGGCTGACAAGTGAAGTCAAGTTAGTGAGAGTGTCCTAATAACTGAGCAGACGCTGGACGGGGCTCAGGTTGTAGTAGGTAATAGAAATGGGCCAACCCTTCTTGCTCACAGAAGTCAATGGAGATTCTCCACTTAGTGCTTGTTCTCTCTAGCCTGAAAGTAGTAGCTTGATAACTGGGGAAAGGGAGTCACCCCAAGTCACCCTGCTGTCCTGGTCATCATTGCACTTAGATGATAGTAGAGGCATTCACTTTACCTAACATCTTTCACTATCACCTCTTTCCTTCTCAGGAGCTCTAAGCGTTGACAATGCTCCCTTATCTCCTTTCTTCCATTGCTTTAGTTAACGTACTTTCCATACAATCATCAGGTCAACTTACTTTAATGAGCTGGTAAGAGCCTACTACGTCTGTGCCCAAGTTGACATACGTGGGCTGCTGACCAGGATATCTATGTTCAGTGTTCTACTAGCAGCATGTCTTTGGTAAATTTACTTACTGACTCTCAGCCTCAGTTTTTTCATCTTAATATGGGGGTAATAACACTACTATCTCATAGGGTTGTTGTGAGGATTGAATCGATTTATGCATGTAAGAACACTGCCTTGCAAATGAAAAGCTCTCAATCATAGTTAACTATTATAATAATTGCTTGTTAGGCACTGGAGAAAAAAGATGAATATAAATGATCTCTGTTCCAATGAATGCACAGTCTAGTAGAGGAGACAGGGAGTAAACATATAATTTCAGTAACATGATTAATGTAACAATAGAAATAGATACAACTTGCTCTGGAAGTGCAGAAGAAATGCATCTTCCATAGGGATCTCCAGCTCCAGCCCACATCATTCTTCTCAGTGCTTGGTCTGTGCATCAGTCTGCTTTGTAGCTATCACTACTGAATGTTCCAAAGGAAACCCAGGCAGGATTATTTACCCTGTTGCTGGAGGGAAAAGCTCAAGTGTCATTCTAGTGCCTCCGCCTCATTGTTGGCCCATCAATCATCAGGTCTGGCAGCTTCTACCTCCTTAATATCTCTCACAGCCAGCTGCTTCTCTCCATTCTCACTGTCATAAACTTTGCTCATAACAACTTCATCTTCCCCTAAATTATTGCCGTAGCCCCACCCAATTGCTCTGCCTTCCTCCAACATTGTTTCTTTTATTTTGTCCACGCTGCAGCCTGAGAGGTCTTTTCAGAGTACAGGACTGAAAGTATTATTCCCCTAATGAAAATTTAAATGGCTCCCAATTGCGGTAGTGTGAAGCCCAGCTCCTCAGCCAACACAGGATACTCTTTAGGCATGCAGCCTCCCAGTCTCACCTCCTGTTCTTACTGCCCTCTTTTCAACAGACACTTCCTACATTCTGAACAGCTTGGCATTCCACGAATATAGCGCTGCTCTTCCTCTCTCACCTCTGGACCTTTGCAAATGTGCCTCAGATCTTTTTCTCCCTGCTTTGACAGAGACTTTAATAGCAACTTTTTTACTAGGTAGGGATCTGGGAACCTGCAAAAAAAAAAAAAAAAAAAAAAAAAAGACAAAATGCAATAACTCACCCATAGCACTTTCATATCTAAAGAGCATACAGGGGAGACCATTTCCTTCTTGTGCCTTCCCTACCACTTACTCTTTTCCTTTTGGTGTGGGTGTGGGGACCCAATCACTTGAACTATAACATTTGAAATTTACACATGATAACAGATTTTAAAGTAAGTACGAAAGATCTACAATAATGCAGAATTTTAGTTCATTAAATTCTTTAAAGTTGTAGGAAAGATACGAGACATGCTTCAAATTTTTTTTTTGAAAATATTGTGTTAATAAATCTGAATGTCACGCTATTAAAGATTTGAGAAAAATTACAATTACTGTATTCTCTCTGAAAGAGCAGAGAGTATAAATGCCAGTCATTCTTTATTAATCCACTCTTTGATGATCTCAAATGCAGTATCCTTGGACTCATTATCTATGATAATTATGTATACTGTATTATGGTTCTCCTTCACACTGGATTATTAATAATCTCTATGACATGCTTATATGACTTTAACTGACTTTTTTGCTTATTTTGTAGAAGCACTGATGATTATTGGTTATTTTGATTTCTAAATTTCAAAGTAAACCTGTCTCAAAGCAAACCTACTTTGGAGAATATTTCAGAATACATTTTAACAAATTTTTAAAGAACAGCAATACTAAGAAGGTTGACCTTTACTTTTTGGACTTGAGCCAATGGTCTGATTGGATTTATTAATAAGGACTTTTGACAAAATAATATTAAATCACACTACTACTTTAAATTTTGATGAAATGCTTAATTGAAAAAAATAAAGTACCTGAAAATAAATGCTAAAACTCCCCTATGGGTCAGAAATCTAGTTAATGAGAATCAGAGTCCTTTCTCTAAAGGATAGTTATCCTTAAGTAGCTTAGCTAAGTAATGATCCTGGGAATAATACACTGGCCTATGAAAAAGGAGTTAATTGCATTTTCTCACCTTCAACTGAGCAGATACACATAAAATTTACCACTGTACTTTTTTTGGTATTCAATGATGTACCTAGGTAAAAAATTTTTTATGACTTCTGTTTGGATGGGATTGTTGATAATTACTCTGATATTCATATTGTCATGTAATTATTTGGAATAGTTTCCAAGGAATGTTCTTCATGCCATAATTATATTTTGGGCATGTTACAAGAATATAAGTCTAACAAAACTGTAGTACATTATACAAGTTATGTTTTAATTGTCATGTAACCCAGGTGGCCAAGGGAAGACACAATAGCTTTCTCTAATTGCTCTTGAGTTTGAAGAGCACAAGTAGGGGCTCTCTGATCCATAGCTGGAAGTAGATGTGTGTTGAGGAAAGAAAAATGGGGTCTCCACAGTGGGTTTCATTTAGTTCCCTCTTGAAATATGACGCAAATGATTGGTGACAATATACAGTATTTTCCAAAGACCATTCCCTCTCATCTACGTTAGTAATTTGTGTTCCTCTGATTACTTGATTATATTTTTTTCTATGAAACAATATTGCTGGCCTTACGTTAATAGTACATTTGTCTCTTCTTGCTCTACATTGCATTACAAGCTCATATATATTATCTGAAAACACATGCTACTCTGCCCAGGTAACTTTCCTTTGCCTCAGATTTCTCTCCAGTTTTTACAGAAGTGTGGAAAAAATTTCAGTTTTTCCTATCACGATAGAAATAAATGCAGAAAAAAGAGGGGGAGTAACAGGAAGAGCTTCCCTTTCCCAGGAAATTGGTTTCTACCCTCCTTAGCTGTTAGCACATTTCATTTGTGCTTACTATTATAACCTCAGTTTATTTTAATTAAAATTATTATCACGCTGAATACTGTATTTTACTGTTTTTTGAACATCCAGTGTTTGGCGTAGTACTTAGCATATATTTTCTTTTGACCCAACAATTTTTTTTGATTGAACGTCCAAGGTATTCCTGGCATCAGAAATATTGTTGGCACTCAAGAAATACTTTTTAACGTACTTTTAAGCTCCTTAAAAATAAGAAAAATAACAATAGCACATTTTTCAGTCTTAGCATGTGCCAGGCACTGTGCTAAGCATTTTATATAGATTTTCTCATTTAAATCTCATTAACACCTCTATGAGTTGGATACCATATCATCTTCACTTTGCAGATAAAGAGAATGAAGCATGAAAGAAAAAAAAAGAGAAAGCAGGAATGTAAAAACAAAATTAAAAAAAATTTAAAAAAGAAACGAAAGCATGGAGAGCTAAAGACACTTCCTCCAAGTTGTTCAGCTTATAAGTGGTTGAGATTGGAGCTCCAGGACCCGTACTCTTAATCTCTTTTCCAGATAAATGGAGAGATGTAAATAATTGTAATACTACGAGTAATTACAATGATGGATCTAGGTACTTGGCCCAGTTGTGGCACAGAATATAAATGATCAGGTTTACTTGAACAGTCAGGGAAGGTTTCCCAGAAAGGGTGAAAAATATTGGTGGACATATACCATGGTTGAGAGTGTTTGACCTAGTTCTCTTTTTGATGTTGTTCCCACATTTCAGTAAATTAGGCTGACCTTGTGCAATACATCACTAAACTCACTTGTTTCTGTTTCTTTATCTGTAAAAAAGTGGGTTAGATTAGATGATGTCTCATCTTAAATATTTTGATTCAAAATAAATTATTTCACTAGAGTGTGTGCCTTGCATACAATGTTGGCTCATAAACATCTATTGAATTGAATTTATTTGGAATAGAGAAAGTGGATCCAGTGGTATTGCTGCAGCTAAAACCATCATCTGTCTAGTCTATTATTCTTTCATTACCTTACATAGTTGTTGTACATTAGTGGAATCTGCCTGTAATATTTCCTCTTCTGAAGTTACCAAATACAAGAACATTATAACTTATTGTTGTTGAATTCCAAACTTAGTGATTTAAGATTTACTGTTGTTTTTTTCATTTCCAAGGTGTGCCTTACACTGGGGATTTGATATGATAATAATGTATCAGTGCTGCACTTGATAAACTCAGAATAATCTCTGAGAAACCTGGCTACACTGTATATCATTGATATGTATTAATGATGTATGAGTATATATTCTCATAGGAGTATTTATATATGTTTTCTTATAAGAGAATATGTATGAGTATATTCTCATAGGAGAGAATAAACTATGAACCATTGATTCAGTGTCAGAAAGAGAATAAACGATGAACCACTGATTCAATTTCAGAGGGCTGTATGTAATCCATCCTCTTACCTTCAGGATATGAGGTCAGTTTCTTATGTATATCATCTTGGTGAAAGGAAATACCATCGTCTCTTAAACTACCTTTGGAGAATAGCCATGATCTTCAGATTCCGGTAGAAAAATACTCAGGTTTGAGATGTTCTGGATGACAATAAACAATTTTCACTGGGAAATGTGTAGTTCATACTTGGGCTTCAGGGACATATGTATATGTGCATCTAAATATTTTTTTAAGGAATAGAGTCTTAGATTTCATTAGCTATTCAAAGTGGTCACTAACTACCCCTTCCACCAAATGTTATGAAAAATAAGATTAGCCTATGCTGGGCATAGTTGAAATGCTGCTTTTTAGTTCCGTAGCTTGGTGCAGAGTAAAGAATGTTTAATTAGGATTGAGGAAATTTGAATGAGCCTCAATTTTATCATATAGCAAAGATTAAAGACGATAATAGATGATTTCTACAAAGCCTTTTAACTCAGATGCTTTTATATTTTACAACTCAAGTCACTGGTCTCCAATAAACTTGTTGAACCTGTGTGTGTGAGTCTTCACTTTAAGGAAGTCTCTACTGTTACGTAAAGTTCAATGTCAGACCGTCTGTCAGCCCCAGTCTTTATCCTCCAGACTTAATTTGTAAGTTATTTGTAAACTTATACTTCTGTAGGTAAGTTTAAATTTTCTCCATGCATCCTTAAGCTGAAGAGAGTTTATTTCTGATTTCCTTATTCTATCACAAGGATTTTGAATTCTCAAACTCATTTTCATGGGACTGAATTTTGTGTTGAGCAGTGGTTCTCAAAATGTGATTTAGTTACTTCTGAAAGTCCCAGTGATCTTTTGGGGGTGAAGGTGAGGCCTGTGAGGTCAAAACTGTCTTCATAAAATCTTTTCTACCTTTCGTTCACTCATTCTCTCACAAGTATAGAGTTTGATACCACAACAGATGAAATGCAGAAGCAGCTCCCAGGATCCAACTGTCATTTATTAGGCCAAACATTAAGGAGATCTACAAAAATATAAACTGATGCTACTCTTCTAAGTAATTTTTTTGGAAAATGTTATTTTTCATAAAATATAAAATTTATATTGATATGTGATGGTTTTATTATTTTTTAAATTAATGAATATTTTAAAATATTCTTGGTTTTAAGTTTGGATGTAAATATTGACAAATACAATCCACATAAACAAAAGCTTTTTGGGGTTCTCAATAGCTTTTAGGAGTGTGAAGAGGTCTTGAAACCCAAAAGGGGACATAAAGGAACTTCAGCTGGGTAGGAGCAACATTTCCACTGCAAGCCTTCATCTTACTTGAGCTGTCATTTAGAGGAGAAATAATATAATGTTCATTGCTCTTGGCCTCACTATTTGAATATTAAAAAGTAGTCCAAGTCACCAAGGGACCATGGTCAAGTTAACAGAAGAATTCTCCAGGTAGAGAGCTAGCTGGAAACTCACATTGTACTTCCCCACTCTGCCAACTCTCTTTTCTTGGAGATTATGAGTGGGCTCAGATTAAAAGTCCTTTGTGCCAATGCTGATGTGAGAAGAGTGTTTCCTAGGTTGTCTTCCAGGATTTTTATAGTTTGAGGTCTTATATTTAAATCTTTAATTCAGTTTGAGCTAATATTTGTATGTGGTGAAAGGTAGAGATTTGGCTTCAATCTTCTGCATATGGCCAGCCAGTTATCCCCACACCGTTTGTTGAATAGGGAGTCATTTTCCCATTGCTTGTTTTTGTTGGCCTTGTCGAAGATCAGATGGCTTTAGGTGTGTGAATTTGCTTCTGACTTCTCTATTCTATTCCATTGCTCTATGTGTCTGTTTTTGTACCAGTACCAAGCTGTTTTAGTTACTGTGGCTTTAGGGCATAGTCTGAAGTTGATTAGTGTGATGACTCTGGCTTTGTTTTCTTGCTTAGGATTGCTTTGGCTGCTAAAAGCAAAAATAGACAAGTGGAACCTAATTAAATTAAGAAGCTTCTACACAGCAGAAGAAACTATCAACAGATCAGACAGACAACCTACAGAATGGGAAAAGATATTTGCAAACCACATCTCCAACAAAAAACTAATATCCAGAATCTATAGAGAACAAACAAATTAACAAGAAAAAAGAATCTCATTAAAAATGGGCTAAGGAGATGAACAGACACTTCTCAAAAGAAGACATATATGTGGCCCCAAAAATAGGAAAAAAATGCTCACCTTCACTAATCATCAGAAAAATGCTAAGCAAGGCCATAATGAGATACCATGTCAAACCAGTCAGAATGACCATTATTAAAAAGTCAAAAAACATCAGATGCTTGCGAAGCTGAGGAGAAGAGTGAATGCTTATATACTGCTGGTGGGAATGTAAATTAGTTCAGCCTCTGTGGAAAGTAGTCTGAAGATTTCTCAAAGAACTTAAAACAGAACTACCATTTGACCCAAAAATTCCACTACAAGGTATATACCCAAAATAAAACATTTCATTTTACTAAAAAGCCACATGCACTCATGTGTTCATTGCTGCACTATTCACAAAAGCAAAGACATGGAACCAATCCAGGTGCCCATCAATGGTATATTGGATAAAGAAAATGTGGTACATATACACCGTGGAATACTATATAGCCACAAAAAGAATAAAATCATGTCCTTTGCAGCAACATGGATGGAAGTGGCGGCCATGATGCTAAGCAAATTAACACCAGAACAGAAAAACAAATACAGAATCTTCTCGATAACAATTGGGAGCTAAACATGCAGCACACATGGACATAAATATGAAAAAATAGACTCTGGGGACTACTAGAGGGTGGAGGGATAGGAGGAGTGGGTTAAAAACTACCTCTTGGGTACTATGCTCACTACCTGCATCACGAGATCTGTACTTGAAACCTCAGCATTACACACTATTCCCATGTAACAAGTCCGTACATGCATCTCCTGTATCAAAGTAAAAGTTAAATTTTTAAAAATAAGCACTATATGGAAGCCAAATTATCAAGCAGCTGACCCATAGCATATGGAACACTACTATAAAATAAGTCCGAGATTCACCTTTTTTAGACAAGTACTAGCCCAAAAGGCTTTACATCATGAACTTTGACACTATGCTACTTTCCCCTGGATCCTTCACCTCTGAAACAGTACCTTGTCTCCTGAAGTAGTTTCTCTGAACTACTATACCTATACCTAGCATTTTCACAAATGTTTTATTAAGAAATATTTAAACCATTTTATGTAATCATTATTTTAAGAAAAAAATGCCTTAGAAGCGTGCCTGCCAGATCAGCCTTATCTATAAGCAATGATTTTCAGGTTCTGAGTATAAGCAATACCCAAGGGCTTGTTAGAAGAAACATTTCTATTATTGTTAATGGTGAAGATGTTTGGCTAGGGAGTATATCCATTTTCCTCTTTGTCATTTATAATTGATTACTCATGGTAACCCTTAGTGGAGAGTATATTTTTATGACAGTTTTGCTTCAGAAAGGGAAGAGATATTCTGAGTTATTGGTTATTAAGTTTCTTCTATCTATAACCTTCAAGGCAAGGCAACTGGAAAAGTGGGAGGTATATTTCAGAAAATCATTTAGTTTCTCTGTCAAATCATTTTTACTGTATCTTAAAATAAATGGAATAAAAACCTGGCAAATGTGTTAATACTAGACCTTGGAAACACAAAGCGATAATATGCCAGATATATGTGTAATGCATATTAA
The DNA here is from genome assembly GCF_001604975.1 of Cebus imitator. Lineage (NCBI taxonomy): Eukaryota > Metazoa > Chordata > Mammalia > Primates > Cebidae > Cebus > Cebus imitator. The sequence goes on along the minus strand of NW_016107805.1, from coordinate 758,080 downwards.
ATTGTGATAGATTGACTTTAAAAAAAGTCAGTGTCTTTTATATGACATTGATTTCTTTTGGAGCTGTACCTGAGGAAAGCACAGAAACTTAGAACTACCCTTTTCCATATTTTTAAGAAAATTAAAGAAAATATTTGAAAAGTAATGCATCTCATTTGCTTTATTGGTTTGATATCTCAAGCTCTTGAACTCAAGAAACCAATTTAAAAAAACTTTTATTTGTGTAAAAAGAACAAGCAATAACACATGTGAGTGAGACAGAGCATTAGAAATAATTGAAATCGAAGAAGAAAGGATTCCCTGATCAATAAATGGTGTTGGGAAAGCTGGCTAGCCATGTGCAGAAAGCAGAATCTGGACCCCTTCCTGACACCTTACACTAAAATTAACTCCAGATGGATTAAAGACTTAAACATAAGACCTAACACCATAAAAACCCTAGAAGAAAATCTAGGCAAAACCATTCAGGACATAGGTGTAGGCAAGGACTTCATGACCAAAACACCAAAAGCATTGACAACAAAAGCCAAAATAGACAAATGGGACCTAATCAAACTCCACAGCTTCTGCACAGCAAAAGAAACAGTCATTAGAGTGAATCGGCAACCAACAGAACGGGAAAAAATTTTTGCAGTTTACCCATCTGACAAAGGGCTGATATCCAGAATTTACAAAGAATTAAAACAGATTTACAAGAAAAAAACTAACAAGCCCATTCAAAAGTGGGCAAAGGATATGAACAAACACTTTACAAAAGAAGACATACATGAGGCCAACAAACATATGAAAAAATGCTCATCATCACTGGTCATAAGAGAAATGCAAATCAAAACTACATTGAGATACCATCTCACACCAGTTAGAATGGCGATCATTAAAAAAACTGGAGACAACAGATGCTGGAGAGGATGTGGAGAAATAGGAACACTTTTGCACTGTCGGTGGGAGTGTAAATTAGTTCAACCATTGGGGAAGACAGTGTGGCAATTCCTCAAGGACCTAGAAATAGAAATTCCTTTTGACCCAGCAATCCCATTACTGGGTATATCCAAAGGATTACAAATCATTCTACTATAAGGACACGTGCACACGAATGTTCATTGCAGCACTGTTTACAATAGCAAAGACCTGGAATCAACCCAAATGCCCATCGACGATAGGCTGGATAGGGAAAATGTGGCACATATACACCATGGAATATTATGCAGCCATCAAAAACGATGAGTTTGTGCCCTTTGTAGGGACATGGATGAACCTGGAAACCATCATTCTCAGCAAACTGACAGAAGAGCAGAAGATCAAACACCGCATGTTCTCACTCATAGGCAGGTGTTGAACAATGAGAACACATGGACACAGGGAGGGGAGCACTACACACTGGGGTCAGTTGGGGGGAAATAGGGGAGGGACGGTGGGGGGTGGGGAGCTGGGGAGAGAGAGCAAGGGGAGAGATGCCAGATGTAGGTGATGGGGAGGAAGGCAGCAAATCACACTGCCACGTGTATACCTATGCAACAATTTTGCATGTTCTTCACATGTACCCCAAAACCTAAAATGCAATAAAATAAATAAATGGGGGGAAAAAAAAGAAAGGGAAAAAAAGTAGAGGTAAAACCTAACAACGTGCCACCTAGTGACGTAGACGGTTCATGTTTCTTGAGTGAACATTAAGGAGATGGAGCACATCCTCATTACTGACCTCAAATGCTTCCGGGAGTTTTTGTATAGGACAGTTGATAACAAGAAAACTTTAAAAATGGAGCATTGCATCAGTGTGGTGAAAGCTGACTTTAGTTGAAATAATACTGAAATGTGAGGGCAGATATCCTTGTGAACACCTGGGAGGGGTAGAATGCTGCTTGCAATATGATTTCTGTTAAAAAGCAAAAGTGCAAATTTTGTCATATAGAAATGGGGCCTGGAAGAAGAAACATTGCAAACATTTGAATGTTATCCTTATCAATAATGTTGCTGGTTTTGGAGAGTAAGTCTTATTTCTATTAGAACTTTACTTTTTAACTTTCTGCATGTGTGCATGTGTGTGTGTGTGCGTGCCATTTTTTTCTCTATATGTCAGTACTAGTTGCAAACTTGGAATCTGACAATGGTTGATTGTCATCAAATCCAATTAAAGGCCTTTATACCAAACACAAGTCCTTGTTATAATCTGAAACAAATTGAAACAGCAAATAAAAGAAATATTTGTTGGCTCACGCCTGTAATCCCAGCACTTTGGGACGCTGAGGCAGGTGGATCACGAGGTCAGGAGTTTGAGACTATTCTGACCAACCTGGTAAAATCCCATGTGTACTAAAAATACAAAAATTAGCTGGCGTGGTGGTGTCTGTCTGTAATCGCAGCTACTGTGAAGGCTGAGGCAGGGGAATTGCTTGAACCTGGGAAGTGGAGGTTACAGTGAGTCGAGATCGCATCAGAGTGAGACAGAGTGAGACTCTGTCTCAAAACAAACAAAACAAAAGAAATATTTGTATAATAAATAGATGCTTGTATTGTGTCCTTACAGAAATATAATCCTGCAAAGAGTTAACAATATGTGACATAATTCAATGGTCCATTAAGATTAAAAAATACTCCATAACTTTAGGAAAGCAGTTTCCAAAAACTTGGAGCAAATGTTGGCAGGGATCTTTGGGCAGATATAATAAATAGATATGACTCTAAAACAAGAGTCTTGACTGTAAAATCATAGATGATCTCAGAAAGGAAGTTGAGGAAAGATCGAAAAAGATTGATGTGTCTGTATAGAGAGCTCTTTGAGCTCAGACATAAAAGATGACATATAAAAGAGGCACATGGCCAAGTACAAGCACAAAAGAGTGCACATCTATAAAGAGCAGGGTCAGCAAGGCTAAAGTCCAGAAAGACTGTGAGAAATGCTAATGACCACAGAAGACCTAAAAACTATGTGTGGAGCAAGCTAAGAAACAAGAAAGAGACCGATTCGCACTCAGAAAAAACTAACATAATGGGAAAAGATTACAGAGAACAAGCAAAACTTTACAATTCCTTCTCTCCTTCTTTATTCTCTATCAAATACCAAACTTGTTTATTTGGCATCAATTTAATGAGCATAGACAGAATTATTTCAGAGAACAAGTGAAATGATTTATGTAATGGTACTGCTCTAACTTGTAAAATTACTATGAACACATGAATTCCTGTGACTAAATAACCCTGAGGATTTTCACATGTGCAAATGCTCAGACTCACCTCACACATTGAAGAGTAATATTTGCTGTTCATCCCATGTAGAATGCTTTCATAAACAGTGTCACAGACGTCGCACCATTTGTCTACCAATATGTCCTTTTAGCTTTCAGTTTTCTCTCCAACACAGACCCACATTTGGACTGCTTTGCCACATGACAATTTTTACCACTTCTCACTATGTCCACTGGTAACATCCTAGTTCCAAATATCATCATCTTTCACCCGAACCATCTCCTAGCTTAATTTTTCTCACTCCTGCCTACTTCTGAAACTTCTCCCTCTCTTTCTCAACCCCCTGCTCTCGCTCTCTCTCTGTCTCTCTCCTACACACACACACACACACACACACACACACACACACTCCTCTTCTTTTTCTACTCTCCACATAGCAAGCCAGGATGATAATTTTAAAACAAAAAGCAGATTAAAGAAGGCACTCTCTCAATTTCATGCAAGTGTCCACAAAACTTCCAGAACCGTTGGAAACTTCCAGAACATCCAGTGGGCCATATAGACATAGGCAGGATAAGATGTTAAAACGTCACCAGCCATTATGTTCTTTCCTAGTGCTCCCATGGCTGGTCCTTGGCACTTGGCCTCTCTCAAATCTCCCTTAACCTCTCTGTCATTTGCTCCACCTTTTCTACCAACACTGACACCAGTGACTCACCACAGGATCAGGGAGCCTTGTTGCACTGCAGTCTCCTAATTTCACCTTGCTATGAAGGTATGGTAAATTTCATCATGGTCTTCCTCATTCAAAAACTGCGCGTGCTGAACAACAGCTATCATCATGACACATCAACATCGCTTCCATTTTGTAGTTCAGGTAAGCTTATGGTTAATATTACTGTAGTAATGTTGTATACAACCAGTTTGATGAAAAGGCATAACTTATACAATATGATCAAAGCAAGATTTATTTTTATCTCTTACTACCCCTTTAAATTCCTGGATGAAAATATGATCGAGTTCCCCGGCTTTTGTTTTTTTGTCTATCTTGAGTAATAGTTTTACAATCTCTTTGAGTTGTAGTCACTTTAAAAAATAGAATCTTCCAAGCTGTCCTGAGGCTTAAAGAAAAAGAAATTAGAATGTCCTGCTCTTGATAATAAAATCCTGAATTTGATTCAAAGTCAAATCTTTTATACTCCCCAATCAGGCCCACGCGGGCAGGTCATTTACAATGGGAAAGGAAAGCAGGCCTTTTCTCTTTCCCTGCTCACTCCTTCTACTCTAGCTGAGTAACAACAGTTCCAGACTCCTCAGGGATGGAAACATGGGGAGACAGGAGAGGAATGGAAGGTGTGGTGCTGGTTTCCAAACACGAACACAAATCCTTTGCTGTTCTCTTTCGGAGGCAGGATATGTGTGCAGTACCTTAGGATCTTGGTAGACTTGGGACTGTTTTTCCCAAGAGGGCATAGTGCATGTGACATCATGGGACTTGTGAGGCTAGGTCATAAGAGGCTGTGCTGTGTCTTCTTGGTGCTCTTGGGATAGATTATTCTGTTGGAATGCTGTCTCTCAGAACACAGTCATCATGATGAGAAAGCCCCAAGGTACATGAAAAGGTTGAATGTAATTGCTTCACTTAACTGACCTAGCTAAACCCAGCTTTTGGGCAGCCTGATGACACCCCAGGACCAGGACTAAGTCCGGGAAAGTGAGGCACTGAAGACACACAACTTAGAGAGACAGTCACTTTAGAGTCTTCCAAGTGTAGCCTGGACACACGCATGAAACTGAGAGGGAGTGCCTCCTTAAATTTTGCACCCTAGGCATCCAACTTGCTTTATCCTGGTCTGGTCTTGCCCAGCTCCTATTTGTTTGGAATACCCTGAGCCATTCCACTTTTCCTGGATGAAGGTCCAGATACCATGGAGCAAAAATGCCATCCTCATTGTGCACTGTTGGAATTCCCAACTCACGGAATCCATGAACATAATAAAGCTGATGTTGTGTTATGTTGCTAAATTCAGGGTGTTGTCCTGCAGTTATAAATAATTACAGAGGCCAAGGATTTTTTTACTTTTATGGAACCTGAACCTGTTAGTTCAGGTATTTTAGTGTTCTCTGAGCCTAGTAAATGTTTAAAATTGACTCTTGCTGTCAGTCATTTTTAGAAGTTCCCTTTTCATACTTTCTAGAGGCAACTCCTATGACCCAAAAAGAGGGTGGGCTCTACAACACAGTCATCTCCAAAGAAGTTTTTCTCACAAACATCCCTCTTCCCTGGTTTCCTCTCTTGACTCTTTTCTTAAAGTGGGTGAAGGGCTCCAGAGTGAAGAGCACAAGAGTCAGGAAACGTGCTCCAAACATTTCCCTGTCAGTTGAACTCTGGCGAGTTGGCTCACACGCACTTTGCTATTCAATTGCTGGCAGTTTTTGCTGAAATATGGAGTCTTATTTTAATATCCTATTAAACAGAATAAAATTTATTAATTTTATTTTACTAATAAATTCATTTAATAGCTTTATAATTGGTAATCTTGTATTTATAAAATCATTATTGATTTGCAGGAATCATGGAGAATGTTCAATTATGTTTGACTTGAGCTTTTTCTTTAGTTATATCTGACAATTAGAGGATATGTGAAGGACTGGGAAGCATTTCTTGCAAATCTCAAGGACTTTCTGTATATCTAGGGGCAGATAAGAAAGCAATGATAGTGAAACATCTGCTGTCTCTTCTATTTATGGCCTGGATTGCCTAGCAGTGCCATTCAAGGTAAGAAGCGTCAAGGTCAAGATGGGCTATTTATTAATGTGGTGAGTGTTTTAGAGTCAGGAACATTCTAATTGTCACCTCCATTTTTAACTGCTTAGAGCTTGCCTGAGTAGCTATAAGAAACAGTGTCTGGCTCAGTGCCTGGGACATAACAGGTGCTCAATACATATTTGTTTAATGGTTACGAGCGGGAGTTGTAGAGCAGAGGTTGGCAAACTTTTCCTGTAAAGGCCAGATGGTAAATATTTTATGTAAATGTTTTAGAAATCAAATATTTGGTTTCTGTTACAAATACTTAACTCTCTTGGGGTAGTGCGAAAGCAGACATAGACAATATGTAAACACATGGCCATGGCTGTGCTCTTGTAAAATTTTATTTACAAAACAGGTAGTGGACCAGATTTGGCCCATGGACCAACGCTGCTTTAGAGTCAGACAAATCTATGCTTTGAAGCTAGCTCAATTGCATGCCAGCCATAGGACTTTTAGAAGGTCATGTAATTTATCTGTGCATATGTTTCCTTATTTGTAAAATGACGGTAGTTATTTATTTTTCACTGTTGTTATAAGGATTGTATGATATATGTCAGTTCTATGGCTGGCACTCAACAGAGCTACTTTCAAAGCCTAGACTTGTCTGACTCTAAAGCAGGAACTGGCCTGTGGGCCAAATCTGGCTTATCACCTGTTTTGTAAATAAAATTTTATAGGCGCTCAGCCATGCTTATTCATTTATATATAATATATTTATATATAAGAATATATGTACATATATATATATATATATATATATATGAGGCAGTTGGTATATTGTCTAGGACATCTTAAGCATTCAGCAAAGTGGTTGCAACTATCATCACTATTTCTATGCTTCCTTAAACCCATGAAGTACTGGCAATTTCTTTAGATTAGATTCTAAGAATTAGTCTTGCTGCAGCATTGCAACAGGGGAAGCTCTTCTGCATAACGATGGTCTACTGGAATTATCCCTATCCCTGATTTCCCAGCATGCATTATCCTCAAGTTTCACCAGATGCCCTCACTCCTTTAGGAATGTTTCTCAAATTTTCTACTCCTTCCTGCCATTGATCTAGTTTAGTTCTTTGTAATAAGTGTTTTCTTACTGTGCTTTCTCACATGAAACTCTTAATTCCTGAATTCATTCTCTAACTTCCACCTAAATTACATTTTGAAAGTGTACTATGATATTATTTCTGTAATTGAGAAACATTTAATTATTCCTAGGTGACTAGAGGAAAAAGTATAAATTTCTTAGCCTGTCATTTAAGATGCTAGCGCTTATCCAATCTGCTTTTCCAGGTCCATCTCTCAATTTTACTATGGATGTAACCTATATTTTGTCCCTACAAGATATTCATTTTTGCCTTTTGTTTGTTTATTTTTTTGAGACAAGGTTTCTCTCTGTCAGTCAGGCTGGAGTGCAGTGGCACAATCACAGCTCACTGCAGTCTCAATCATCTAGGCTCAAGGGATCCTCCCACCTCAGCACCTGAGTAGCTGGGACTACAGGCGTGTGCCACCATGCCTTCCTTTATATTTTTTAGTTTTTTAGAGACAAGGTCTCACTATGTTGCCCAGGCTGATCTCAAACTCCTAAGCGCAGACAATACTCCTGCCTTAGCCTCCCAAAGTGCTGAGATTATACAGGTGTGAGCCACTGTGCCTAGCCACTTTTACCTTCTTATCCTGAAAAATGTCATGTTTCCCTTTTGTGCTTTTTATAGATACGTATATTAATAATTATATTATGATTAGTTGTGCAGAAAACTTTCTCTCCAGCTAAATTGGGAGATTCTTGTTCTTGAAGATAGGGCTATGTCCTAAGCATTTAAATTAAGGAAACAATTATTTTGGACAGAACAAAATGTAAAATGGAGTGGTCATTTGCAATAATCTGCTCTGGAAAAGGTGTGTTAGACACTGCAACTGTCCTCATGATCCTCTCTTTTAGTATCTTATTTTACAAAGACAGAGTTGAATCCTGAGTGATTCTGAAAAACAGAATTTTATATGAGAAAAAAAAAGCACACCATACATAGGTTAAGTTGTGACATCTATAAATCTCTTAACTATTCATCCCACACAGGCAAAATTTTCATTTCTATTTCCTGTGCTATGTGCAAATCTCTATTATAGTAATTCTCAGACTTCATTGTAATTATTGTTCACATATTTTTTTCTACTAGATTTGGAAACCCTTAAGTGTCAGAACCATGTTTAATTATCTTAGTATAGTATCTGGTAGGTACTCAAAAAGTTTGTTGCATAGATAGATGAATGAATGAATGAGTGAATGGTTACATCTTCACACAATATCTTTTAATTAAATCTATTAAAGTCACACTGTTTGAGTTAATATGTTGAAAATTCTTTCTGCTTCTAAGTGTTAAGTGAGAATAAAAGCAATTTAAGATGACAAACATCTTCAAACATTGCTTCATACTATGAATAGCTTTAAAAAGTCCTGAAAACTAAACAAAAAAGCAATTAAGGAAGGCAAATTGACATGAAGGTTTGAATCTCTAAGAAAATAATGGGAGAACTATTTTATATGTGTAGATGTTTAAGGCATAAATGTCAGTGTCAGTAGCTTGTCACCATCCTGCTCAATTTGGAGCACTGGCAATGCTGAGGAGTACAAGATGCTGGGGAAACAGTAGATGGACAGATGAACTACTGATATGTTGTTTTAGAATGATGTTCTCAGATTAGCTAAATGTGATTGTTTAATTATGATTAGGCTTGTTCACTTCACATTTGACAGAAGTAACATATGCTTTGAAAATGTCAATTCAAAATCCACTTGTCTTTTTTTCTGCAAAAATGCTGAATATTAATGTTCTATGCATTTTAGTCCATAGATTTTTGGCAGCAACTGTCATTAAAAAATATAACTCATTTTGCTTCAAGTATATTCTAGCCTTCAATCCATGTCATCACTCTAATAAGTCTGTTCTTCCTTAAGGAAATTGCAGACACACTATGATTAAAATGTTATCATCAGTTAAATAATTTTAAATATTTATATTTTTTTCTAGCACAGAAATATCAATAGATATGGCATTTGTGTTAAAGATTTGAAACAACTCAATTACAAAACATTTCGTTATCTCTTTTTTGTTCTTTATAGCAGATTATTTTTTCCTAAGTTTAGGAAGTTAGGCTTTCTAAGTAAAAAGTTTTTAGCAGTTTTTGAGTCTTTAGGGTCATGGTATCATTTAATCTAGACAATATGTGATGTTAAAAACATTCAAAACAATTACAAGAAAACATGACATTTTGGATAAATGGTACTCATTGAAAAAATAACAACAACAACAACAACCACAACAATAAAAAAACCCCACAATACGTACAAATTCCAGTTTTCTTTGATGAACATGTTGGAGTTATTTCAATCCACTATTTTTGTATAAGGACCCAGTTGTATGATTATTGGTGCAGGTAAACAAAGCAGAAATCCACAACTGGATTTTATACAAAAACTCATTTCACACTTGCCAATTAGGGCTTTGCTGAATTGCATGCTGTTGTCTTGTGAAGAAGTTGCATCAGGAGCATTGAAAACATCATACATTCTCTAAAAAAAAAACAAGACAGACCTCAGTCGTGGTCTTTGAGGTAGAACCAAGGAGGTGATTCTCAGTGTGATCAAGAAACTAAAATTCCAAGTCAAGGGCGGAGGTTGGCATAATTAAAAAGTGGAAGAGAAGAGAATGCAATTTCTTAGCAGAGACTGCGTGTACTGACACAGTGCTTTTCTTTTTCAAAGCACCATATAGATTCTTAACTCTTTGATCCTTACCCTATCTTTAAAAAGTGATTGTTATTTTCCTTTTTAAGAATGGTGACTAAATAATGCATGATATTAAATTAATTTCCCAGACTTCTTCAGGAGTCATTGTAAGCCACAGACTATAGGTTAGACACATAAAACTTGTAGTATCAGGCCCCAGTACTTTCTCTTAAAAAGTCCTATAAACATAACAAAATTATCTCATTTTCAATGAAATGGCATAAGCTTTTCTTAAATTGTCTTAATTTTTTTGAGAAGTTATATAAAGTTTATTTCAAGTGTGTGGATAAAATAAGTTAATTCTAAGGAGCTGCAAATAAATTATAGCTGAACTTGAAAAAAATAATAAGCTTTCAGGTTGGCTAAGGACAAAGTTGTGGAAGGTGTAATTTTCTGCAGTGTCTTTCCACATCCCTCCCCGCCTCCTTTTTTAGCAATTCTCTCCCTATGGGTCAGTATCTCTGCCCTAGTAACTCCCAATCTTATGCTGTGTGTTCAGGCACTTCTAGTGCTAAGCAGTTCATGGTAGTGATTCAGACCTTGGGGTGGGGACAGACAGATCAAAGTATGAAAAATACCTGGCCCTTATAAGCTGGGTGAGCTTGACAAATTTCTTTTGACCTCTCCAAGTGTCAATTTCCTCATCTGTCAACTGGGATAATAATAGTATTTCCCTCAGACAGTGCTTGCGAAGGACTTGGCCCAAATATCTGAAATGCTTAAAATAGTAAATAAATTCGAGTTATTTTTGATGCCTCTTCTTTTTTTTTTTTCCTTCTCTTCCTCACTCTCTTCCTGTTACTATTTCCTCAAACTCTCACAACTTGCTCTAATAATTAATTCTTATCTTGCTGTTAATGAAGCTTTCATGATCAATATCTAAAGATATCCTCATTTAAGAAGAAACACTTCATAGTTGGTGGCGATTTAGCCCTTTAATTCTTTTTGAATCTCAAGCGCAGAGGTTTGATTTAAACCATTTATTATTGTTATTCTTTTCGTGTTTTTGTAGACTGTGTATTTCTATATTATTTGCAGATATCTTAATTTATGTAAATGGTATACTGTGTGTTAGAACCCAGTCTTTTTCATGCTTCTTTCACTCCACAGGCTATTTTTCAGATCCAGCCAAGTTTTTACGTGCATCCTGGCCTCTCATCTGTAACTGTTGCATAGTACTCAGCGGTGGGCATCAATTCAAAGCTTTTTTTAAGTTTTCACAAAAGAGCATCTAAAGACCGAGGAGAGTGAATATATATCCCCTCAGCCTCTCAAAAGGGAGCCCAGAGCTCTAGGCTCAAGCCCTATATTTCTTTGAAATAATTTGATTTATTATTTAAAAAGAAATCATGTAATTTTTGCATCCTATTTTATAATATGTCCATTTTTGGTGACTATAAAAACAATATTAGGGTTATGGCTAAGTCGTTTAATTTTTATTTTCACTATATCAACAAAAAATGACACTCTAGGAAAATGTACCAAATGTTTTTTTCTCTGTTGAGTGGCCGTATTCCCTGCGCACTGCCACATATCCCAAGTTTGAGATGCATGGTCTTAATCTAAAATAATCAACTTCTAAAAGTAGGATTTCAGGAAACATTTTCTTATTAGGAACTGCAGCTCTGATAAATATGCTGAGTACTAAATACTTGATCTATGTCACTTACCACAGTAAATAGTTGAGACTGTTGGCTTCCACTCCAGGTTAACCATAACAATAAGGAATAACTACATGTGTTCCTAAGTAAACATTTTTGAAAGAAGTTAAGTCTTTAGGAGATTTGCTATGTGATATCTGTAGAATGGCACCATGTGGAGTCTTATATAGGGTTTCAATGAATCTCCCTCCATTTCCATGAATAATTCCCCAAGCCATCTAAAACACACATATAATCCAAGCAATAATCCCGCCACAACTATTTCCTAGACAGACATTCTAGAGCCACCACATTTCTGTTTTCATGACTTTGGGAATGCTGTTTTAAGTCTTCCCTCTCTCTTTTACTGATCACTCTTTGTGGTTCAGATAGAGGCTGACCTATTCTATGGCACTTTCCCAAATTTCATTTATTTTTGTGTTTTCTCTGAACTTCCTTGTCACTTAAAATTTCCTTAACTTAGCCCTTATAATTTACTACTGGTCCTTGTTTGCTTATCTTGATTGTAAGCTCCTTGTTAAAAAGGACTATATTTTACATAATTTTTAGAATTTCCCTGGGCACCTAGCATAGAAGTGGACATGTAGTAAACTCTCAATGAATGCTTATTATTTGATTGAATTGCCAGCCCTTAGCATGTTTGGTTGAATTTTAATTGTACATGCTGTAAGCCTTACTACTCAAAGTGTGTATCACAGGCTAAGAGCATGAGCATCACTGGGGAGCTTGTTAGAATTGTAGAATCTGGGTCCCACCTCAGACTCACTGAAGCTGAGTCTGCATTCAACATGATCTCCTGGCTGGTTCATATGCACATGAACCTTGAGACATACTTAGTGTTCTTCCAAGCCCGCAGTGTCAGTAGGTTAACAAATTCTATAAATACTCAAATGTCAGAATCATTAAATGTCATCTAAAGCTTAAAGAATTTGAAATAACATGTGGAAGGTTCAGAAAATCTTTTAAAACTTGATATCTAGGCTATATTCTTAGGTGAAATCTGGCCCACTCTGTTTTTTTGTGTAGCCTATTGACATGGGAGGTGGGGCCGGGAAGTGCTGGGTAGAGAAGGGTGAGGTCCCTGGCGAGAGTTCCACCCTCGGGCCTGCTCTTGTGGACCTAAGTGAGAACAGGTACTACTGTTTTTGTGCCCCATTGTTGCATTTTCCAAAAACACTGCCTGCCACACCCCCCCACACAAGCAGCTGAACATGAAGAGGAGCAGTGGAGAGCAGCAGTGAGCAGCAGAGAAGGAGGGTAGCATGGCAGAGAAGGAGGGAAGAGGCTCCTGAATGTTGAGAGGACTTCATGGAGAACAGCCAAACTCCAAGGGAAGATTATCTTCCCCACCCCTTCACCTTCCAGCTCCCCATACATCTCACGGAGAGCCATCTCCACCATTAACTTTGCACCCATCCTTCAAGCCCGCATGTCACCTGATTTTTCCAGGATACTGGGCAAGAGCTCGGATACAGAAGGCTGTCACACTGGCCCTGGGTCCTTTTGATAAGACAAGAGGGTCATTGAGCTGATTAACATTCAAGCTGTCTGCAGCGGGCGGAGCTGAAAAAGCTTTGTAACACTGGGGTTGCAGGCACCCACCCCTCCAACCGCGGGGCCAAGAGCCCAAAGCCCTTGCCCAGGCCTCTGCACCTGCCTGTCTGCAGGCTCCTTTAGGGGTTTGAGCTGCCAGGAGATGGAACAGGCAAGCCACAGCCCTGCTGTACATCCTGCTGGGGGAATCAGGGAACTCTTCCATTTCACTATGAGTTAAGAATGTGTGTGTGTGTGTGTGTGTGTGTATGTGTGTGTGTAACATTGTTAAATGTTCAACAAAATCAGAAATAATTTCATGACACATGAATATTATATAAAATCAAATCTTAGTATCTGTAATAAAGTTTTATTGCAACACAGCTACACCCATTAGTTCACACAATGTCTTTCACTCTACAACAGCAGAGCTGTGTAGTTGTACCAGAGACCATATGGCCAGCAAAGCTGAAACTATTTTCTATCTGGCCCTTTACGAAAAAGGTTTTTTGGACTGTGATCTAGATTCATGCCTGTTTATACAGAAGAAGCTCCAATTAGATTCTAGCTAAACTTGTGGAAAAGGAAACATGAACTTTAGGCATCATTGGCCTTTTTTTTTTTTTTTTTGAGACACAGTCTCATTTTCTTACTCAGGCTGGCGTCCAGTGGTATGATCATAGCTCACTGCAGCCTTGACTCTTGGGGTCAAATGATGCTCCCACCTTGGCCTCCCAAAGTGCTGGGATTACAGGCATGAGCCACCTTGCACAGCCTATTTGTTAATTTTAATATTCTATGTATACATAACATAGGGGGATGCACAAGCTGCATTATAAAATTACTTGCTGTGGAAAATTCTTTTGATATATTGCAGAATTATTGTCTTGTGGAATCACAGCTTTCTTTTCTAACCGGTCACAGGAATTAAGAGAAATAAAAGTGTTTGAAAATATCCAGTATGTCATTGTCACTTGTAACTCAGTAAGCTATTACGGTTTTGTCAGGTCCAATCTCTAAGGAGGTGAATGAAAATAGATATCTTGGGCAATTTGACCCCTATCAACATCATGCATCGTGGTTACCCTGACATCTGAAGAAGAGCAATTCTGCTCTGTTAACTTGGAGACTCGAAGTTAGTGGTAAAGGTCACTCCCTCCTTCACCTTTAGCTATTGGATATCAGATTGAAATTAAAGTGAGGAGGTCTGGAGAAGGTGTTCTACATCTTCTGTCAAATTAGCCTAATCCTCATTAAGTTGTCCTGCTAATTCAGCATGTTCGAAAGGCTCCTGACACTATGAGAAATGTCACCCTATTACTTTAAAGTACTTAAAGGATATGAAGCTTCTTGGTTTGAGTCAATTCCTCCCTGATGCATCCTGGGGCTTAGGACTGTGTGTGTCCTTCTTGGCTGCCTGCAGGATTGCTGTGCATCTTTGTGTTTAGCAATACAGAATGACAGCCACGTTGATTGGCTGAATAAAAAATAATGCAGGAGAAATCCGAAGGCTGCCTGAAGTACTTGTGTTCTTACATCTTTCACCTGCAAGTTTTCTTAAAGTAAGTAAGTGATACTGCAAAAATAAATGTAATGTAAAAGGTGATAGGTTATCAAACGTTTGCACTCTAAAAGTTAACCAGCAAAATCCCACCAGAAAGATTTAAGAGCTGAATTTTAAGTTCCTACTTGAAACAATTCATTTTGAAAAGTGTATTGTTTAGTTGACAGCTTGCTGGATGACATGCAGAAAAGTGTGGGTTATGCTCTCCTCACTAGTAAAGTACTTTTCAAGCCATTGTATTTCTGGGTAATTCATGGTCTTTGCTATATAGACTGTGAGTACCTGGCTTTTTAAAAATCAGTTTCTCTGATGATAAGCAGCCACCACAACAGCTTATGGGTTACTCAGGATGAGGGATTGGAAATGTAATTAGCCATATAAGTAAAAACACAAACAACAAAAAATGTGAACCCCTAACTACTTTACTTTTCTTCCATTCACTTTTTGGGACGAATTAGAGTGAGTTAAGAAGTGGGTATGAAATCAAGCTTGAAGTACATTAGAAAATGTCATTCAAGAGTCCCCAGGTTTCACCAACCTGGGCTGCAAATGGGACCATGATAATAATAATAGCCAGAATGTCATTATTTCTTGATCCAAATTTTAATACCAAAGCTCCAGGCACAGGCGAAATCCTCAGCCTGGTGCAAGTGTCCTCCTTCCTTGCCCTATTGTTTTTTCCAGACACTAAGGTCTCAGAGGGTGTCACTTCTGCTGGGTCGGTCACCACAATTGATGTGCCATAGTCCTCAAAGTGCCTAAATTGTGTCGGTGCTTGGTGAAATCAGGAGAAAGTGTCTCTCTCCTCTTTGATAGGCTGTTTCAGAGGTTCCAGTGTGGTGCTCCTGCACATCAATATTTTACAAAGTGAAGCAATCTTTGAAATGCTTACTTACAGATCTTTATCTATCTAAACTAGACCCCAGGCATGTCCATGGGTCCAATCCACAGATATGTTTGACTAATTACTCCAGTAACATATTTGCAATCAACACTCACATCCTGGCTTTGTTGCCAGATCTGTTTTTTGTGCTTTTCTCTTTGTCTCCTTGGAATAAATGACCATCCATTAGTTTCTTTAGCCTCCATGAAAGTTGACTTGAAGGATGTTTTTTGTCAAGTCACAATGCATGTTCACCTTCAGATTCAGCAATGAGGCTACCAGCTGCCATGCGAACATGCATTTGTTGGGCTACCTTTCTCATCCATTAGGCATTCCCAAGACCTGTCTGACCCCCAGCAGTGGACAAAACCTTGGCTCAAGCCAGGTGATTAGTGTGAGCCAGAGAGTTTCCTAATGCTGTGTATTTATATCCCATTCTCACATGGATCGCAGGATCAGTGTTTCTTCCTGCTCCCTGGAAAACCTGGGAAGATATAATATTTGATATGTCAAATAACATATTCAGTTGAGGCAAACAATAGATCTACGTGAAGTGGTGGTAGGGCAAGTTCTGTTACTCACTAATACCTAAGTGTCAGGCATGGTGCTGCATGTTCCCTAATGTAATGATCACAAAAGTCTGCTTCGTTTTTATAGCTTATATTATTACTGCAAAGAAAGATGGAAAGAAACAGCCCCTCTCGAAACTCCTGATAACCAGAGTTTTAATAACTTGAGGAAGCTTATTAGAAATTAATTAGAAAATGGTAGGAGTTTCAAACCTTTGTCAATCAGACTCCAAATACTACTAACTTCTTTCATTCTAATATATTGAAGATATTTGTATATCCTTCTTATTTATTTTTGAGACAAGGTCTCACTCTGGCTGAAAAATAAGAAACCAAGGAGGGACTGCAGTGGCGTGATCACAGTTAACTTCAGCCTGGATCTCCCAGGTTCAAGTGACTCTTCCACATCAGCCTCCTGAGTAGCTGAGATTACAGGTGTGTGCCACCACGCCTTGAAAATTTTTTGAGCTTTTTGTAGAGACAAGATTTTACCATGTTGCCCAGGCTGCTTCCCATTTATTTTGAAAAAATATAAAAAGGAATCTAAATCTCTCTTTATATTTAGATTCTCCTTACACATTTCCTCTGAATAAATTAACCTAAACTACATACTCATCCTTCTTCTTAGCCAGAAACTTTTCACAATAATCTTTTTCGAGAACAGTTGTTTCAGTATATCAGCACAATAAAGAAGGAGCCACTATAAAACAAACAAGTATAAACAATGCTATCACATGGAACACCTTATAGCTGACAAAAATTATCTCCTTACATTACTGGAAGCGCAGACCTAGATACCTGCCATTTCCATTAGTGGAAGAAGCTTCCTCTCAGTGATAGATTGATTCCAGTTGTCTACCAACCTTTAGGCATCTACCACACTCAGCCAGGAGACCAACAACCCCTTCATCAAAACGAGAAGGAAGAGCAAAGCCAATGACGAAAAGAACAACGGTGTGAAATTTGGTTTATTGTACTGGAAGCCTGTGGACCAGTCAGATCATGTCATTAATATGCTCCTCACAGTGCTCTGCCTGAAACTTCAATTATAGAGATAATAAGTACATCTCTAGCACAACTGCTTTGTGTATTTCTGTATTGTTCTAGACATTGTAACAAAGAAAACGAGGAGTTAGTGGCTTTTTGTGCTAAGTGCTTTAGCTGCAATTTGGCTGGAGTATTTTAAATTTAATTATTTCAGTGATAATCATGCATTATTTTGTAAACAATACTTTATCAACTAAGGAGACTCTTATTGATAGAATGGGTGAGTCTTTTCCATGTTTTCTTTGTAACTGTGAATATTTCCTAATCCCTGTGTATGTGATTGGTTTTAAGATTTTAACTATTAGATTTTTTTGCTATCTGTATCAGAATTAAATGCATGAAACTTGTTAATGGGATTGGTAAAAAAAAAAAAGATTTTAACAAACTACAAAAATAAACTTTAAAATTTAGGCATTGTACATGTTTGTTTCTGGAAATTTCTATTGATATGTATAAGTAATAAAATATATATTATTTTTATGGGAAAGTTTTTACCTGCTCTGATTAGGTCTAAAGGGCTAAGAAATAAAATAAAGCATTTGTTACTATATTACATTATATTCATTTTATTAATATGTACATGGTTAAAGATGACAGTTTTTTTAACCCTTTAACATACAGTGTGAAGAAATTTTCATAATTCTTTGATGTCAGATAATTTAATATATTGGTAATTATTCTATGTTCTCTTATTTGCTACAGGAATGAAACTTACATATTTTATTGGTGAAAAATTCACATTAAATTACAATTTCCTAACAGTTCATTTCACTCAAGAATTTTATTGTGTACCTTCCAATTGGCAAAACCTCCATAAGAAGTACTTTCAAATCATGTGGCATATAAGCTATCTAAACTATGGGATTTGAAATTCTATGATCTGTGGTGAGCTTAGGTGTATACATGACAATAATTAACAAAGCAAGGCACAGTCTCATGAGTAACAGATAAACCACCATGGTGTACCAAGGTGATGATGAATGTCCCTCAGTCCCCCTTGTTTGTGAGTTCAGCATCTTCATAGTCAATAACTATAAATCAAATATATTTGGAAAAAAATAACACTGCAATAAAAAATGCAAAATAACAATTGTATTGATATAGCACTTGTATTAGGCATTATAAGTTTCTAGAGATGATGTAATGTGCACAAGCTACATGCAAATATTATGCCATTTTATATAAAGGACTTGAACATCCTTGAATTTTGACATCTGAGGGGGATTCTGGAACAAATTCCTCATGGATAGTGAGGAATGAGTGCACTTTTTTCAAAGAAAAAGAAGTTACTTTATGTCTGGCATTTATACTCTTACATTTATAAAATAATGCAATTATTAGTATTGCAATTTTATTATTTTTTGATGCATTGTTGAGAAGTATTAAATTTTCTTCCTTGTGCAATAAGAATATAGTCCAACTTCACTCTTATTTTTTAAAACAGGAGTATTAGGAACCCTTAGAGAGTATATAATTATGGGTTATGAATTCAAATCAATTCAGGTTCCAGGCAGGTAAGCTAATTGGAGAAAGCCATTGAGTTGTACAATAACATGGAGTGGTGAAGTCAAGTCGGTAGAGACTTGGAGAATGTATGTTTAATAAAAGCATTAAAAACAAGAATACAGTTCTCACTGAGCAAAAGCTAACTATAGGATATTTACCCAAGGGGGGCAATTTTCACCCCCGTAGAGGCTCAATGATTTGCCATGCAGCTGATCAGAGGCAGAGCAGAAGGAGGCCTTGCACAATTATTAACTTTTAAAAAGACACTCATTTATTGAAAACCTACTCTGAACAAAACTTCAGGCCAGGCAGGGGGTATTCAGCATTGAAACTAATAGAAGCGACTAATCTTATCTTAAGTTCATTCTGTGCTGCTGTGAGAGAATATCTAAGACTGGGTAATTCAAAAAGACCAGAGATTTATTTCTTATAGTTCTGGGGGCTGGGATGTCCAGGGCAAAGGGCCTGATCTGGTAAAGAACTTCCTGCTACTTCATCCATGGCAGGAGGTAGAAGGGAAGGGAGCACGAGAGCAAGAGCAAGGACGGGCAGAACTCACTCTTTTTGTCTGGAATTGATTCTCATAATAACTAATGCACTCCCAGGCTAATGGCATACATCCATTTGTGAGGACAGAGCCCCTATAATTTAATTGCCTCCTAAAGATTCCAACTCTTAACAATGTTGCCTTGGGAATGAAGTTTCTAACGCTTAAACTTTGGGGGACACATTCAAACTACAGCACCTATGTTTTCAAGTCATTTATGTCTCTTGACTCAGATGCTTCCTGATTAATTCCAGTAATGTAGGTTTTGATAATTTGGGAAATGAAGTTCTAAAGGTTTTATACAACTGTTCATGTTCTAAGAATTTAAAAGCTAGATATCCTAGTAATATACTAATATATCTGCTTAAAAAACCCAAAAATGTAATCTCCACAATAATATTATTGCCTACAACTTTATCTATATGTTAACAAAGCATCTATTAACAAAGGAAGGGCAGAAGAATAAAAATATATATTCTCAATTCACTCACACACATAGACTTACTCTTACACACACAAAATAAAATGCTCCAAACAAAAGTAATTTAAGAAGATGGCTCAATTCTTTTTTGTAGTACTTCTCGTTTAGTATTTAGATAATCAGCCTTGTGAAATAAATTTTTGGAGAGCAGATCATGTAGATTAAATCAGCTCTAACCTTTAACACATGGAACGACCTCAGAAGCAGAAAGCGGAAATGCTTTCAGTAACAGGCACCAAATAAAAATATATGTGAAGAGGCGAGTATAACAAAATAGGAGAGTTGTTGGGATCTGTGGGGTCTTATTGAACCAGAGTGTAGTAATTGCTTAAAGACATCAACATCCTTCCTTTTTATAAATATGTTTTCTGCTGACTGAAAAAAAGCACTTTGTTCTGAAACTCCCACTACTTTGTTTAACCTAATTTTTTTCATTGCTTTCCTAGAGCAGCTGCCTTGAAAAACCAGTCATGACTTTAAAAAAATTACCAATATCTTCTGGTTTTGATATGGAAACCATTAATTAAAGGAGCAAGTTCACTCCTGAATTGCAGCACTTGAAACCAAATCCATAACAAGTTTTACCAGAACAAGGTTTTCTTCCTACGGGTAATCACTTATTCCATTAAAGCATACTTCACACTTCCATTACCTGAACAGAAGAAAATAGAAGATAATTTGTTATAGCTAAAAAGTTAAAACTGATACAAAGGAAGAAGATCACAAGTTTACATCAGGGCTTGGCCTTTATATATACTGGAAATAAGTATTTTCTTTTCTTTTCTTCTTTTCTTTTCTTTTTGTTGAGATGAAATCTCACTCTGTTGCTCATGCTAGACTGCAGTGGCACGATCTTGGCTCATTGCAACCTCCACCTCCACTTCCTCAAGTGATTCTGCCATCTCAGCCTCCTGAGTTGCTGGAATTACAGGTGCCCACCACCATGCCCTGCTACTCTTTGTATTTTTAGTAAAGACAAGGTTTCACCATGTTTGCCAGGCTAGTAGCAAACTCCTGGCCTCAGGTGATCAGCTGCCTCAGCATCCCAAAATGCTGGGATTACAGGCATGAGCCATCGCTCTTAGCCAAGAAATATTTTCTTACTATTGAGGAGACAGGTGCCCATGGTCTTTTTAAAACCAAAGAGAAACACAGGTATTCAAGCTGGCATTAAGACTTTTTGGTATTTGGAAATGCAGTGTTTTAAATCTTGTTGCTTTAAGTACAAGAGATATAAGCTAGAATAATCATTCATGTATCAACCCTTTTGAGAAATAATATCAAAATCTCTTCTGAGTCATTAAGTGAAAGCATTTATCATTAAAAAAAATGAGACAGTGGTCACTTTGCCATAAACTTTCATTTCCTTAGAAAATATAAAGATCAAAGCATTTTATTTTGTAAAGCACGCATTAATGACCATTACGGTTATCAAAAAAGATTTTAAACTGCTATGTTCTTGTCCTTGACAACTTACAAAGAACCACTTTTTGTGAAGTGGTTCTCCCAGGAATCTGGGATACAATCAGTAATTGATTTTGCTGAGAGATCTAATTGTTTGATAAAAGCATTATTTCACTCTTTAGAATGGTAACCTTGGGGGAAGAGGTCTTAACCCTTCTTTTTTTTCACAGTCCTGAAGAGATGGGTCTGTAGATTGAATGGTACTGCAAGGTTGATTGTTTGAATTAATTGACTGGTCAGTTCAGCCAACTAGCCAATTTTCTTTTTTTTTTCTCCTCATTTGTTTCTGTAGAGTTGAGTTGATTTTTGCCTGGCTTGACTGAAGAATGAGGCTTCAAATAGACCAGGACCAGAATTTACACTTTGCCCAAACAGAAGCAAATTGCTGAAAGCCTTTGAAACTCTTAATCAAAACTATTTTCACACAGGCATATTTTTAAGAGTGTGAAAATTCTTGTAAAAACTGTTCTTAATTTAGTGCATCCAAAAGTGAGCGTTTAGTTTTCACCTTCTGATCTGTTTCTTCCACAATTTTCTACCATCCATGACTCCCATGGTGTAAGTGACTTCTGGGTGACATTACTCCTCTACTCAAAAAATACTAATTGACTCTCCATTGCTCATGAATCAAAGTAATTCTAGATTCCTTGAAATTTGATGTTGACTATCATTGGCTAAGAAGGTACTTTAGCACTTTCCACAGCAACCTTTAGACTACTTGCTCTTCTCTAAAATAATCCTCCCTCTATGCCTTTGTATATCCGGTTCAGCTGATGCAAATGCAAATGCAGGTCTTCTGTTATTCATCCTGATAGTTAACTGAATGCAGCTTCGGTTTTTTGTTATTTATGGAGCTCCTCTGAGCTGTTCCTGGGAAGGACCTCTTTTCCCTGTCTTTTTCTTGTCTCCTTTCTTTCACTATACCCATAACCACCAGTCCACATCACAGCTCAGTTTTTCATGCAGGGACTCAGAGCTGCTGCCTATGTTCAGACGTCTGTGTGTTTACTAGGAAAAACTGAACTAATTTTGAACACGTGTTACCATTTCTTCTCTACAGAACTGAATACATTTTTTCTGCATTGCTCAAAACCCTGTGGATGTGTGTTAAGTAGTCACGCTATTACCAATGCCAAAGCACTACAGAGGTGGAAGTTCTCTGCTGCAAACTATGCAAGGGGATATTGGCCTTAAAATAAACTGCGGCAGAATCATCATCACTGATAATAAATCTACAGTGGTCGTTATCTTGGACATGAATGAACAAATTTCTCTGAATTGCTTATGCCTCTGGGACACAGTGTAGAGAACAGAGGAATATTGGACATCTGCAGAGATCAGAAGAGCATATTCCATTTAAAAAATGCCTCTGTTCACTTGAGGGCATGATGTGGCTTTGATGCAATGTTCAATTAACCCAAATCAGCAAATGTCCAGTGGCCATCATGTTCAACTATTTTTTTTTCCTTAGAAAGAAAAAAAAATGGACTTTTTACAATGTCTTGCTTATGTCTAATGCCCAATTCTACTTATTAAATACATACCTGAGCTCTTGTACCTGAGGGCTGAAAATATTTCCGTCAGTGATGCAATACCAATCTGGTCAAGTTGTTCAAATAACTTGACTAGGTTGCGGGTGGAATTCTCTGTAAAACTGAATGCATCAAACAAAATTAATCTCAGAATAATAAACTGGATTTAAGTCAATTAGTACTTAATATGAAATGGTATATAAGACAATAATATTTTTCATCTCAAGTAGAAAAATCTCAAATCTAATACATTAGGGTTCACTTGGTGATCCAGCAAAGTTAGCTACTATTGAAATAACTTGATCCAGGCAGAAATTTCTATTTTTGCAGTTATTGTCACCTTTAAAGCCAAAGAAAATTGAGTCTCAGAGCATTTTCTTATTAGGCTTGCACTAAAAGGCTAAATGAATTGTACTGAGTTGATAGGATTCTTGTGTGACTTTTGAGAAAACATTCTCTTCCAATTATTCATAACTTCCAGTCTGCCAGTCTCAGAATATTTTCAGGCTCTCATTAGGAGATTCAGGTATTCTGGGCTTGGGTAAACTGAGTTTTGTGAGGTAAAATAAGGAACATTTCAATTTTTTCAATTTGGTTTCTACTTATTTCATATATGTATCAGTTTGGCTAAAAGTTATCAAAAATGTATTCTTATAGTCAGGAGACAGTAATGACAGTTTTGGATTTAAAATTACTACACTATAAACAATTTTAAGGAGTCAAATGCTGAGTTTTAAAAACCCCAAAGTATTATTTTGGTCTGTTTGACTTCTTGCATAGAAACAGAAGATTATTACTTGCGTAAATGTTGACCTTCTCTGAATACACAGTTTATATCAAACTCTAGATTTCAATAGCTCTTGGGTGTTGAGGGGTCTTGTCAAAGAATTGAATGTCAGAGGAATACATCATTGTCTATAAAGCAGTTGTATTAGTCTGTTTTCACGCTGCTGATAAAGACATATCTGAGACTGGGTAATTTACAAAAAAAAAGAGGCTTAATGGACTCACAGTTCCACATGGCTGAGAAGGCCTCACAATCCTGGCAGAGGGGGAAAGGCATGTCTTACATGGCAGCAGGCAAGAACAAACTTGTGCAGGGAAACTCCTCTTTATAAAACCATCAGATCTTGTGAGGCTTATTCATTATCATGAGAACAGTTGGGGAAATACCAACTACCTCCCTCTGGGTCCCTCCCATGACAAGGGGGAATTGTGGTAGCTACAATTCAATATGAGATTTGGGTGGGGACACAGCCAAAGCATATCAGCAATTTAAGTTGTTTCTAAGGAAGACATTCTTGTTCATTTAGAAACAGTTTGTGAAATAATATGTAAGTAAGAATGCATTAAAAATGGTAACCTGTGGTAATATGAACTGTGATTTTTAATGGACACTTTATGATTTTACTTACATACTTTCCCATAGTTTACATTGCCTTGATCTAAAAATCCATATTCATAATGAACATAGCCTGGGAAGCTCATATTTGCATAAAACATGGTCTAGAACCAAAATTCATGATTCAGTGTGTCAAAAACTGTAAATAAAAACAATCACAGTGCTATGTCAAATATCACTAGTTATATATCTACACACAAAAAAATATTTTTTTCATTTTAGGGATTCCAGCTTCTTCTGAGTATGACAGTAACATGCTGTCCCCATTCTCACACTTTCCACTCACACCTCCACCCTCAACATTCTTGCCCATGTCCCTGCAATTTTATTGAAATTGCTCTTATTATAGCTCCCAAAGACCTCTCTTCTGCCTGATTCAAAAGGGCATTTGATTTTTCTGCAACATTTTACATAGAATGTCATCTTGAATTCCTTTCTTTCTCTGGCTCCCTGACATTATATTCTCTAAGTATTCTTCTGGTTTGCCTCCTACTTCTTTGGTCATTCTTTCTCAGCCCCTCTCAGGCTGACTTTTCTCTGCCAAATCTCATTACTTTTAGGCCTTAAAACTCTTTTTCTTTAGGCTTCTCTTTGCTCCATACACATCTTCCCTAAATGATCGCCATCTTCTTCCATGGCATCATTACCATCCACATGCTGATAGCTCCCAAAAGCTGGCATCTCTCCTGAGCTCACACTTAGATGTCTGTCGTAAATATCTAAAGGATTTTCTAATAAGGACTCATTTTCTAGGAACGACTCTCCCTTTCCATCTGCATGTTGGAGTTGTGCTATTGTATGCCTCTTCCTCATACCACAGTTAATCTGGCATTTGATTCAAGTTTGGCCAACAAATTTGTGTCCTGAGATTTTTGGGTTAGAGACTGAGAGTCAGGTCAGCCTTTCTCTGAGACCCTGGACTGGAATCAAGGTGGTTGCTCAGGTCAAATGTGCATCAGTGTTGTGAAATAATCCCATCCATTCTGATTGGTGGTTAAATATTTTAAATGTCACCCCTAATTGTAGGATACAAAATTTGGAAATTGTAGGCAGCCATGTTTACTTTCATGTATACCATGTAAGCAGATAGAACCAGTCTAAAAATGAGAGATGGATTATATCTCAATAATGGATTGTATCTCAATAATAATCATCTTTTAGCTTTAAAAAATAAATCATAAATAGAGAGAGAAAAAGGGATGAGAAGTTTCAAGAGAATCCTGAAGGTATTTAGGTCCCCAAATGCTCTGGTTACGGATGCATCCTTATCCCCATACATTTATAATACATTCTACTCTTTGTTAAAGCTAGCTTGGTTAAAATCTGTCACTTTCAATAAAATAGTTCCTAGTTAATAAAACATTCTTCTACCTACTGGACATTTCTACTTCTATGTCATGTACCTTTACTTATCTCGTCTTCTTCCATCAACAATAAGCTCCAGGTCTGAAGGTCTGATTCTCCCTCTGTAGCTCAGTAAATGGTATCTTTACTTATCAAAACCATGGAGCTGGTCATTATCTTTGATTCCTCCTACAATCTCTTGCACTCCCTGTCAGTCTAATCCTGTTAGCTATCCACCCACTTATTTCCATTGCCACTACCATCTTAGTCCTCACTACAATTGCTTTATTTGATCACCTTCTAACTGGTCTTTCTGCTTCTAGCTCTGCATTCTCCATTAGGTTCTTACTCCAGAAAGATTTCTTATTTGACTTCACAACAGAACCCCATATTCTGAGCTCTTCATGAGCAAGTTCATTGTTGCCTCTTTAACTTCGTTTCTTGCTACCACCTTTGTATCATGTGCATGAACCATGCTGAAATATGTATAGCTACTCTATATGAAAAGACTTTCTTTCTTCTGTTCTTATTAGAGCACCCTGTAAGGTAAATTGTCCATTTATCACTAGTTTGTAAGCTCCTTGCAGGCAAGAATAATGATCTGTGTTGCATTACTATTATAACACAGTGCCTGTCTCATGGTAGGCAATGTTTACTGGAAATGTTTACTGGACAAATGCCTGTGTTAAAAGAATGAATTGCTGCTGAATAGAAGCATAAAACACAGGAGCAGAGATTTGAACTTGTCAGGCAAGGACAAAGTCCCTTTCCATGAACTGAATATTGGAAGAGAAGCAAGATTGTAACTCTGGGTTCAGTGTTTCGTGAATTATCACTTAGCAATCTTAATAATCTTGAACATGCAGCCTTCACGCACTAGTTCATGTTCATCTCTCGGGACAGGCATGTAGCCAGTCACGTAGAATAGATTTTACTGTCTCCAGCTGGTGGCATTTTTCTCCGTGCTTTGAGTTTTCAGTTCCATGACATTTTTAAAGATATTGCTGCTTTGATTTTTCCAGGACACTGCAGTATGAGGACTATTTTAATGTTAACAGCTGCAACTGTACAGATCCTAGAAAAATTAACTACTTAATTGCATTAATTTGTGCCTGTTGAGGTTCAGTGCAGGGTTGGTACTGAAGTAATTGGTTAGGCTGGAAGCTACTATAAGTGGAGTAGATTATTAGAGGTTTACTGGTATGCTTGATTTTAAACTACTCATGCTTAAAAGTAGGAGAGTGCACAGAGATGTCTGAAAGCAGTTGGTTAGAACAGTAGGACTCAACTCTTGATAAGGCTCGTAAGTCTTAGGTCACACCAGTTCAGTTGCACGGGATGACTAATATAGTTGTAACTAAAATGTGAGCTGCAGTTACCTTGACCTTTTGGATTTAGGCAAGACCAAATCATACCCTAATTCTTTGTCCTGTGGATACCCATTTCCTTTTTAAAGATTTCTGTAAATTCCCCAAAGACTCTGTTTTCATGGTCACCTGACATCAATGTCCTGCCTCCACTGACTTCTTGTCATTGGTTAAGCCTTACAGTTGCCTTATCTCTGACCTGCCATTGTTGCCACTGACCCCAGTGGAAATGCAGCCACTTCTTGATTCCTTATCAAAGCAACCACAGATACTAGGCAGGTTGTGTGTAGAAGAGCTAAGTATTGAAAGTGTATTAAGGGAAGTTAGAATCCCATATAAGTCATCCCTGGTCTTTATTTCACGTAGGGAGTTCTCACTGGCCTGATTAGCCACAACAACTGCTGAGGGTTCTATTTCTGTCATTTTGTGGTACTTTTCTTACCCCCTTCTCTTGGATGGCCTCTAAGGAGTCAGAATTCGCACTCAATTGTGTGGCACAATTCAGTTTTCTCCATCTCTGTGCCCCAAGTCTGCCTCCATTACATATATAAAACCCATCTAGTTATTCAGGCAAACGAAAAAGGCAGAGACTCATTTAGAAATACAAAGGATATCCTGACATTTTGTTATTCATTTATCAGGGTTCATCCTCCTTAGAACCCTTTCCCCCACCTTTAACATAATACATTAATTCCAAAATGGACATACAGAAGGGGGTTTCTGGTCTATGGTGAGGAAGTAAAACTTAGTCCTCATCAATAAGCAAGTAGTCCACCTTTGGAATGTTTAACAGTGAGATATCACAGAATTCATCCTTACTGATTCTCAAAGAGCAGAAGATGCAGCACCGTTTTATCATAAATCCTTTTTACTCAGCAAACTTAGAATCACTTGAGCAAGGAACATTTTTTCCTGTGGTATTCACCTTCCTGAACAAGGACGGGTGACATGCAAAACTTGTTTGCTTTATCTTTATGCCAGTTTCCTAGTGAGGCTTTTTTTTTTTTTTTTGACACAAAGAGTTCAGGCAAGGGCCAAGGAGAATGGAAGCATGCAGCCATCAAACACAGAAACACCTTTATGAGAGATTGTCAGTGCTTGTCTTGACATATCTTACTTTGGTTTACTCTTTGTCTTCAGTAAGCTGATCACTATTCCCTTAACATTGTCTAATTTTAAGAGAAATTTGCTCATTTAGCTAAGGTTTAACTACTTAGTAAATTCTAGCCTTTTAATAGGAGCTACCAACTGAATAAT
The DNA here is from genome assembly GCF_001604975.1 of Cebus imitator. NCBI lineage: Eukaryota > Metazoa > Chordata > Mammalia > Primates > Cebidae > Cebus > Cebus imitator. Next base: position 730,144 of record NW_016107805.1, on the reverse strand, counting down.
TTATCAAGTTATAGAGAGAGAACATAAATAAAGAAAGCAGCTTGTTTTAAGTTGAGAGTCGAGGCAAACAGGAGAATTCATGGCCTGTCTAGGAAAAGCAACAGGTACTCACCAAATGCCAAATGCTGAGTGGGGCACATGGGCCAGGAGACCATGCTTTTCTTTTTTCTTTAATGTCTGAGATCTGTGGGGAAGAGATACAAGAGGGCTGTATAGGAACAGCTCTGGAGTGCAGTTCCCAGTGAGAACAACACAGAGGGTGAGTGATCACCACATTTCCAAATGAGTTTTTACTGCTCACACCCAGGAGATTCCCAGGCTGATAAGTGCCACGAGTTTCCAGCATGGCTGTTTTAGTCAGTGCAGCAGGTTGCCACACAAAAACTCTCACAAATCTGGGCAGCCATTTCAACTGGTGTCTGGAACTCCTGGTAGACAGAGCCACTCATTCAACTGAAAAAAAGGGGGCTGAAACAGGCAGCCAGGTGATCTGGCTCAGCGGGTCCCACAAAGACCAGCAATCTGAAACACTCTGGATTGAGAGTTTTGCAGCAAGCACAGCTGGACCTGGAACAGTTCTGTTCTGTTGGGGGAAGTGTTTCCACCATTACCAAGGCAGTCCACCACTACAGAGGCAGTCAGCCATTACTGAGGCAGTCTGCCATTCTAGAGGCAATCCACCATTAAGCCATTACCAAGGAGATCCACCATTACTGATGCAGTTCGCCATTACTGAGGCAGCCTGCCATTACTGAGGCAGATTGCCATTACCGAGGCAGTTATGACTATACTTCTCTAAGCAAAACCGCAAGGAAGTTCACACAGCAGCTGGTCAGAGCCCACGGCAGCTCAACAATACCTCCGCTGGCAGACTGTGACTAGGCTACCTCCTTGATGGGCAGGGCATCTCTGAAAAAAGGCAGCAGCACATCAGGAACTCATAATAAAGGCCCACTTTCCCAGGACAGAGCACCTGGGAAAAAAGGTGGTTATGAGTTCCGCTGCAGCAGACTTAAACATATCTGCCCAGCAGCTCTGAATGAAACAACAGAGCTCCCAGCTCAGCACTTGAGCTTCTGTAAGAGACAGATTGTCTCCTCAGGCAGCTCCTCGACCCCTGTATGTCCAAAGAGACACCTCATAAAGGAGAGCTCAGGCTGACATCTGGCATGTAGCCTTATAGGATGAAGATAACAGAAGAAGAAACTGGCAACAACCTTAACTATTCTGCAGCCAGTGCAGGTGATGCTCAGGCAAGCAGGATCAAGAGTGGACCTCCAGTGGTTCTACAGCCAAGGTGCCTGACTGTTAGAAGGGGAACTAAAAAACAGAAAGAAATAACTTCAACATCAACAAACTCAGAGACTCCATCCGAAAGTCACCAACTACAAAGACCATAGGTAGATAAATCCACAAAGTTGGGAAGAAACCAACGTAAAGAGGATAAAAACACCAAAAGCCAGAATGCCTCTCCTCTCCCAAGGGATCACAACTCCTCACCAGCAAGAGAACGAAGCTAGATGGAGAATGAGTCTGATGAATTGACAGAAACAGGCTTCAGAAGGTGGGTAATAACATACTTCTCTGAGCTAAAAGAACGTTTTCTAACCTAATAAAAAGAAACTAAGAACATTGAAAAAACATATGACAAAATGCTAATGATAATAAACAGCTAAGAGAAGAATGTGAATGACTTCATGGGGCTGAAAAACACAACATGAGAACTTTGTGATGCATACACAAGTTTCAACAGCCAAATCAACCAATCAAAAGAAAGGATATCAGAGGTTGAAGATCAACTCAATGAAATAAAATGAGAAGCAAGATTAGAGAAAAAAGAGTGAAAAGAAATGAATGAAGCCTCTAAGAAATATGGGATTATGTGAAAAGATCTAACCTACTATTGATTGGCATACCTGAATATCATGGGGAGAAGGAATCTAAGCTGGAAAACACTCTTCAGGATGTTATCCAGGAGAACTTTTCCAACGTTGCAAGGCAGGCCAACATTCAAATCCAGGAAATTCAGAGAACACCACAAAGATATTCTTCAAGAAGAGCAATCCCAAGGCACATAATCATCAGATTCACCAGGGTTGAAATGAAGAAAAAAATGCTAAGGGCAGCCAGAGAGAAAGATCAGGTTACCCACAAAGGGAAGCCCATCAGTCTCACAGAGGATCTCTTGGCAGAAATCTTACAAGCCAGAAGAGACTGGGGGCCAATATTCAACATCCTTAAAGGAAAGAACTTTCAACATAGAATTTCATATCCAGACAAACTAAGCTTCATAAGTGAAGAAGAAATAAAATCCTTCACAAACAAGCAATTGCTGAGAGATTTCGTCACCACTAGGCCTGCCTTACAAGAGCTCCTGAAAGAAACACTAAACCTAGAAAGGAACAACCAGTACCAGCCACTCCAAAAATGTACCAAATGGTAAACAGCATCAACACAATGAAGAAACTGCATCAACTAATGGGCAAAACAACCAGCTAGCATCAAAATGGTAGGATCAAATCCACACATAACAATATTAATCTTAAATGTAAATCGGCTAAATGCCCCAATCAAAGACACAGACTGGCAAATTAGATAAAAATTCAAAACCCATCAGTGTGCTGGATTCAGAAAACCCATCTCACGTGCAAGGACACACATAGGTTCAAAATAAAGAGATGGAGGAAGATTTACTAAGCAAATGGAGGACAAAAAATCATCAGGAGTTGCAATCCTAGTTTCTGATAAAATAGACTTTAAACCAACAAAGATCAAAAGAGACAAAGAAGGGCATTACATAATGGCAAAAGGATCAATGCAACAAGAAGAGCTAACGATCTTAAATATATATGCACCCAATGTAGGAGTATGCAGATACATAAAGCAAGTTCTTAATGACCTGCAGAGAGACTTAGACTCCCACACAATAATAGTGGGATACTTTAACGCTCCACTGTCAATATCAGACAGATCAGTGAGACAGAAAATTAACAAGGATATCCAGGACTTGAACTCAAGTTCTGGATATCATCTAATAGAAATCTACAGAACTCTTCACAGCAAATTCACAGAATATACATTCTTCTCAGTCCCACATCACACCTACTCTAAAATTGACCACATAATTGGAAGTAAATCACTAGTCAGCAAATGCAAAAGAACGGAAATCATAACAAACTGTCTATCAGACCACAGTGCAATCAAATTAGAACTCAGGATTAAGAAACTAAATCAGAACCACACAACTTAACGGAAACTGAATAACTGGCTTTTAACTGTTGGCTGGATAAACAATGAAATGAAGGCAGAAATAAAGATATTCTTCAAAACAAACGAGAATGAAGACACAATGTACCAGAATCTATGGGACACATTTAAAACAGTGTCTAGAGGAAAATTTGAAGCAATAAATACCCAGATTAGAAGCAAGGGAAGATCTAGAATCAACACCCTATCATCAAAATTGAAAGAGCTAGAGGAGCAATATCAAAAAAGCTTAAAAGCTAGCAGAAGACAAGAAATAACTAAGATCAGAGCAGAACTGAAGGAGATACAGACACAAAAAAACCCTTCAAAAATCAATAAATCCAGAAGCTATATTTTTGGTAAGATCAACAAAATAGACAGACTGCTAGCCAGATTAATAAAAAAGAAGAGAGAAGAATCAAATAGACATGATAAAAAACGATAAAGGGGATATCACCACAGATTTCACAGAAATAGGAACTACCATCAGAGATTATTTCCAACAACTCTATGCACATAAGCCAGTAAATATGTAAGAAATGGATAAATTCCTGGACAGTTGCATCCTCCCAAGCCTAAACAAGGAAGAAGTTGAAAACTGAATAGAACAATAACAAGGGCTGAAGCTGATGCAGCAATTAATACCCTACCAATAAAAAAAAAGCCCAGGTCCAGATGGGTTCACAGTTGAATTCTACCAGACATACAAAGAGGAGCTGATACCAATCCTTCTGAAACTATTCCAAACAATCCAAAATGAGGGAATCCTTCCCAAATCATTTTATGAGCCCAACATCATCCTGATACCAAAATTCAGCAAGGACTAAACAAAAAAGAAAACTTCAGATCAATGTCCATGATGAACATAGATGCAAAAATCTTCAATAAAATACTGGCAAACCAATTGCAACAGCACATCAGAAAGCTTATCCATCACGATCAAGTAGGCTTCATCCTGGGGATGCAAGCCTGCTTCAACATACACAAGTCTGTAAATGTAATCCCCTACATAAACAGAACCAAAGACAAAAACCACATGATTATCTCAATAGATGCGGAGAAGGCTTTTGACAAAATTCCACAGACATTTATGCTAAAAACTCTCAATAAACTAGGTTTTGATGGAAGGAATCTCAAATAATAAAAGCTATTTATGACAAACCCACAGCTAATATCATACTACATGGGCAAAACTAGAAGCATTCCCTTTGAAACCTGGCACTAAAAAAGGATGCCCTCTCTCACCACTCCTATCCAATATAGTATTGGAAATTCTAGCCAGGGCAATTAGGCAAGAAAAAGAAATAAAGCGTATTCGATTAGGAAAGGAGGAAGTCAAATTGTCTATATTTGCAGACGACATGATTGTATATTTAGAAGACCCCCTTGTCTTAGCCCAAAATCTCCTGAAACGGATAAGCAACTTCAACAAAGTCTCAGGATACAAAATCAATGTGCAGAAATCACAAGCATTCCTATACACCAACAAAAGACTTAAAGAGAGCCAAATCAAGAATGAACTGCCATTCACAATTGCTACAAAGAGAATAAAATACCTTGGAATACAACTAATAAAGGATGTAAAGGACCTCTTCAAAAAGAACTACAAACCACTGCTGAAGGAAATGAGAAGACACAAACAGATAGAAAAACATTCCATGCTCATGGTTAGGAAAATCATTATTGTGAAAATGGCCATACTGCTCAAAGTAATTTATAGGTTCAATGCTATCCTCATCAAGCTACTTATGACTCTCTTTACAGAACTGAAAAAAAAAACAGCTTAAACTTCATATGGAACCAAAAGAGAGCCCACATAGACAAGACAATTCTAAGCAAAAAGAACAAAGCTGGAGGCATCACACTATCTGATTTCAAACTATACTACAAGGCTACAATAATCAAAACAGCATGGTACTGGTACCAAAACAGAGATATAGATCAATGGAACAGAACAGAGACCTCAGAGGCAACACCACACATCTATAACCACCTGATTTTTGACAAACCTGATAAAAACAAGCAATGGGGAAAGGATTCCCTGTTTAGTAAATGTTGTTGGGAAAACTGGCTAGCCATGTGCAGAAAGCAGTAACAGACCCCCTTCCTGAAACCATACACTAAAATTAACTCTGGATGGATTAAAGACTTAAACATAAGACCTAATACCATAAAAACCCTAGAAGAAAATCTAGGCAAAATCATTAAGGATGGAGGCATAGACAAGTACTTCATGACTAAAACACCGAAAGCATTGATAACAAAAGCCAAAATAGACAAATGCAACCTAACTAAACTCCAGAGCTTCTGTACAGCCAAAGAAACCAGCTACAGTGAAATGGCAACCAATGGAATGGGAAAAAACTTTTGCAGTCTACCCATCTGACAAAGGGCAAGAAAAAAAAACAAATCCATTCAAAAGTGGGCAAAGGACATGCACAGACACTTTTCAAAAGAACACATATATGAGGCCAACAAACATATGAAAAAATTTGCATTTCTCTAATGACCAGTGATGATGGTCTCATGACCATCATCACTGGTCATTAGAGAAATGCAAATCAAAACTGCATTGAGATACCATCTCACACCAGTTAGAATGGTGATCATTAAAAATCTGGAGACAACAGATGATAGAGAGGATGTGGAGAAATAGGAACACTTTTACACTGTTGTTGGGAGTGTACACTAGTTCACCATTGTGGAAGACAATGTGGGGCTTCCTCAAGGACCTAGAAATAGAAATTCCATTTGACCCAGCAATACCATTACTGGGTATATATCCAAAGGATTATAAATTATTCTATTATAAAGACACATGCACTCATATGTTCATTGCTGCACTGTTTACAATAGCAAAGAACTGGAACCAACCCAAATGCCCATCCATAATGGACAAGGAAAATGTGGCACATGTACACCATGGAATACTATGCAGCCATAAAAAAACAACAAGTTCGTGTCCTTTGTAGGGACATGAATGAATCTGGAAACCATTATTCTCAGCAAACTGACACAAGAGCAGAAAATCAAACACCGCATGTTCTCACTCATAGGCAGGTGTTGAACAATGAGAACACATGGACACAGGGAGGGGAACACTACACACTGGGGTATGTTGAGGGGGACTAGGGGAGGGACAGCACGGGTAGGGAGGTTGGGGAGGAATAACATGGGGAGAAATGCCAGACACAGGTGACGGGGGGATGGAGGCAGCAAACCACATTGCCATGTTTGTAAATATGCAACAATCCTGCATGATCTGCCCATGTACTTCAGAACCAAAAGTGCAATAAAATTTATATATGTGTGTGTGTGTGTGTGTGTGTGTGTGTGTGTGTGTGTGTGTGTGTGATGAGATCTGTCCTGTTGCTTGGTCAAAAATGGTTGCCTTTTAAAATTTGTTACCAGTTAATAAAAACAAATAAAATCAAAATGTGTGATGAGACCAACAGTGTGAGCTTCAAGCAAAACAGCTAAGGTAGAATCTAACCTGCAGGTTGGAACTGTTTGACTGCCTCTTTTTGACCTAACTTTAGAACTTCTCTAGGTACTTTTTCTTCTTTCCCTCCCTTTTATTTGTTACTCCCTTCTACAACAATAAGAAACCTGGCTCCCATTTTCTTCAATATATTTAATCATTTTTCAAGCCTAGAATGTACAGAATGGAGTTTTGGCATTACTAACTCCTACCATTGAAGAAGTGAAATTATGCCTATAAGCAAGCCTGCATCTACTATCAAGACATAGAACATTGTCATCAAACCAGAAAGTTCCACTTGTTATCCTTCTTAAGCATAGTTTTTCTTAGTATATTTCTGCCTAATTCCCTTCTCAAGTTTCTGTGGATCTGGTAATACAGGAAAGTGCACAGGTGTGCTTCACATTGAGCTAAGGTAAGATTTTAGATCAATAGAGTATTCAAAATTAGGGACATGTTACAAACTACCTGGCCAGTGCTTCTTGAAACTGTCCTGATCAAAAAAATCAAGGAAAGCCTGAGAAAGTGCCTTGACCCAGAGGAGATGAAGGAGACATGACAAATTAATGCAATATGGTATTTTGGATGGGATTCTTGAACAGTAAAATAACATTAATGGAGAAACAAACAAATGAAATCTGAGTGAAGTCTGGAGTTGAGCTAATAGTAATATATCAGTGTTATTGACTTAGATGTGACAAATGTAAAGTGATAACATTAGGAGAAACTGAAGCCAGGTAAGGTGTACACAGGAATTATTTTCTATTTTGTTTTGTTAAGTTGCTTATTCTTTTTTTCTTCTTTTTCCTTGTTTTTGATATATATATATATATATATATATATATATATATATATATAATACTTTAGGTTCTAGGATACATGTGCAGATCTTTCAGGATTGTTACATAGATATACGCATGCCCTAGCAATCCCATTACTGAGTATATACCCAAAGGATAAATTGTTCTATTATAAAGACACACGCGCATGTATGTTCAATGTGGCACTGTTTACAATAGCAAAGACTTGGAACCAACCCACATGCCCATCAGTGATAGACTGGATAAAGAAAATGTGGCACATATACACCATGGAATACTATGCAGACATAAAAATGGCGAGTTCATGTCCTTTGCAGGGACATGGATGAAGCTGGAAACCATCATTCTCCACAAACTGACATAAGAACAGAAAACCAAACATTGCATGTTCTCACTCATAAGTGGGTGTTGAACAATGAGGAATTCTTTATACTATCCTTGCAACTCTTCTGTAAATCTAAAGTGATTCCAAAAAATTATAAAAATTATTCAAAACATTGTGTATAAAAAGACTCATATAGATTGGGATGGTTAAGAATCTAGGACCTGAATCAGATAAATTTGAGGTTAAATATTAGTTCTAAGACTTGCAAACATAAAGGCACTGATTTTGACTAAAGTCAAAATAATCTGGTTTCAAACATCTCTTTGCACCCTTTTAAATAGCAATAGCAGTTTTTTAAAAAGTATAGAAAAAATTTACAAGCTGGAACATATTATCTCAAACATGCATACCTTGAACATATTCACCATTCTTAGCCATAGCTTTCATATCTTTAAAACACAGTAATTTTTATTTCTTAGGATTGATGTGAGGGCTAACGAAGAAAAGCCATGTTGAGTAGCCTATGTGTCTCTTAGGGCCAGGAGTCCTTTTCTTGTTCACCAGTGTATATCAGAAACTAGCATGACTGCATAGAGTAAATACATAATGAGAATTTGTTGGTAAATATGTTTTTTTTCCTATGAAATGAAAATACTTCCAAATTATTTTTCTAGAATCTATTGTCATTTCAGATTCTCTTCTAATTGTGACATCTCTGCAGTATCATGATATATATGAACTATTTGACTGCAATTTTTTGAGCTCTTCTTGATATAAATGTAGCTATTCTGTGTATTGGGAGAATATTTTTTCAGGCTCTGGAGGCAACTCCCTGATGGCGCACACAACAGCATTCTCATTTTCAGCATCTTGATGTGGGATGATTCTGTTCTGTGTTCTTAATGACAAAGGTCATTTGGGCCCTACCATTAGAGACATATTAAAGTTACTCTGTCTCTCCTCAAACTTTAGGCTTGAAAACATTAAAACAGATGGTGATACTTGGAGGGTAATTAATTTTCCTTTGGAGCAATAATCGCTTTCCTTAAATTAATGGCTCCCTCTTTTTCCAAGAAGTAATGGTTTAGTAAATTGAGCAATGAACTGGGCTGCTCTTGATCAGGACTTAGGGGAAAGGAGAAATGTTTTGTGATTCTGCCCCTGTCTGGTTGTGTGAATTTGGGAGTCTCATGCTTTTGGCTGATTGAAAGGATTAAAAAAAATCAGAGCATTTTAAGCACTTTAAGGTGTGCCTGATGCAAAGTGAGTCTTTAGAACTGTTAGCCAATATAATTATTAGAGGTAGAAAGATGGACACTGTTAATTGATCTTTCTGATTTTGTGTGGACAAAGAAAGTCTTATAAGGGTATTACATAAATACCCTCATAAGGGTATTACATATAAAATGCCAGAAGATTCTGGTACACAGGATCCACTTGCACAAGTGGTATTTAAAAACTAATTATTGATTAATGACCAAATTAATCCTTCTTGTTGCATGTTATAGCAAGTCTATTGAAAATATTTGTGTTTCCCTCTTCTGTTTGGACAGCAATGTATAGTATGTAACTACCTAGCAGATATCATCAAATGCAATCTCACTA
>NW_016107805.1:710963-720620 GCF_001604975.1 Cebus imitator | reverse complement strand
TGCTCTGTCCCCAGGCACCAGGCTGGAGTGCAGTGGCACGATCTCAGCTCACTGCAACTTCTGCCCCGGGGTTCAAGCAATTCTCCTGCCTCAGCCTCCCAAGTAGCTGGGACTGTAGGCGCATGCCACCATGCCCAGCTAAATTTCGTATTTTTAGTAGAGATGGGATTTCACCATGTTGGCCAGTACGGTCTCGATCTCTTGACCTCGTGATCCGCCCGCCTCAGCCTCCCCAAATTCTGGGATTACAGGCGTGAGCCACCGTGCCTGGCCTAGAAACCTACTTTTTAATATTCAGACAAAATTCTCAATATATTTTTAAAGATTTATTGACATAAAGTTTCCCATGTGTCTGTATTTTAAACTTTTTATATTCCTAAACTTTGAACTTCTAGCAATTCTGATACCAGGTATTTTGTGAAATGATAACATACTCTGTTTGTTTGTGTCCACAACACATACATAGTTATTTACCATTTGAATTTTTACGGTTATTAAAATAAGGCAACCTAATGATACTGGGCAGGAAGTTATTGTGTGATCATTCTCTTGAGCTTCTTCTGGTTTAAGCTTCTGCCAGGGGCATATTTATTGGATAGGAATTATCTTGGTTTAAAATAACAGGGGATGTATTTTAATATTTCATTCAAAACAAGAAGTGATTATTTGTGAAAAAATACATTTGAAATTCACTTTCTCTTACCACAGTGCATGAAAGAATACTGAACCCCTACAGAGAGAATTGTGCCGGTAAAGTGACTACAAAGAGATCCACACAGCATTCAGCACAGATCGCCCAGGGCTGCGGCAACAGCAGCACTAATTTGCCTTTTGCAGAGTATTGGAGGGGAAAAATGCATTTTTTTTCAAAATTATTTGACAAAGAGTGTTTGTTGAAATATTTGCTCAAGCCAGTGTATAAAGGAAGGCAGCCATAAAGAACCAAGATCAAGTAGAGATCATTTTGCACAGTGTTAGCTTGTGACACAGGAGAGGACCCAAAATGAAGCTGAACTCTGTTTCAACACACGAGGTAGGTTTTGTCTCCTCTATGAGGATGAATTGAAAGTTGATGTCAGATCCCATTGAATACCCCTTTAGAACTCATTTTTATATTGGTCTGGAGAGTAAGCTGAATCTAATTCTCATTTTCTTTTTCCAATCTCCGGAACAATAATTCTCAACAAATAGTAAATTAATACCATTGGTGATCTTAATAATGTTCTGAGTCAAAAAATCTTTTCGGATACGGTTTTGTGAGTATAACTAGTACCTTGAGCAATAAAGACTTATAAAAAGCAGTCAACACTTACTGCTTGTTTTGCTTTAAAGTCTCCTGTTTCGTTAAAATGTGTTCAGTGGGGAAAAGGGTATGCTGGGTCTCAGGATGAGATTTAGGCAGTCCTAGATATTTCTGATTATTCTTAGAAATTATAAAGTCTTGTGGTCAATTTAAGATGGGAGACACAGTCATGACTTAAAAATTAGAATTTCAAATCCCATGTTTTGAGTAAGTCTTTAGTCTTAATTCAAAGGTAATACTCCTGAGCCCCTTACCCGTGGGACCCAGCAGTGGATAATGTTTTTGCCTTTGGAGAGTGAGTGGGTGTTTCTGTCACTCCCATTCTCTTTTCACAACTTGTTAACTGAGGATTCTGATCTCGTCAGGTTTGGAGCAGGAGAGGGAGGTGGAGAAAAAGGACCCAGCAAAATCTTATGGATTAGTATATCAGTAAGCTGGCTTTATTCTTGCTGGCCTGGGTGATAATTTATGCTTCTCTTTCTTTCTTGATTCTCAGATTTTTCTGGAAGTTCCACAGTGGAGCCAGTCACCAACCACTCCTGCCAAATAGCCAGTTTCTTCTCTTCTGTTGCTTCTGGTTTCCCAGCCACCTCTGCTTTTCCGGCTGCCCTTCTATGACGACCCTCCATTGTTGTCTCTTCACCCTCTGGCTGAGGCACTCTTGTCAAGATCCCTCTTAAAATTAACGTAGACCAACATTCCTAAAGAGTCGTCGTCTGGGCCCGTGTTGAGTAGTGACCTCAAAAAAGTTATATCCAAATTCTAACCCCTGGAACTTGTAACTATGACTTTATTTGTTAAGAGTCTTGATGGAGGTAATTCAATTGAGGATCTTAAAATGAGATCATTCTAAATTGTCCCAATGGGACCTCAATCCAATGACAAGTGTTCTTATCAGACAAATGCAAAGGGAGAAGAGAGACAGAGGAGAAGGCAATGTGAAGACAGAGGTGAAGACTGTAGTTACACAGCCTCAGGCAAGGATATCCTGGAGCTACCAGAAACTAGAAGAGTCATGGAGGAATCATGGCCCTACTGACACCTCGATCTTGGACTTCTGGCCTACAGAACTGTAAGGAAATAAATTTCTGTTGCTTTTTTTTTTTTTTTTTTTTTTTGGGGACGGAGTTTCGCTCTTGTTACCCAGGCTGGAGTGCAATGGCACGATCTCGGCTCACAGCAACCTCCGCCTCCTGGGTTCAGGCAATTCTCCTGCCTCAGCCTCCTGAGTAGCTGGGATTACAGGCACGCACCACCATGCCTAGCTCATTTTTTGTATTTTTAGTAGAGACAGGGTTTCACCATGTTGACCAGGATGGTCTCGATCTCTTGACCTCGTGATCCACCCGCCTCGGCCTCCCAAAGTGCTGGGATTACAGGCTTGAGCCACCGCGCCCGGCCTTCTGTTGCTTTAAGCTACCCTGTGTGTGGTAATTTGTTAGAGCAGGTCGAGGTGACCAATAGATAACATCGTGACTGGACATTGTCAGGCCTTGCATGGTTATGCTTTGACACAGCCTTCTACTCTGCTGACATAGGCTGCTTTAGCCAGGCTCTTTTCTCAGATTCCTCGGGCTTGCATCAGACACCCTAGTGTGCACCCCACACTCTAGGGAACATATCTCAAACTCCCCAAGCATTTTCTTTGAACATCCTCTTGCTACACTTGAGGTAAGAAGGGAGGCAGTTACGGTCAGTAAACCCATTTCCTTGAGATGGATCTTACAGCACAGTTTTATGCAAAGAAATCCTATTGAAATCTTTTTTTCTGTCTTCCTTTCTCAATTACGTACATTTTCCCTCATTTATTTGTTTTTTCCTTTGCACCGTCATCGAGGTCATTAACACTATTCATAGTCACCAACTTTGAAATTTCAACTTACGTATCAGTTGTCTCTTGGCCACTCAGTTAAAACTGCTGGCTTAACGTCCTGGGTTACATGCAGATATTTGCAATGTATGGATCCTACCTACCCATCAAAACCCTGGTGCCTAATCAGATAACACAGGTAACCAGGGCCCTTACAGAATTCTAGAATTTTATTTTAAAGAGGGCTTTGTCTTAGTGTTGTACACTTTACAATACTTTCAGGGAATTGTCTTTTTGTGATGTTTGTCTGAAATTTTCAATGCCTCACCTGAGCTCTGGCCACAGCTGGCTCAGACTTTACAGTGATCTGCACTCTTTGTCCTAGGTGATGCCCTCTTGACCTAAACCTTTTTCTTTAGACAGCCTTTCCCCCAGTTAAACTACAACTCCTGGCTCTTGCAGGAGAAATACTTGTTTCTCCCTTCTCAGATTCTACTGCGTCTCAGCCTGTTTCGAGTTTGGGTAACGCTAACTTGTGGTTGTGCAGGAAGCTCAGCAGGACCTCGCTGGCTCTAGGGCAGCTGGGGGAAGACAGTAAAAACTGCTACCTGCCAAGCTGTCTTTATACTCTGTTGGCAGAGGAAGCAGGCAGTTTCCTAGGAAGAGAGATACCACAGAACAAGAGCTCATGGAAAGGAGAAGAATTGTCTCCACACTAAGGTGTGGGACACTGTTAAATAGCTTGATTGATTTCTAAGCCCAGAGGCAGGCTTAAAATACGAGAATCCATAATAGAACAAATTATATGATTGCTCTCTACTGTCTTAATCTAGTGGGCTTGCTTTTTTCACCTGTATACGAACTTATTCTGCCATTTCTAAATATGAGTTAATACCAAATCAGCATTCTTTGGCATTCTTAGGACATAGGAAATCTTATAACCTCCATTTCTCTTGGAGGTTTTTTACTAAAAATCTACATGAGTGAAACAATATCCAAGTCCAGGCAAAATTTTCCCTTGGGCTAGATAGCATTGCTTAGACATTCCATAACTTTACCACAAATCTAAGTAGTGGGCCAATCCCAGACAGGTTATCACAAGGAAGTAGGAGTTCAAATGAGAAAGATAATCAGAATTCTTGAAATGGTAAAGCAGAGTCAACCAGGGTACTACTGAAACCTGGCTCCCCAAAGGTTCTGTGTTTTGATGAATAATATTACCAACTCTCTTCGCTTGGGTACAGGATGGGGATTTTACTATAAATACTATAAATAGGAGAGAATGTCAGGGTGAAACTGTGGGGGGAAGAAAAAGTCTCATTTTCCTTCACAATGATCCATGCTCCCCCTGAGTGCTGCAATCTCCTAGAATCTCAGAGATATCACTAGCTAAAGACTTCACCTGCTGAGGCAGAGGGACTAATTCTGAGCAGAAATATTGTCATATTCATGTATAATGATACTGTGTAGATCAGCTTTGGGTTCTGCTTGGCCCTGAGATGAATTCCCTCATCTCCTCTACCCAGGGGTTGGGATGAAGTTTCTTTCTTAGCCTCTCAGAGTCTCAGTGTCCTCTGTAAATCAAAGCATGAATAATATCTGATAGAGTTGGCTTGATAATTAGATGATGGGATGATGCATGTAAAGTGCATGTAGAATGCTTGGCGTAGGGCAGCAATTCAATGATAACGTTGTAGCTGTGACTTAATAATTGATGTTGGCATGCACAGCCTTTGGTTCCCAGTTGCCTCCTGTGCTACTTCTAGGGAGCTTACACCTTTCCTCTTACATTATTTGGCAGATTCCTATTACAAGCTTTGGTTTTGTTAGTCTTCTGCTGTCGATAATCCTTGAGCCTCACACATTGGGTGCAAGAATGTAGGGATCCATGAGCCCCACATTGGGCACCAGAATGTAGGGAGCCAGCCCTACATCACCCGTGGGCACCCCGAGTTCGGTGGTGACAAAGGAATGAGAAAAAGACAGATTAAGAGAGACAGTGGGACCAGGGGGCCATCACTTGCTGCTTTGAAGGAAAGAGTGAAGGCCTGGAGCTCTGATCATCCACACTATTTATTGATTATAATTACTTTGATCTGTAGGGTAGGGGTGGAGTGATGGTGGAGTGAATCAGTGAGCCAGAAGTGAAACAGTGAGCCAGAACTGGTGTGTCATTCTAGGGATTGATATCAGTGGCAGTTTGGAAGTTTCACAAAACAAGAACATGTGGTTATCTTTAGCTTATTATCTATGTACAGCTGGTGGAACTCGGGCCCTGCAAGGAGCCTAGAAGTCTGGCTACGTCATAGTGCTATGACGGGGTTTTACATTCTTGAGCACAATGTTTATGGTAAGAGGTCCTAGGTCACCCTGCACCGGAACATGAGGCATAAAGAGGCCTTCCTCCTCAGAGGCCTCCTGCGGCCTTCCGCAGTTTGTTGTTCCTTGTTTGTATGTTACTCATAACCAACATATGTAGGCTCTCTGTAAGTCCTTTCTCCTTTGCTGTTTTTCCCAACACTCTGCCTTCCTGGGAACCATTTTTCCCCTTTTTAAACAGACTCATTATTTTTCTTCCTTCTTTCATGCAGGGAGATTCTGCAGAACAGCCATGGGCTGAGAACAGAACCCTTGCAAACCATAATGTTTAAGAGATAGAAGAGGAAAAGCATCTCATCAGGGAGTCAGCCAACAGCCAGAGGTAAGAAGAAATTCAGATATAAAAGAGCAGAGATTCAAGACAAAGTATAATGCAGAACAAAATGCATTGCCAAGGCCTAGGGAAAGTACTCAAAGAAAACTTTACTCAGATCCATAGATGCTCTCCTGCCTATGCCTGCTGAGACTGGTCCCACACATTCATGTGCCAGTTGGTGGGTTCCCCAAGAGTCTTACAGCAGAGAATACATGGAAACAGTTCCCTGATATGAGAACTCCTCTAAACATGGTGAGGATAATGGCTCAACCCTCATACACTGAACTTGAAGTATTGGCATCCAGCAGCTTTTTAGATTTGTGTGTTTGCTGTACTTGCAGGATGAAATTGGCAGTACTGATATAGAGCCTTCTCTTTACGAGGAAAGGTGAATGGGTGTAAAAAATGCCTCCCCCCACCCCACCTGGGGCCCAGGATTTCAGAGGCTCCAGAGCTTATTTGGAGTCACTCTGTAAGGCACACTGTAGGAGGTCATTTCCTAGCTTGCTCTATAAACACCCTAGATTCAAACCCATTTATTCCTCCTCCACAGAAAATCATGCATTCCAGTGGTCATAAACTAGTGCCTCAAGGGAGGGATCTGTTGTTCCATAAGGTTTTAAAAATTGACTTTGGCCATGCATTCTGCCTTTTGAGGCATAGCCTCCGCCACTCTCTACCCAAATTGCGTCACTCATTTATGGGCCCTGCCTAGTCCCTAGAAACATCAAATCAATTTGCACAGCTTGACCTAATCAAATCTTATAATATACCTTTGCCTCTGAAAGCTGCAAGGAAAGGCCTTTTTTTTAAAATATCCTTTACTCTTCAAGTCTGCCTCAAATATTCATTTTAACTTGGTTTCATTTAGATAAAATGTTGTAGGTTAAGAATTTTGCCCTTACAAATTGTGACTGGCCTAAGGAGGATGCATTTCTTACCCCCAGGAAGTATTCACATAGAAGAGTTTTATCACCTTTTCTTAGGCAGAAACACCCCTGAGTACCAGAGCTTGTCCTATGAAAACATGTTGACACAAAAATCTTTTCTGTTTTAACAAGAATCTTGCCTTTCGCTTTTTGTGCTATTTTCTTTTTCTGTTCCTTTTCTTCATAACTGCCATGGTAACATGAGTCTGGGTCTGACTATTTCTTCACATTCAGTTGTGAAATGGTTTTCTTGACCTACTGCTTTTACAGAAGGCAGCACTTAAGACCTGATTCAAGTTACACAGAGTCACAGGAAAATGGAGCCAAGCTTTAGTGTCTTTATTTGTTAAGCAGTGAACCATATCACACACATTGTTTCTGAGCAGGTCAGGGACTAAGAATGCCTCAGAAGAGGTATCTCAGGACCTTCCTTCTATGAAGCTGAATAAAAGGAGGAAATGAAACTTATTTTCCTAAGGGGTAGGCTTCAAAGAATGCAGGGGCTGGATGCTGCTGACTTCCACTGCTACTTAAAGACTGATGTTTCTTTTGCAGGAAGATGAAGCAATGTGGGACATGAGGCTATTTTTCTGTTCCCCTAAAAGGCACTAATGGCTACCAGTGTTAGCACAATGGTTGGCATACAAAAATACTTGTGAGTTAATGGACTTATTTTTGATATTTTCATTAAGAGATTTAATGTATGGGAGTAGGGGGCATTTGACATTGAAACAAATCTTTTTCCAAAAGAAAACCAACTATGACAAGGTTGCTCAGTAGTAAATCAGGAGCTCAGAAAACATGATGTGAGACTTCATCAGAAAACCGGATGTTTTGGTAACATCTTCCCTTAAGAACCGACGACAGATCAGGTAACTTAATCAGTCTGGATTAATAAATAGGTTAATTAATAGGTCTCTCACATAAATATATTTAAACTTGCTGCCAGTATTATTCTTGTTAGCTCCAAATTTTCTGCTAATGAAAACATGAAAATATACTGATTGCCATGCTGTATATAGAATGGCCATATCTTTTATCTGCATGATGCTATTTATTTGAATTTTGAACTAATTTTCTTAACCTGTTTCAGTAAGACAAATTACTTCCCCTGACTACTAACAATTTTTTTCCTGTCATTACACATATACGCAAGTTAATCAACCATCTTATCTAATTAACATGTAATTTTAATATGTTTGGATGTTTGGATGTAGATTTGATATTTCAGTGGATCATGATCACATACAGGTGAGCTGTATGACACCAGTTTAGGACCTGAATTGCTTTTTCATACTCTTAAATTCTTGCTGCTAGTAATTGGTCCCTTTTTTGTCTCTTACTTTTCTTATCGTCCTCCTTTTTCTTCACCTTCTCCCACTTATGCTACTTTTTCTTCTAAAAAATTGGCATGTTTGGATTGAACGACCTAGATTAGGGAGAACCTCATATGTCTTAGACATTGTGCTCCCGTTGAGAAAGAAATGCATGTAACAAAGCTAGTATACTCTTAGATAAGTGTTTATAATCCACCTATAATATTTTTCTTATGTAGATACCGTTGGGGACTAAAACAATCCTGCTAACAAGAGCCCCCTCTGTGCCCGTGTGGATACGAGAGGGAACTCACTTTATTACTGAGGAAGCATTATCAGAGTTACATGCATGTCGGGTACCATGAAAGTGACTACAAAGTCTGGACATAATTTCACCCAAATGCTCGAAGAGGGAACAATGGAAATCTCTGTCTCCTTGAAAGTTAAATGGATGCCCCTTGTGTTTCCTGTATACTTTGTGAAACAGTTAATTTTGAAAGTACATGTTTGTAGTTTCAAAGGTCAGAAAATCTGCACTATAAAATCTTGCACTGTAAAATCAAAGTTGAACTTCTTATTGTGTCTATTATATTTTTAGGGAAAAACTCAGAGAGGAGAGTGAAGAGGCAACCACTTCCTTCCTCAGAGAAAATTTTATTATTTTATTCTTGCAACTCCCAAGTTAGGTTTGCCGGGTGCTTCTTTAAGCGACTTTTGATTAGTCACCAAAGGAATTCATGATACAAATGTGATGATTTAGAGAGTGCTCACATACTCTATACTGCGAGTTTAAGTTGAACTAATTAACTGTGGTGGTGTGTATGATGGCATGATTATCAGAGGTAAAGATTGAAATTCATTCTGACCCCATTACCAAAAGGAAGATGAATAAAATGTAAGACTCAGATCTGATCTTAGTTTTGTGAAGTTGCAATGCATGTAAATTCATCTAGTTGGTCATGTACTGAAGTCTTCTTGGCTAAAGTTTACCTCTTGTCATTGTTGTAGTATCATTTTTATGCAGATCATTAACTGCACTCATGATTACATAACTATTAAGTCTCAGGGAGCTCAGAGCTTTGTCAGAGCTGCCGGGGATTTATCTTGGAGGATGCAGACCAAACAATCTAATGAAAAATTTTTTCAACGAAGACCTAGAGCAGTCATATATAATTACTTTATTGGTTAGCAGCCTTTCTTTGGCTTATAGATACTAATCAGAAAATCCAGAAAAGTTATGAATATGAAGATAGAAGCATTCATTTATTCATTCAATCATTCAACAATCTATCAATATTTTGTAAGAGGTTGTAATAATGAGGATCAAAGATGAAATATAATGAATTTTTATTTCTGACAGGGTGTGGTGGCTCACGCCTATAATCCCAGAACTTTGGGAGGCCTAGGCTGGCAGATCCCCTGAGGTCAGGAGTTCAAGACCAGCCTAGCTAACATAGTGAAACCCCATCTCTACCAAAAATACAAAAAAACTAGCCGGATGTGGTGGTGCATCTCTGTAATCCCAGCTACTCGGGAGGCTGAGGCAGGAGAATCACTTGAACCTGGGAGGCAGAGATTGCAGAGAGTGAGACTCCATCTCAAAA
>NW_016107805.1:633906-710953 GCF_001604975.1 Cebus imitator | reverse complement strand
AAAAAAGAAAAGAAAAGAAATATAATGAGTACTTATTTCTTAAAAAAGCTTATAACTTAACAGTGACTATATTCCATATACAGTTAAGTATGCAATAAGAAAAGTTGTCAAAGGTCAGTGAATAGGTAATGACACATGGCTGGTGAGATGAAAAGGTGACATTTACCTGGTATTGTGAGTGGCTCAGTGGAGAAGGAGGCATCCAGGCACCGAACAATGGGTAAGGTCTCCAAAGGTGATAACAGTGGCGTGGGAGAAATCATAAGGACACATTCAAGGAATGGCCTAAAGTCATTTGGACTGGAGCATGTTCAAGGAGTCCTGGAAGATCAGACCAGAGATATATTTTAGAGCTACATTATGAAAAACCATAGGCAAGATTAAAGTGAAATATCGTATATCGGGGTCATTTCTAAAGAAAGGCAGTAGGAAGGGCATGGGCTTCAGAGTCAGAAACCCTGGGTTCAAATTTTGTTTCTTTCATTTTCTGTTGGTAGAGTCTTGAGAAATTACTGAGTTAAAGTTCTCTTATCTTTAAAACTGGTATAAAAATGCCTACCTTGCATCTTGCTATTATGTCGGGAAATAATAGCAATTTATAAAATACCATACAAAATTTGTTATGCAATTTAGACATTCTTTCTCCCTCTGAAACTCCCCCTTCCAGAAATTTATTACTATTCTTTACTCGAGAAGGCAGAACTGGCCTGATTTATTGATTTAAAGATGAATCATATCAGAAATCAGCACTTTGCAAAGATCACCTAATGGTGTCCATTAGGAAACTAAATTTCTTCGGAGTTTTTGCAATTTAAGCTGACATCTTACATTTTGATCCAGGGCATTTCTTCCTATTTGTTAATGCTGTTCTTATTATGTCTCAACTAATTTTACTCTTCCCTGTTAATTCCAATGTGGTGTTACTTTTACTTTTCATTTTTCCTACAAGTAGCTTTTTGAACAAATTGACTTTGGAGTGTGCCCAATTCCTTTTATTTACCTCTTAATCCTTTCATATCACTCTGGAAGTACTGCTTCAGGATGAGGCCCTGCAGAGATGGCATTTCAAGCAGCCTATGAGGATTAGCTTTTCGTTTTCTGTTTGTTTGTTTCTTTTTTTTTTTTTCCAGTATGCAAACCCAATTTGGGGAATTATCACCTCAGGCATAAGGATGATCGTTCTGGAAATGTCACTCAGAAAGGGATGCGGAATAGCTCAGCTCCCTTTTACAAATAGTTTGGTGGGGAGCAAAATACCAACTCCATCAAGTAGTCAGTGGGCGGACAGACCTTTGGAAATGTCTGTAAAACCCTCTGCTAGCTGCTAATCTTCTCTCTGTAGTTTCACTGACATAAGCAATAAACCCTGTAATTATATTGCACTAATCAAGAACACTGACAATAATGGAATATCAATCACAGCACTCATATGTAAACCCAGTTAGGTTCAGAGTCTGGTTTTGGCATCATTTGTAGTTTCAGTTATGATCTAACTAAAAGGAGCTGCTGAGTGCAAGCTGACTGAATCACATGCAGCTAAACTGTGCCTCCAAGCTATCTTGAATATAATTTTCCAAGTGCATTTTTCATTAAATTAAATGTTTTGCACTGATGTTTGAGCATATGCAGTTTCCTTCATTTGTAGTTTATAACAGCAATAACATCCCAGGCAGAGGGCATTTCCTGAGGATTAACTGCCAGCTGGGGTTAATGGCTGAAGGTAGAGCCAAAGACCATCAATTCCTTCTCTCTAGCCATTAATTCTTAGGAGACGACCTGTTCTTTCATCATTATCGCTGGCATGCTTCTTCGTCTGACCTTTATATGAAGTGATGTGGCAACATAGGAATTAATCCTTACATGGGGGCTGCAAAAGATGCATCCACTAAGTGTCTCCTAAACTTGCTTATAGGACAACAACCATTTACCTACCTGCTAAATCACAAGGGATGCCCCAAATCTGTCTATCAAATAAGCAGTTTGTCTAGAATAAGCCATTTGCTATTTTTTCTGTTTTTTAAAAAGCTACTTTTTTTAGTTTCCAGCTTTCTGATGAGGAGTCAGAACTGATATTTCTGTGATTTTCCTGTTGTTTGATCATTCGTTTCTAAAACGTTCATCTCTACCAGGCAGCTCTTTTTTGGAGCAATGTCTCATGAAATGACATTTCCATCATTGTGTGGGAACTATTACATGATCTCTGCAGAACATTTTTCAAATGTGCACAAAGACTCTTTCTTTGGGGTTTGTGTGCGTGTTTGGGCTGAGGGGGTGGAAGCAGCAAGGAATAAAGAGATATTAAACACAAACCAAGCATCCGCTGAGAGCTCTTGGAAGATTTTCTTATTTTCAGGGACAAGAAGGCTCTTTCTGTAATCAGCTCTTCATTATTGTCTCAGTAATTATCATGTTCCCTGAAGACTTTTATTCTTGTATTTTCCCTTGAAAGAATAATAATGGTTAAATTATTTAATAATGCTGCTTTGTCTTTTATCTGGTCCCTCACCTGAGAATCTCAAGGTGCTTTACAGAGATTAATTATGATTTACAAGACTCACAAAATGGATCTTAATTTGAAGCATTTTGAAAGTTGTGAGGCCTTGATAAATTAAGGCAATAGAAGCAGAAACCTGAAGTTGGGGTTCATTTGTTTGATTGTAGATGAAAGAGATTTTCTTCTCAGGAATCCTGTGACATTATTTTGTTCCAGATTAGGATAAAGGATGTAAGACTAGATTCATGAAAGCGAATTAACTTCTCCTAAGCACTGTGAATTAACTTTTCCTAAGCATGCTACCTGTGCTATTTGTCACCAGAGGAACAGTGCTACCTCCTTAGAGCAGTGCATTAATCAGGACTTTTCAGGTCATAGGTGACTGAAGCCTGACTAATAATGGCTTAAGTAAGAAAAAGAAATTGGCTGATGTAAGTGAAAAATTCAGCCACAGTTTGTCTTCAGCTAGACTTAGTGACTCAGATATGTTCTTGAGGAGTCTACCTTTTAGCTCTGTTTTTCTGGTGAGGCTTCATTTTCAAGTGGACTTTCTGCAAACAGTGCTCCCAGCAGCTCCAGACTTACTTACATTCTACAAATTTAGCAACCCTGGTCCAAAAAGCTTCTCTTTCCTAAGAGCAAAACATGTGCATTCACCTGGCTTTGATCATGAGTTCACCCTTGAACCAATGATTGCAATTACTGTGTCCAGTAGGATGAAATATTGATTAGTTTGGCTGGTTTATGCTATTGTCCTTGAAGCTGAGGAGTCAGTGAGCCATATCCAAGCCAGGTGGGTTGATTTGGTGAGTAGAGATGGTTCCTGAAAGGAAAATCAAGGTATTTCAGGAAGGAAGTGGAATGATGGAGATTGAGAAAAAACAGATGTCCACAAAAGGTAGCATGATTTTAGTATTTACATTTGCTTTAGCATAGATAATTGATGGCCTCAGAGATAAAACTCAAAATCTATGTCCTTTATAAATATATTTTTTTATTAGCATATCTCTTTCAAAAAAATATATGCCTTGGAAACAAGTCTCATGACATATTTCTTTAAAAAAGTGTTCGATGGGCCAGTCATGGTAGCTCACACCTGTAATCCCAGTAGTTTGGGAGGCCAAGGAAGGCAGATCATGAGGTCAAGAGATTGACACCATTCTGGCCAACATGGTAAAACCCCATCTCTACTAAAAATGCAAAAATTAGCTGGGCATGGTGGTGCTCACCTGTAGTCCCAGCTACTCTGAAGGCTGAGGCAGAAGAATTGCTTGAACCTGGGAGGTGGAGGTTGCAGTAAGCCAAGGTTGCACCACTGCACTCCAGCCTGGCAACAGAGTGAGACTCCATCTCAAAAAACAAAACAAAACAAAACAAAAACAAAAACAAAAACAAAAAGAAAAGAAAAAAAGAAAAAGTGTTTAATGATTACATATTTGTGAAAAACACAGAAAACTATAACCATCCTTGGATGTACATTAAGTATTAAATAAGCCAGTATGACCTTATAACAAATTTCACTGTCTGCATGCTGTTAACATAGTCATCATTTATTCATAGATATGTGTGGGCACAATTCCAAAACTTCTAAGGTTAGAAATCAAAAATGTGATTGATAGAAGTTATGATGGTCTTCTGAGGCAGTATAGCACTAGGAGAGAGAACAGACCACCAAACAAAAGTAGGATATGGTCCTCAGGGAACTGGTCCAACTACAGAAACCAACACTGGCCATTCAATTGCTTATGCCAGGGAGTGTCCATGGAAAGTCACACTTCCTAATATGATTAGCACCAGATTTCTCATTGGGAAGAGCATGTAGCAGTGGAGAATCTGGGGATCAGTCTGTGGTTGTGTGTTAAAACATACTCAGTAACTTTAAGCTATAAAAAATCAGTCTGTCTGAGAACACCCCAGATATTGTTTATGGTCCTAGTTCCAGGGGCTTGGATTAGTATGAATGAAGAAGAGCATCAGGACTCTCTTTCCCTTGTTAGAAGTCCAGGACAAGTCTCCAAACGTGGAACTAATCTTGGAGGGGGGCAGTAGCCCAGTAGGCAGAGCGAAGACACAGGGGTTGTGAATGGAGGCTGAAGCAGCAGCCAAGAAAAACAAAACAAAACAAAATAACAACAAAAGAACAACAAGAAAAACCCCAGCAAACTATTGGTGGTGCACAGTGCATATTCAGGATGGGTGTGTGAGTGTATGAGAAGATACCTGGGAGACTAAATGTCTTTCTGGGAATATAACTTGATACATAGGTGGAATTGACAACATGTTGAGAATATTGCCATGATATAGTGGATGAACTTTAGAACAAGAAACACCAGAGTGAGAATGCCAGCTTGCAGAAATTACAAGCTGGGAAAGCTCCTTAATTATGTGGAAACTTGGTCTTATCTGTAGTGGAAATAACAATATTTTCCTTGGAGGCATGTGGTGAGTATAATGGGTACGGCATTTTACCTTTATGATTAGGTATTCAAAAAACATTTTGTTCTTTATTTCTTTATGACTGAAGGTAACTTAACTCGAGTATATGTTTCTGCTCATAAGTGAGAAATATGAAGACATGCTGCTGATGGGGAGAGAAGAGTTTAGTTGGTGTTGCTGATTTCTGACCCTGGTGGCATCAGTTGAAGTGTAGCTTGACCAACCAGGCCTTAAGTGTTTCCTGCTGG
Organism: Cebus imitator; assembly: GCF_001604975.1. Lineage (NCBI taxonomy): Eukaryota > Metazoa > Chordata > Mammalia > Primates > Cebidae > Cebus > Cebus imitator. The sequence continues at coordinate 705,775 of NW_016107805.1, read as the reverse complement.
TCCTGCTGAAACTGCTTCTAATGTCTCTGGACTTTTCATGGCCGTTAGTTTTAGAGTCCACTCACCCCTTATGCTAACTACTAGGGTCTTTCTGCCACACCAACTCTGTTTTTCACGTCTGTGTCCCTCTTTGGTGTTTAGGAGACTGCAGCTTCTTTTCTATCAGGTTCCTATCAGACTCATGCTCTTTGACACATGTCTTAGTCACTGCTACTCTTACTGCTATATCAGATATAGAGTTTTCTATAAAGCATAAATACCCTTAGAATATACCCTAGAAAGTTATGTAATTAACTTTTTTTAGAAAAAATTGTAAAATTTTGATATAATATATCTAACATAACATTTACCATCTTAACCATTCTTAACTGTAGAGTTCAGCCAGTAGTGTTACGTGTGTTTGGGTTACTGTGCAACCAGTCCTCAGAATTCTTTCCATCTTGCAAAACTAAAGCTGAAAACAGCCCATTGTCCCACAGAAGTGATGTTTACAGTCTTTGAAAATAAACATAGAAATTGATCCTCTTGGTCTTAAAGTTTGAAACTTAACATATGTTTCATCTGCATTCTTTCCACAGGAAACTGATCCTCAGGACTCCCCGACAGTATAGAGGGATTGAAATTCACCAGATCACCACATTCCAACAATAAGAAGCCAGATCTTTCATCGCTCATGATTTTCTTTCCCCATCCAAATTCCTGTTTACCTGCATGCAGCTATCATACATTCTTTCTCTGTTACACAAATTCCCAATTTTAGTCAGTCAGGAAGATGGATTTGAGGGTGATCTCCCAGCTCCTCAGCAGCAGGGCCTGGTTGAAGCCTTCTTTCATGGCAATACTTAATATCTCAGTGATTGGCTTTCTGTGCAGTGAGCAGCAGGACCTAAACCCAATCCTGGGCATTTTGGTAACATAACTTCATACCCATTAAACACCTCCCCCACTTCCCCTTCTCCCAGCCCCTGACAACCAACATTCTGCTTTCTGTCTCTACGAATTTGACTACTCTAGGTAGTTCAGGTAAGTGGAATCATACAGTGTTTATCTTTTTGGACTGGCTTGTTTCATTTAAAATAACATCTTCAGGGTTCATAATATTATAGCGTAGGTGAAAATTTTCTTCCCTTTTAAGGCTGAAGAATAGTATGCTGTATGTATGTACCACGTTTTATTTATCAGGTGATTATCTTTTACACTTTCAGGACTCTTACAACTTATCTGATTATCTATCACAGTCTCTATCATTTCACTGTTTTTCCCAGCTGAAATGAAATTTTTGGCATATCCTTGGCATATGACCCTGGGGAATAAAGTGTTCTTACATAATCACACATTTTATTTCTCTACCAATCACTATATGGTTAGTGGATAAATTCTCAGCTTTGACTCAGTTCTATTTGGCTGTTGATAAGTAAAGCCAGGTGATTAGAAATTGAAAAGAAATAAAGGAAAAAAAAAAAAAGCAAACAACATTTCCCCACTAATCAACTGAATTCTTCAGTTGAAGCCAATGGCTTTCAGTACTATTCTCTCTGTTAAATATTTATTAAAGTCTGTGGAAGTGCTTGATGAAAGCCATGAATTTGACTTATTTTTCTCTCCATATTAAATTCTAAACCAACAGCAGTATGTATAGATAATCATTCCTGCTATTTGAAGGATAGGAGGAAGCTCATGAGTAAAAGGAATTAAAACAAAACAACCAACAACCTATATCCATATCAAAGCATTACCTTGCTATGTAAGAATTAGAGCTAATGTATGGAAAGCATCTGACACATAATAAATATTTTAAAATTGTGGCTATAATTATAGCATATTAACCCTTTTGGTAGGATTTTGAATAAATGTTGACAGTAAATTTTAATTTGCTTCAAGGTTATACCCTCAAGTGAAGGCCTGACAATTTGGAATTTTGAGCTGGTGACTGAGAGAGGATATTTGTGTGCTTTGAATAACAGATATGGTAATAGAAAGCTGTTACTGTATTTTCAAAGTTGAAAGAATGAACTCTCTGTTCTAACAAATGGAAAAGGCCACCCAATCCTCTTCTATTTGAACATGGTAATTTACGCTTTACATGTAACATCATACTTTGGAACAATTATTTCAAGCAAAATATTCGTATAAGATTAATGATGTTTAGTCACATGCCAACAACTTAAATTATCCTTATGTAAAGAGAATATAGTTGAGCTCAACTTTCCTTCATCTAAATGGAACCTTAGGCTGCACCTAAGAGGCAATAAATATATGAGTTCAAGGTATGGGCTCTGGAATCAGAGGCTATGGGTTCAAAACCAGGCTTTGCTGTGTGCTAGCTGTGTGACCTAGAGAACATTATTTAATTTCTTGCTCAATTTTGTTTACCTGTAGGTAGGATTAAAATAGTACCTGCATTTTAGATTGAGCATTAAAATAAATAATAATAAAATATTTACTATTTTATTATTATAAATTAAATCTTTATAACCATAAAGTATGTGACACATGATTGGGGTCAGATAAAGTTATTCTTCATAACTCCTACCCTTGTTTGTGCTGTGAATGACACCTTGCAGTTCTCAAAAATATGTATTATCTTCATGGCAATTGGCTATTATTTTCTGAGTATTGTTGGCGTTCTTACTTTCTACCATGAGAGCCATCTTCTGTTTCTTCTGTGTCAGTCATCTTTAGCCCATTGACTGAAGTTTCCTGCCTTTCTTATAAGACATCATTGTTAGGGCTAAGACCAAGGGCCTATAAGGTCTCTTCTGGTAAGGAGTGGGACCAGCATTGAGGCTGTTGGCCCATGCAGTGTTTGTATTGATTCTCTTCTAAAACTATTCCTCATCCTGGATGGGCTTCTCTGCCTGCACAGTTGTCTTGATTCTGACCATTCAATGGTGTGCCTGTTAGAGAGGTGAGAGACTGCTGTTTCTCTGAAAAATTTCTTTGCCTGAATGTCTTTTGCAAACAAGAAGAACACTGTATGTTCTTCTTTTGCAATACAACCTCATATTACTTGATTAGTATGATCAGAATCTGCATTTTATAATCTGGCTCTTACTTTTTTTTTTTTTTGAAAGAAATCCTTTCTTTCTCCTAATCATTTAAGAAAATCAGAACAAATATATCAACAATAATAGTTAATATATAACATTTCTAGCATGTTCTCACAAGGAAAGGAAAGTCTACTAAGGACAGTAAACCGTTTATTACTTCTATTTTTATTTTAAGGGGAACTATTCCCTGATCTTTAAACTAAGTTAGGTTTTACGATAATTAATCAGTTGAAGAACAGAACTAAACTAGTAATTCAAGCTTTTGATAGGTACACAGCATCATTAATGGAATTTTTATTGTAAAAATATCATTTCTTGATCATACACTATTTATGTAACATTGTGGCAGTTTGCTGAAAACTATTTTAGAGGAAAATAAAATTTTCCCCACCACCATGCTTACACCCACACTTAGCACCTGCAGCCATGCCTGTGCATGCCACCACCCTCACTCCTGTATGCACACACCACTCACACAACCGCATCTGGTCCCTGCAGCTGACTATGTGCACACTGCTGGCCCCAGGCTTCTACCCACCACTGCACAGTGGGTTTGCAAAAGTAGATACAGAGTTATCCTAGTTTAATTAGAGTTTGGCATTTTTTCCACCATCTACTTAATTATACTTTGTTTTAAAGGCGAACAACGGCAAGAAACAGAGAACAAAGAGTATAAAGATGAGACTCAACACTTAAGTTCAAAATCTGTCTCAATGATTACCAGCTGGGTGCTTTTGAAAAAGCCATTTGGTATTTATGATAATTCTATTCCAAGTGTGTCAAATTCTATATCTATGTGACTGCAGCTGGTCCCAGTAAGAGGTACTGTCTTGACTGTGCCTTTGGCCTTGTGATTACTCTGGCCAAAAGAATGAAGGGCCAACAGAGTGAGTGAGTGTGTGGCATTTCAGAGTCCAGACCTCTCAGCACATGCAGACAAGAGACCTCATGAAGAATACATGCTCCCAGCTGACAGCTGGCCATGCCTTAGAAGGAGCCAGTCTCCTGCCTGAAATACAAAGATAGCAAATGCTTGAGGGACCCCAGCTGATACCAGAAGAATCTTGCAACGGAACCCAGTCTCCATTATTAGATAGTAGAATCATGAAATAAAGTAATAATTGTTGTTTTAAATCACTAAAATGATTTAATGAATATCTCAGATATTCAGATTTATAAAACGGAGATTATTATACCTGTCCCCGAAGGTTGTTATGAGAACTGAAGACATGAGAAGTATTAAGAGCCTATTACTGTGGCTGGCACATAGCAGGTATTTAACTCATCTCAGTTCCCATTTACACCTTTTTAATCAGCTCCCCCCCGCCCTGCGCTTTTCACCCCATCTCTTCTGGCAACTTTTTCTCTAGGGTCAAAATAGGAAATAATCAGCCTTTTAAAATAATTTGATTACCACAACCTTTTGAATAATTTGATTGCTAAGGTGCTGTCAATATGCAATAATGATGAGTGCTCAGCTCACATTAAAGAACCAGAGATGGTGAGTGCACCAGAACACATCTTGATGAAGTTGTTTGACCCACTTGTTTTTGTACTGGCTGCAGAACAAACACTGAGTAGAGGTGTGTGTGGTTGGTTGACTGGCAGGCTCTGCCTGACCCAGGGAGGGATGATCCTGGAGAGACTGGTCTGATTAAATGCCACCCATTTACATTTGGTGTTTCTGATTCAGTTAAATGCTGAAATTTCTTTTATTAATTTGCAATTCTAATTTGCAAGTTAGCTGAGTTAACTTGGGTGTATTTTGAAAATAAATCAACATTAGTTGATTTAATTAATAATAAATATGTATTGAGAAGCTAATATGTATCATGAATAGGGATACAGTATGAACACATAACTTGTCTTCATGGAGCTTACCTATGTTCTATGCAGGTTTCCCCATCCCCAGAGACTCTGAGATTAATCCTTACTTTAAAAAGAGAGACTGAAGTTCATTGATTCAGCAGTGAATCAATCTGGTTTTTAGACCTGTTATAACCATATAAGAAAGACTGGGTGAAACTGAGTCTCATATTCTTGGGACTAAATTGCCATGAGATTGAATAATGCCTCTAGGGTCTGAATAATATGTGTTGTCCAATGAGTGTGTTATGCTGATACCTGCTATTAGACAATGCATCTGCCTTCACTGCTGATTGCCCGCTCTTTGGAATTTTCTCAGATGACCTGAATCTTTGATTTATTTTCATTCATTTATTTCTTTAGTCATTTATTTACTAAATTACCAACTACCAAACACATGTGCCTTCAATGTGCCAGACACATGGCCTTTGCTCTAGAAAAACTTCTAGTCCAGTGAATTAAGGCAGACATGTAAACAGATAACTAGAACAAACTGTTTTATCAGCTGGGTGTTTTAGAAGATACTTAGGGGCAGGAACAAGGAGTCGAGGTGACTGGAACATAGAACAGCTTGTCCTGATCTGAGGCAGATTCTCCCCTCCCTAAGAAAACATATTTTAGCTCCAGAAAGCAAACCCAGAAAGCAAACCAGCCAATCCTTTTGTTATTTCCATATCCTAGTCCTGGGCTTTTTTCGAAGTGTGACTCTGCCTAGATTTCCTGAATGTACCAATTACGTTTCCCTGAGGCTCATTTATGACTCTAAAGGTTTGAAACACTTGGCTGGACTTATGAAAAAGACACATACACAACCACAGGGTGTGTTAGTTTCTGTATATGAAATTCTCCTAGTGATATTTTCATTTCGTTACAGGGAATATTTATGAAAATGCAATCTGTGTAATATCAGCATTTGGATTTAAAAAGTGCTTACTGCCATAAATTTGGGAAGTCAGTAGTTGTATTAATTGGCTAAGACAGCCATAAAAAAGCTCCACAAACTGAGTGAATCAAAGGAAATTTATTTTTTTATAGTTCTGGAGGTTACAGTTCTGAGATCAAGATTGGTTTTTCCTGAGCCTCCTCTTTTTGGCTAGCAGATGTCCATCTTTTGATGTCTTCATATGGTCTTCTTTCTGTGTTGCCTGTGCCCTAATCTTCACTTATATGAACATCAGTCATATTGAATTAGAGCGTACCCTAAAGACCTTATTTTAATGTAATCATCTTTTCAGAGACCTTATCTCCAAATACAGTTACAAATGCTGGGATTCTAGAGACTGGATACTGTTAGGACTTCAACATGTGAATTTTGGGAGAATACAACTCAGTCCATAACAGTTTTCAACAAAAGAATTCATTAAAATTTAAACATTCATAGCCAGCAAATATACTGGCATTTTGTTTGTCAACATAGCTCATAAAATACATCCAGTTCTTTTAAAGAGAGAGCAGTGCTACTGCAGGAAAGAGAAAGAGAGCACATTGGCTTTGGATTATCATCTGTCAACTCTTGTTATCCATCTGAAAATTCAGAGAGAGGATTACATAAGGGAAGAAAAGAAGGATTTATTTATTGAATTTATTTATCGAATAAAGAATATTTGTGGTATGCTTTGAACATTTGAAATTATGCTAACACACTAACACGTGGAAGAAACTAGCAGAGCTTTAGTCAAAAGCAGTGCTGATACATATATACTGATGTTGTGTGAAGAGTTAGTTATGCCTTGTGTCACAATTTAATGGAATATTACTAAAATTTTTTTTTTTTTTTTTTTTTAGATTTGGGCATGCATGAATATACCTCATAGATGTGTGTGCCCACTCTTGAAACTTACTTCTGATTATTGTTCCATTTTTTTAAACCAGAGCTATCATAGAGCAGGTGTTTCATTATCAATTCAAATAGGATGTTGAAAGGCATTTATCCTCCTTTAATATCCATATCCCCAATCTACTGAACACTCTTTCTATTGTTCAGCCCTCTACAGAGGCTGGTGGATGCAAACCTCTTTCTTATCGTGCTTATTGCATTCGGTCATCTGGTGTCATGGAATCGCAAAATGGTCCTGACATATTTGGGTCTTAGACGTCTTAGACAAGGCATGATCATTTTACATGAGCTTTATTCAGACACTGTCACCTACAATGAAGTGAAGACGTCTCTCTAAATGGCTTCAGCAATGCCCTCATTTTGTGCCTACATCAATACCTGTAGTTTATTGTCTTTTCAAGCAGTTTCTTTGAGAAAAGAAACAAAACGTCATCATTTTTCTTAGCCCCTTTTGCAGAGCACTAGCAGAGAAATTTTCTTTCTTAATAAATTTCATTCTATATGCAGATATAATCAGTATCTTATATGCTTCAAAGTAGTTATAATCTATATTTCATACTTCAAAATACATTTTTTACCATAATTTACAATGTCAAACAATATACTATAAGTGTAGATTTGAGTGTTAATGTTTGCATATGAAATTATATGTAAATATATGTTTTGTGCAGCCTCAAAATATGGGCTCTGACATTGGTTATAAATGCCTTCTTCATCGCCTAGATTTCAAATGCTTTTAATTTGGGCAACTAATGTTACCTTTTACTTGTGAATTTAGAACATCATTAAGTCCAATTCTCCTCTTAGCAGGAGACCTACCATGGCTTACCAGTTGACATGGACTTACCTTACTCCCAGTTTTAAACTTAGGACTTCGGAATTGAAGACCCAACGCTGGCTTTCTGCTTTTACTCTAATAGTAGGAGGAAGAAATCCAGTTATTTATGCAATAAACATTGTTTTGAGAATATATTTTATGTCAGTCATTATAAAAGGTTCTGGAGATACAGTTATGAATAAGACATGCTTTTGGTTATAGGACAGTAAGAGGTAGAGAAGTAAGGAACAATTTTTATGAACAAAATGTTTGTGTCCCACTAAAAATCATTTGTTGAAATTCTACCTCTCCATATGATGATATTAGGAGATGGGGCCTCCTGGAGGTAGCTTAGGTCATGAGAGGTCGAGCCCTCATGAATGAGAATAGAACTCCTATAAAAGAGACTCTGGAGAGTTCTCTAGTCTTTTATTCTTTTCTTCCACATGAGGATGCACTAACAAGTTGGCAGTCCAAAAGCCAGAAGAGGATCCTGACCAGAATCTGGCCATACTGGCATCTTGATCTTAGACTGCCAGTCTCTCAAGCTGTGAAAAATAAATATCTTTTGTGTATATCACCCTTGGTCTATGGTACTTTGTTACAGCAATCTACACTGACTAAAATGGCAGTGAAGATGGTATATGAGTGCTCCGACAGGGGAATAAGGAATATGCTATATGAGTGGATATCCAGTCTTGCCTGAGAGAAGGAAAGATTGAAACTGTAGAAGCAGCAGAAGGTATTCTTTAGAAGTTAGATACCTTGGCCGGGCATGGTGGCTCATGCCTGTAATTTCATCACTTTGGGAGGCCAAGACGGGCTGATCACAAGGTCAGGAGATTGAGACCATCCTCGCTAACACGGTGAAACCTCATCACATGTACCCCAAAACCTAAAATTCAATAAAATAAATTAAAAAAAATACAAAAAATTAGCTGAGTTTGGTGTCATGCGCCTGTAGTCTCAGCTACTTAGGAGGCTGAGGCAGGAGAAGCACTTGAACCCGAGATGCAGAGGTTGCAGTGAGCTGAGGTGGCGTCACTGTATTGCACTGTACTCCAGTCTGAGTGACAGAGAGAGACTCTGTCTCAAAGTTAGATACCTTTATCCTCCACCATTATACTTCTTTGTTGTTGATCACTTAGTTATAGATGCATCTGCGGCAGTACTGGTAGCTGATACAAAAGCTGTCTCCATCAAAGTTTCAGGCAGAACGGAAGGATAAACATGCTCTATTGGGATCTATTGATATGAAGAGCTGACTAATGGAATAGATAATTGACATTAATTGTTTGGTTCAAGAATGTGGGTCAATGCTAGACTCTTCCCTGAATACGTGTCTCCATATCCTCATTTCTTCTTTCACTTTCCCGAGTCTAGGCCAATGTCCCTACTTTCATTTTTGACTCTCTTAAGTCTAGTCTGTTTTCTTTTATTCTCACCACAGTAGTCAGACTGACATTTCTAAAAGTTAAATAGTATCATGCCATTCCCTTGTGAGCTGCCATTTGCCGTCCATTGCACAGCTAGTGAAAACTCTCTCTTGTCTTCAAGGCCCGAACTATCTGGGTGTCTCCACCTGATAATGTTTTTTCCCAGAACTCACTGCTTCATGCTGTTCGGACTTCTTTCAGCTCGTAGGACAGACCAAGTTCCTTTTCATATCAGGGTATTTAAATATGTTGTTTCCACTGCCTAGAAATATTTTATTCTGGATTTATTTTTTTCTTGTTCATTTTTTAAAGTCAGCAGAAGTGTTTACTCCATGAAGTGACCATCTCCATCCTCTAAGTAGGGACTAAAGTAGGTCTCCTCCATCTTGCTCTGCTCCAGCATTCTGTTGTTTTATTGCTTATTGCAATTTCTAATTCTTTCCTTTATGTATTTGTTTTTGGTCTGCCTATTCAAGTAGACTTCAAGTTTTATGACAGAAGAATTCTTGTCTGTCTTGTTTTCCATTGCACACTCCAGTGTCAAGAACAGCACTATTAAATAAATGAATATTTGTTGAAGGAAAGAATGACAGAATATCACTCAATCGAAAGCAAGATGTGTGTATCTGTGTGTTTGTGTATGTGATGGTTTTAACTGACAAAAGGACAAGATAATTCTATTTAAATTTATATTGAGTATTAAAGATACAACTTACTAGTTAGCTACAGCAGGAAAAACTTAGCACTACAACTTTTGTCCTGGTTTGAGTGGGCACCAAAGATACTGAACTTGACTTAATTAATACTATTTGTAATGATCTTAACATCCTAAAAATTCAGAAATAAGCAGGCATCAGTAGTGCCCTGGTGGCTACTTCAGCAGCAAAGCTACTTATTATGGCATTGGTAATAGCAAGAGATGTTACTCTGGCTACTGAAGCATGAAAAGAAAAAACAAGTACGTTTTGTAAAATTGTTGAAAGAACCAGCCTTCTGAGAATCACTCCCTGGGGAGCCCCAGAAGTACCTAGAAAAAAATTGAAGAATGATGTGATGAGAGGGCACAGACCTACAGGGGTGTGTGTGTGTGTGTGTGTGTGTGTGTGCGCGCGCACACATGTGTGTGTGTTTAAAATGTATGACTCGATTTGTCCAATTTAACTGATATATCTTAGAAATCATGTATTAGCTGTAGGAATGGGTATCATCTAAACATTATATAAATGTTTAGGATGCCAATATTTTCTCTAGTTATTGCAGTTACCTCTTCTGTATAAAACTATTTTTGCATGCAGCACAGCAAGAGGTGGAGAGAAGTAAAAGGTAATTAAAGTGGAACATGGTAAGTGCTATGGTAGAGGGGAATCAGCGTGCTACGGGAGAACATAGGGTGGGCATCCACCTTAGCCTGAAGGACAACCAGAAGCTGATCTTTGGAAGCTTAATTTAATGGCTTGCCACAACAACCATTTAATCAGCTCAGAGTTTTCTGGGTCTAGAATTTGAGCAAGGCTGTCTTAGTCCATTTTTGCATTGCTATAGAGGAATATCTGAAGCTGGGTAATTTATAAAGAGGTTTATTTGGCTCGCAGTTTTGCAGGGTGTATAAAAAGCATAGCACTAGCATCTGCTTCTGGTGAGGGCCTCAGGCTGCTTCCAATCATGATGGAAGGAAATGGGGAGCTAACACATCACATGGTGAAAGAGGATGCAAGAGACAGAATGAGATGCCAGGCTATTTTTTAACAGCCAGTTCTCACAGGAACTAAGAGTAGGAGCCCACTCAATCCTGTAAAAATGAGCACCAAGCCATTAATGAGGGATCTGTCTTTGTGACCCAAACACCTCTCACTAGGTGCCACCTCCAACATTGGGAATCAAATTTTCACATGAGATTTGGAGGGGACAAATACCTGAATGATATCAAGGGCACTTATGAGTGTTTTGCTTCATGTGGCCTACAGTGAGGTAAAGGGATGGCTGGAAGGTCGAAATTACCTTACTTACATGCTAGCAGTTGGTGCTTGCTGTCAGCTGGAGCTCAGTAGGGGCTGTAGGCTGAGCCTCAGTTTTCCATGTGGTCCAGCCCACGTGTCTGCTTGGGCTTCCCCACAACATGGTGATTGGGTTTCCAAGAGAAGCGGTGTTAGCAGTAAAGCTGGAAGCTGTTCAGACCTTTTAAGGCCTAGGTTTATAAGTTATACAACATCATTTCCAAAACAGTTTCTAGTTCAAAATATGCTACAGGAGCAGCCCATGTTTAAGGAGGGAGGAAATAGATTTCACTGTTGATGGGAGAATGACTATATTGTAAAAAGAACATGCCAAATGGGAGACATTGCTGTGACTCTCTTTGGAAACACAATCTATCACACTGGCAAAAAATCTCTTGGTATTTTGCTCATTTTTTGGGCCTTGAGTTTGGAAGGCAATTAGCATTTTCTCCTGGACAATGACCTTTTACATTCTTTAGGAAATTCCTGAAGAAAATTATCTTTATCTTCTTTTACTTTCTCTTTCAACTCTCTTCTTCCAGGAATACCTGCTTGAATTTTATTTTGTGAATTGAATTAGTTCTTTTCTATTTTTTGAAGATATCTAACTTCTTAACATCTTTTTAACCAGTACATTATATGAGATATGCGATACTTGATTCCCAATATAAATGGATAAATATTAAGTAAATACCAAAAAACATAGCCTCTTTACAACTTGTACTAGCAAATTCATTTCACTATCAATGTGCTATCTTGAAATGAAGAATATTGTTGTAGCTGGGGACCTGGAACTAGTACTTGCACTCCACTTACTCACCTGTAGTACTTTATAAAAATCACATATATCTTGGGCTCAGCTTCCTCTTGTGTAAAGTGAGTGCTTTGGTCTTTGACTATACAGTATCAAAGAATCATTCTAACCGTAAAATTATTTATGTTTTCTGATAATTTAGTGAGTGTTAAAAATCTCTGATGACTACTCAAGAGATTGTGCTTAGTAATTCAACTTAGAAAGAAGTTACTCATCTACTTCTTGTGTCTATTTCAGTAAAAGAGCATAGATATGCAAAATAAGCTTGTTCACATTAAATTTGGCTGTCAATCATTTCTGGCTAATGTTAAATTAAGACTTTGGGTTTTTAAAATTTTTTCTATTAAGTGTGAAACATACTAAAAGTCAGGCTTGTTGCCTTCATTTTCCAGCTGGGTTTGAACTTGGTCAAAGAAGCATTTTAAGGAGTGTGAAGATGATGGAAACACTTAGAGCTTATAGATTATTTTAGTAGAAACCGTTTGAGTGAATGTTGCACTGTTTTCAGCATTTGCCTCTGTTCTTATCCAAAGCTTTTCTATGTGCCACCATTTAACAGACATTGTACAATTGATTTTTCACGGTAACCTTATGAGGTAGTTGGCATTATTATTCCTATGTTATAAGAAGGGAAACAGAAGCATAGAGAACCCTAGTAAAGTTCCCCAAGGTCACATATCTCACAAGTAGTAGAGCTGGGAATCAAACCCAGGTTTTGATTTCACTGTCAACCTCTTAGCCCCTGTGTCATGCATTTCTTTCTAGTCTATGTATCCTATAATGGATATATATATATATCCATTATATATATATATATATATTATTTTTTTTTTCAGAAATTCCTCCTATAAATTCAACAGGGTGGTTCCAGGAATGAGGCTATAATACTAGGGCACTAACTCTAATGTATCTTGGAAGTACTGAATCATTTGTATAATGAATCCCAGACTGAGTGATGAGGCAGATATCACAAGGTTTGGGGGCTTAATGGGATTCATCTACAACATGTTGAAGAACTTTCCCTTGTACATCTGTCATCCTTTCACAGTCCCGTTAAAACATCATTATTCTCCTACTCCTACCCACTGCCTGGCTGGAAGCTTTCCCTACAGTTCAGTTTTTCATACTCAGTGCTGCTTCAAAGAGGTAGGATGATAAAATAATTGAAGTCGTATACAAAATCCAGCAACAGACTATTAAAAATAGTGCAAATTGCATAGAACTGCAAACATGTTTTATCTTAAAAATTTATCTGGAACATTTGCTTAACTGGAACAATTTTGCATATTCACTTCCATCTGCCTATGAAATATTCCCTTAGATAAAACTACTCCTTGTTCTGAATATTCAACATTAACTTTTCTCTTTGGCTTTTAAATAAATTCACGTTTATTACAAACACAAATCAGGCAGTTTATATTATGTATGTGTGTATAATCACTTACTTAATACATTTTTTTAGTTTTACCGGCCATTTATTCACATATATTGAAACTGCATGTTAATAACTCATCTAAAACAGTTTCTAAACCATTGTGGTCAATATAGTTAATCATTTTATGGACTAATTTTAGTGGTTTACTGACTCTTATAGTGTAGAAGCTAGTGTAACATACTTTTAGAATGCTATTGATTGGAATTTTTTCTTGGATGGGTTCATAGAAGACAGAGGTTTTAGTTTCTTGTCTGTCTCCTTTAGTTTATGTTTGTTACATTAGGCGACATTTTATCTTAGATTTAGTAAAGATGCAGAGAGGGTTGATATTGCATGTGAGGGTACCTTTATAATTGTCAGACCATCTCTGTACTTTTAACAGCCCCTCCTACCTTGGATCCTGAAGTAAGAGCTGCTATAGTGCAAGGCTCCTGAAGCTCAGATTCCTAACAAGGAGAGAGCTCCATATTCTGCTTCCAGGGCTCTGAATATAATTCACTTGTTATGCCTGGACTCTTTCTCTCTATTCTCCTGTTTGTGCTTGGCTTTTACCCACCTTTATGCCAAGACTCCTGGATTTCACTCTCTACTGGATGAACTTTGGACTGTGTGCCTGGCAATCAGTTCTGGATTATCTCTGATGCCACCTTTGGTTCTACCTTTACTTTAGCTTTGGCTCTTGTGATTTTGTCCCAAATCACCATGTGTGTGGCAAAGAATCTTAGAACTCAGATCACCATATGAAATCCCAGGAACTGCTTATCTAGGAGAGAAGTAGATAGGCACTGTGCCTTGGTGTTGGTGCAGCATAGGATAGAGATCACAATCTCTGCCCCAAGAAACTCATTCACCTTTTGTAGTCAGGGGAGCAGAAATATGTAAACTATTTTGTGGCAATGATGTTGTACAAGTCCATGAATAGAATTTTATGAGAACACACAAGAAGGCCACAAAAATCAAGTTTCCCAGTTACAAAAGATCCTGTGAAAGACATGTCCTTTGAAAAAAGTCTTAATGATATAAAGCCAGTAACTAGGTAGAGCATTTATCTAAAGGGGAAGCTGTTCTCATTTTAAAGCAAATCATAGATAATAAATATAGCATAATGTTAATAAAGAAGTACAAGTGTTTGGATATTTCCAGAATGTAAAATGCAATGGAAACAGGCAGAAATGCACAGGAGAAGGCAGAGGTCAGATCAGGGAAACTCTGTATGCTATAGTGGCAAACATGGGCCTGTCTGGTACTGATGGAAAACCAGTGCTTGTAACCCTTTGCTGTTTTGTCTATTTACATGTCACCTGCCATCTGATTACTTTTCTTTTGTAGCTAGCACTATAATTTGATTTTACAGTCTCCATCACTACCTCATTTTCTGTCGATGGGATTGGGTTCTGTTCGGTCCATTCCAAATTCAGGTTCATTAGTAGGCTACATGATACTGTTAAGAACATAAGGACATCCCCATCATATGAACAAAGCTAGCCCTTCAGCTCTCTCTCTCCCTCTTTTTTTTTCCTTCTAAATACTTGTAGAAATCATGGTAACTAAAGTGTGTAATATGGCTAAGCTCTGTGTCCCCAACCAAAACGCATCTTGAATTATAATCCCCATAATCCCCACGTCAAGGGAGAGACCAGGTGGAGGTAATTGAATCATGGGGGTGGTTTCCCCCATGCTGTTCTCATTGATAGTGAATGAGTTCTCATGAGATCTGATGATTTTATAAGGGGCTCTTCTCCCTCTGTTCCACACTTCTTCTTTCTGCCTTCTTATAAAGAAGGTGCCTTGTTTTCCCCTTTACGTTTTGCCATGATTGTAAGTTTTCTGAAGCCTCCCCAGCCATGCTGAACAGTGAGTCAATTAAATCCCTTTCCTTTATAAGTTATCCAGTCTCAGGCAATTCGTTATAGCAGTATGAAAATGGCCTAATACAGAACATTAGCACCAGGAGAGAGGTGCTGCTATAAAGATACCCTAAAATGTGGAAGCAACTTTAGAACCGGGTAATAGGCAGAGGTTGGAACAGTTTGGAGGGCTCAGAAGAAGACAGGAAGATGTGGGAAAGTTTGTAACTTCCTAGAAATTTGTTGTATGGCTTTGACAAAAATGACAATAGTGATATGGACAATGAAGTCCAGGCTGAGGTGGTCTCTGGTGGAGATGAGGAACTTTTTGAGAACCAGAGCAAAGGTGACTTTTGCTATGCTTTAGCAAAGAGACTGGTGGCCCTTTTCCCCAACCTTAGAGAACTGTGGAACTTTGAACTTGAGAGAGATGATTTATGATATCTGGCAGAAGAAATTCCTAAGTAGTAAAGCGTTCAAGGGGTGACTTCATTGCTCTTTAGAGCATTCAGTTTTATTGATTCACAGTGAGGTGGTTTGGAATTGGAACTTACGTTTAAAAGAGAAGTAGAACACAAAGGTTTGGAAAATTTGCAGGCTGATGATGCAATAGAAAAGAAAAACCTATTTTCCAAGGAGAAGTTCAAGCCCACTACAGAAATTTGCATAACTAATGAGGAGCCAAATGCTAATCATCAAGATAATGGGGAAAAGGCCTCCAGGGCATGTCAGAGGACTTCATGGCAGCCCTCCCATCACAGGCTTTGGGCTTCAGAGGAAAAAATAGTTTCTTGGGCTGGACCCAGAGCCTTGCTGCTTTGTGCAGTCTCAGGACTTGGTACCCTGCATCTCAGCTGTGGCTAAAAGGGGCCAACATACAGCTTAGGCTGTTGCTTTAGAGGGTGCAACCCACAAACCTTGGTGGCTTACATGTGGTGTTGGGCCTGTGGGTACACAGATGTCAAGAATTGAGATTTGGGAACCTCTGCCTAAATTTCAGAGGATGTATGGAAAGGCCTAGATGACCAAGAAGAAATTTTCTGCAAGGGACAGGGCTCTCATGGAGAACCTCTGTTAGAAAAGTGCAGAAGGGAAATGTGAGATTGGATCCCCTACACAGAGCCCCCACTGGGGCACTGCCTTGTGGAGCTGTGAAAAGAGAGACACCATCCTCCAGACCCCAGAGTGTTAGATCCACTGAGAGCTTGCACCATGCACCTGAAAATGCTGCAGACACTAAATGCCAGCCTGTGAAAGCAGCCATAAAGGGAACCATAGCCTGAAAAGCCACAGGGACAGAGCTGCCAAAGGCCATGAGAGCTCACCTTTGTCATCAGTGTGACCTGGATGTGAGACATGCAGTCAAAAGAGATAATTCTGGAACTTTAAGATTTGACTGCCCCACTGGATTTCAGACTTACATGAGGCCTGTTGTCCCTTTGTTTTGGCTAATTTCTCCTATTTCAAATGGAAACATCGAACCAATGCCTGCACCCCATTGTATCTAGGAAGTAACTAAATTGCTTTTGATTTTACAGGCTCATAAGCAGAAGGGACTTGCCTTGTCACAGATTAGGCTTTGAACTTAGACTTTTGGGTTAATGCTGGAATGAATTATAACTTTGGGGGACTGTTGGGAAGGCACGATTGATTTGAAAGGTGAAAGGGGCATGAGATTTGGGGGCAGCAAGGATAAGAATGGTAAGGTTAGGTTTTGTGTCCTCAAATCTCATCTTGAATTACAATCCTCATGATCCCCATAATCCTCACAAGTCAAGAGAGAGACCAGGTGGAGATAATTGGGTCATGGTGGTGGTTTTCACCAGGCTTTTCTTGTGAGAGTGAGTGAGTTCTCTTGAGATCTGATGGTTTTTATAAAGAGTTTCTCCCCCTTTGCTCGTCACTTCTCCTTCCTGCCTCTTTGTGAGGAAGGGACCTTGCTCCCCCTTCCCCTTTCACCACGATTGCAAGTTACCTGAGGCCTCCCCAGTCATGTTGAACTGTGAGTCAGTTAAACCTCTTTCCATTATAAATTACTCAGTCTTGAGCACTTCTTTGTATCAGTATCAAAAAAGGCTAATACAGTGTGTATGTGTGTAGGATGTGGAACAGGGATGGTTGAGCTGGAGGAGACAGAAGGAAATAAGTATCTCCTAACTGGCTCAAAATGAAGTCTTACAGAATAAGCAAAACTTCCCAATACCTGACTTGTGAATGTTCTATGGTTCCAAGGATGTACGAATCCTATATTTTTACTATTTGCTTTCAGGGTTGCCAATTTCTTAGGTTTCTGATGGTTAAGCATAGATAGACCATGAAACTGTATGTTTTTCTACTCCAACTTTATTAATTTTAGAATTATTGCAAATTCTTTCAATAGTCTCACAATATTGAAGTTATGTCTTTTTAATTACTGTCTTAGGAAAGTAGGAGGATCCAGGATATCAACTAGATCTTTTCCAAAGTATTTCTTATGTAGCCTAAGACAGTAGTTTAATATTTATAATATGACTTACAAATATGATTTCCCATATAAGAAATTATTTTATTTGTATATTAATTTTGTGAAATAGGTAGCATAAGAATTTTCATCTTAAAGAAGAGAAAATATTAAGGCTGTCTGTAACTACTTGACTGGCCATAGTTCACACAGCAGGATGAACTGTGAATGGAAGACTTCTCTCTAGAACTCTAATGGTAATTTTGGAAGATGACTCTGGGCAAATGTTTACCTCTTCCCCTTTGCTAATAAGGGAGCTGTAGTATAAAGGAAGACAAAATAGTGGCTGGAGCTGAAACAAGACAAAGCACAGGTCTTTTGACTTCTTAACTTGCAAGCTGTCAGCGTCATACATGACTTCTTTTTGAAAATTGCATAACCAGTTCCTTGACACATACATAACACAGATTGGTTTTATTACTGCTGAGACATTCCTCAGTGATCTTTTGTATACTACTGGGACACGGGCAGGAATGCCTTTTGCACTGTATTATCAGCCAGGATATGAATATGAATTCTCAAACCACAAGAAAAATGATAGATATTCATTAGACTCAGAATCTGTATATCCAAATTGTATTCTATCTTCAAAGTTCTTGTGATGAGCACCGAAAATACACATCATGGCACATGTAATGATAGCAATTTGACAAATAATTCGCATACATGGAGCATCTAAAATGTATTTAAATTGAAATGGTTTTGGAACTATAATTATAAGCAGAGGCCTCCTTGGATTTCAGTTCACCTTGGGGTCATAATTTTATATTTTGAACATTCTCTCAGAAGAGTATTACCCCTGAATGGGCTTTCTTAACAGCTTTTCTGTTGAACTCTGGCAAGTCTAAAGTGTGTCAGAAAAATGTTTTAACTCCATCCCATTTCTACTTGGCTAGAGAAAGCTTTTAATCACTGGAAAGCTCACATTTTGTAAATGGGGGTTGTAAAAGCAGTTTTTTTTTAAGAGAAAAATAATGTCAATGCTTCTAAATATGAAAAAATCACATGGCTTGGATACATTTGGCAGTTTTTATCAACACACCCATCTCTGGAAAGTGCTTATTATTGCATGAATACTGTGCCTTATCCGAGGTTCAATTTGTAGATCCAATGAATATCAGAATGGTGTGTACAACATTACTGAATGTAATCTTTTAAAAAAGAGTTAATACAAGTACTAAATATTTGAGGATTCCAAATAATTATACTAATGTGTATGATGGCGATATCAGAGGGTGCGACTTACAATGAGAGCCCAATTAAGTGTGTTACCGTTTTTGAAGAGTACAGGCTTGATATCTTGCCAACAGAGCACAATTTTACCTTCCCTGTTTGATATGTTGCCAACAGAGCACAATTCTACCCTTCCTGTTTCTTTCTTAGATATTACGTGGTACTGATCTTGAGGCATTTAAAAATTATTTTTACCTTGTGTTTTCTTATTTAGAATGCTTATTTTTAAGTTACATTTTTTTCCTTTATGCATAGAAAGTTTAAAAAAAAAGCAGCACCAGCTGCTTTTGAATTCAAATCCTTTTGTTATGATCATAAGGTTTTCTCATTGGTTTGTGGATTTTTCTTCTACAGAAGAAAAGACTTTCTTAATTATGCTCTTTTGCTTGATAACAAGAGGCAAACAATCTTAAAATGTTAGAATTGGTAGGGACCTTTGTGTTGGTCTAATCACTGATCATAACTCGCATAAAAATACATTTTATTTTGCAACTAAACACACATACACAGACATTCCCTTCCTCCCCTACTACCCCACCCATTTGCATACAGTAAATAAAACTAAAGCAAGAGTTTTAGGAAAAAATACTTACACTTTGTGTCATCTATTCAGGCATTTTCTCTACTCATCTAGTTCATTAAGAGAAAAATGCTGATCTCAATCCACCAAACTGATTTTACCACAAAGACCAGCTATCCAGTTGCAGGGCCCAAAGCAAAGTAAAACTCGTTACACAATTATTCAGATTTTCAAGACAGTAGTGGTGGATCATTAATTCAAGGACGAGGCCCTTGTGCTCAGGATGACTCCTGAGCACGTGAGACTGCAGTGGTTGTATATCTGTGATGTCAGCCCTGCTCCCACACCTACAAATGAGTTGTGGACAGTAGTTAAGAAACATTGCTTTAGAGTAACTCTCTCATTTCACAGATGCATAGACTGAGACTCACTGAAATTTAGTGACTTATTTAAGACCATAAGATGATTTTGTGCAGTAAAATGGCAGTTCAACAATTTATATTTCAGTGTTCTTTCTCACCACTAATCTTAACTAGATTACTCCGAGGACAGAATAATGAAGTTATCAATTTTCCGTTTTCTTTTGGTAAGTTACCTTCTGATCACAAACTTACAAATTTTTTTTTTTTTTTTTTTTTTTTAGACAGAGTCTTGCTTTGTTGCCCAGGCTGGAGTTCAGTGGAGTTACCTTGGCTCACTACAACCTCCACCTTCTGGGTTCAAGCAATTCGCCTGCCTCAGCCTCCCAAATAGCTGAGATTACAAGTGCACACCACCATACCCAGCTAATTTTTGTATTTTTGGTAGAGACAGGATTTCGCCATGTTGGCCAGGCTGGTCTTGAACTCCTGGCCTCAAGTGATCTGCCCACCTGGACCTCCCAAGGTGTTGGATTATAGGCATGAGCCACCATGACTGGCCTGATCACGAACTTTAAAAAACAATTAATTCAGATTTGTTGAAGGTATTTGTAATACCCCACTTAATGTATTTTTATGTCTTGGTAAGAAAGAATAATGGTTTGTTTTCTTTGAAGTTTTCTGAACCATTAACTACTATTATATAGTATTATAGTTACTCAAACACAATGAAGGTAAAGAACCAGACAGAATGTTCAGATTGTGGGTCAAAGAAGAAAGCCTTAAGAAAGAAAGACTGGGAATTCCCTATAGAAAATGAGAGGAGACCTGGAGGGGTTAGAGTTAGAGAGGCTGTTGTGGTATGAAGGAAGGATGAGAGGACAACTATGTACACTTAGGAAATTGTTCCTAAGTGCATAGAGAAGGATTGTATCCATTATTTTTACTTCTACACAGAAATAGCACCCAAGAGTCATCGTGTGATAAGAGTGATGTATGGGAAGTCAAACAGCATAGAAAATACAGAAAAGCTACACGCTGAGGCTGGACAGCCTGGGGGATCATGGTTCTATAAAGGATTGCCGGCTGGGCGCAGTGACTCACACCTGTCATCTCAGCACTTTGGGGGACCAAGGTGGGAGGATCATTGAACCCAAGAGTTTGACACCACCAGCCTAGGAAACATCGTGAGGCCCTATCTGTACAAAAAATAGAAAAAATCACGCGGACTGGGTGGTACATTCCTGCAGTCCCAGCTACTGGGGAGGCTGAAGTGGGAGGAACGTTTAAGCTTGAGAACTTGAGGCTGCAGTGAGCTATGATTGTGCCACTGTACTCCAGCCTGGGTGAGAGTGAGATTCTATTAAAAAAAAATGGATTCAAATATGAAGAAGTTAGATAATATATTTAAAGTCACTTACCTATACACCTAACTAAATTAAATACAATATATTATTGAATTACAACAATAAGTATAATGTAAAAATTATTACTAATTAGCCTTGTAACTAGCTTTATTGCTAATTAGCCTTTGATTATTAGGCTCAATCCAACTGACAGTTTTAAATCAAAAGTGAATTTAAGCCAGTTAAAAAAATGGGATATTTAAAATGTGATCCTTTATCTGAAGCCACACTGCATTTTGTGTATTTTTTGGGGAATTTGATTAAACTATTTTGTTTTTACATTTAGTCTTTAAGTCAATGATTAATTTGATGGTTTCTTTCATTAATCTTTATTTTTGACAGGTCAACGGAGGAGCGAATAGAGAATAAATTTTTTAAAAAGTGAACAATTAAAAAAATAAAAATGTCATCCTCTTTTTTTTTTTTCCTAATTAAAACTATACTATTCTATCCTATATAGTCAAAGCAGGAGACACCACTTAAAAAAGGTGAATTAATGTTAAACATTTCTTATCAGACTTCCAGATAAAATTTGTACTAAAACAGTGTTCATCGATTAGTTAAAAAAACTCTGCAAAAAGACCAACATGAGACAACTTGTGCTAAGACTTCTTCCAGATTTCAAAGTTTTAAAGCATTTTAATCCACGTCCCAAGTTTCTTCCTTTCACTCCAGGCTTGGATCTCTTACTCCTTTTCTCTCCCTTTAAGTGCTCAAGTCCCAGTTTCAGGCAGGATTTAACATAGAAACTGATGAAAATTTTAAAAAGTTCTTCCACCCAACTTGGTGCTGCAGGATTTCAGTAACAGACAGTATTAAAATCAACATGTGTGGTACAATTTATTTTTTCTTTGAATTTGTTAGCCTTAGCAAATGTGTGAATCCTTTAGCAGAGACATCTAATTGTGAGTGCTCAACATGTGCATCTTGAAACCTGTACATAAGCTCAGCCTGAAAGAGAAACTGTACTATGCCTATTTCTTCCCCAAGATCAAGAGAAGATCAAAAGTTAACATGTCTTAGGAAGCCCTTTGATTCATTTCGATGTCCCTTTTCATGATCAGCTTTTAGTGACATGAAGCTGAGTGATAATTAAAGACTCTTAGCATCTCTTTAGGGGGGCTTTCAAATGTCAAATGCCCAGGCACACAGTAGGCATAAAATGTCTTCTCCAAAGATCACAGCAAAATGTAAAGATAATAAATTGAACATTTCCTACTGAGGGTCCTACTGAGATTTCAAGACAGCTATTAAAATTAGTTTCCCCATTAATTTTCATATTAATACCATAAAATATTCACTACAGTAACTTTTAGATTAAATTTTGGTCACCTATGATAATTTGTTTTAATAATTTTAGGAATAGCAATTCCTTAAAATGATCAGTTTTGAACAGCATTTAAGATTTAAGTGACAGCCTTCTATCTCCTGAACTATTTCTCAGTAGTTTACTTAATTTAGAAAATAATTCAATGGTTCTCGTTTTCTTAATTAAACTTTAGATGAGTAAAAAACTAGATTATTTTTTCAGTGTGTCATTATTTGTTATACTAAAAAGTTATATTATGAAAAAAATCTGGGTGAAACATAGTTTAATATGCTTTTCTTTGGTAGGATTTCTAACAGCCTTTAAAATGCTAATATTCATTGTGAATGTCTTAGAAAGCAGGGATAGGGAATACAGCGTTTTCCACGTTTGTTTGACTCAAGAAAAGAGACCTCAAGGGACTGTTCTGTAGAAAGAACATGTTTTGGGAAAAGCTGATATAGAAGATGTTTGAGTTTCTGTTTATGCATTCAAGGACACAGTCATAGAATACAGAAGTGTCAAACTTGTTAGGTTATAAAAAGTATGTTATCTTAGGGTAAAGGAATCTCATGTGAAGCAGTTGGAAAATGTGAGATATTTTCATGTTTAAAACAAAACCAAAACCTAAGCCCTCAGTTTTCTGTTAGATTGTGAGGTGATGGTTTAACAGATTATCCTTGAACAAAGTTCCTTTGTATGCACTTTACTTAGCATGGCAGATGAAAGTAGAAATTCTGGTCATCTTAGCTCTGAAGAAATCATCTGTGCTATAGGAAGATGAATGACCTGGGGAAGAGAGGCGTGTTGGTAGATCTGTACCTTTTATTCTACATGTTGAGTGCTATGGTCTCTGAATCATGGGGTTACAAATTATCTTGATCCATCCCAGGCTAGGCTAAGATTTTACCAAAATGATTTTTCCATGGAAGGAATAGAAGACAGAAGACCTCCAGTATGATGTTGTTTGGTAATATGATAAAATGTAACACTAGTAGTAATAACTCCATGTTTTGAGTACTCTGTGCTTGATACTGCGCTAAAGTGTTTTCTGTGGCTTGTTTCATACAATCCTCAACCAACACCTTAGATCAGTTAAATTTCTATTCTCATTTTTTGATAAGAAAACTGAGGGCTGGAAAAGTTGCATGTCTTTTCTAGAGCTCACAGCTAAGAAGTGACAGAGCCTGAAAGAGAACACAGAAAGTCTGACTTTAAAGCTCCTTGTTTTTAACTGCTAGACGTTTGCCTCTTATGTTATGTCTTACTATCAATAAAGTTTTTAGTAACAAAATTTGTCATTGACAGGTCCCTCTTTATTAAACGGAGTCACCTCTGTGGCTACAAATTTCCAAGGTTCTTTAATACTTGCTTATTATTTACTGTTTCAACATGAAATTTCTTTCCATTCTTTTTCAAGACTGGATACTTAAACTTGTGTTTGTATCTGAGGTTTGGGGAGGTAAAAGATGGTCTTAGCCAAGAAAATTGAAAACAAAAAAAAACTGTGTTTGTTAAGAAGGAAATGAAGCTTCTTTAGAAAACAGCAGGAAGAGGAGTGAAAAAAATAGTATTTTAGTAACTTGAGGCATATACATAAGAGCTCCATGGGATAAAGGTTGAAATACTATTCAAGTATTTTTTTCCCCAAGCCATGTTGAGAATTTTTTTTTTTACTTTTTATTCTTTCTTTCTTTCTCCCCCCCCCCCCTTTTTGGGCATATTGTGTGATGTTGAGGTTTGGGCTACAAATGGTCCTGTCGCCTGGGGAGAGAGCATCGTACCTTATAGGAAGTTTTTCAGTCCTTGCCCCCGACATTTCCTTCCCTCATCTGGTAGTACACAGTGTCTATTGTTGCCATCTTTATTCCATGTTCACCCAATATGTAGTTCCCACTTATAAGTGAGAACATGAACTATTTGGTTTTATATTCCTGAGTGAATTTGCTAAGGATAATGACCTCCAGTGATGTTGTTGAAAGAAAATGATTTTATTCTTTTTTATGGGTGTATATTCTTCCATGGTGCATTTGCACCACATTTTCTTCATGCAATCCACTGTTGATGGGCATCTTGGTTGATTCCATGTCTTTGGTATTGTGTATATGACTTTTGGTTAGAAGGATTTATTTTCTTTTGGATTTTTTTTTTACTTTTACTTTACTGAGTAAACCTATTACTGTTTACTCAGTAGTAGGTTTTCTGGACCAAATGGTAGATCTGTATTAAGTTCCTTGAGAATCTCCAAACTGCTTTCCACAGTGGCTAAATGAATTTACATTCCCACCAGCAATGCGTAAGCATTCCCTTTTCTCCACAGCTTCGCCAAAATCTGTTGTTTTTGACTTTTTAACTATAGTCATTCTGACTGATGTGAGATGGTATTTCATTGTGGTTTTGACTGACATTTCTCCAGTGAGTAGAGCTGGTTGTATGTCTTCTTTTGAAAAGTGTCTATTCATGTCATTTGTTCACTTTTTATGGGGTTATTTGTCTTTTGCTTGATGATTTCCTTAAGTTCCTTATAGATTTTGGAGATTAGACCTTAGTCAGATGCATGTTTTGTGAATATTTTCTCCCATTCTGTAGGTTGACTGTTTACTCTGTTGATAGATTCTTTTGTTGTGGAAAATCTCTTTAGTTTTATCCAATCCCACTTACCAATTTTTGTTTTTGTTGCAAATACTTTTGAGGACTTAGTCATATTTTTTTCTCAAGACCTATGTCCAAAATGGTATTTCCTAGGTTTTCATAGTTTGAGACCTTACATTTAAATCTTTAATCTATCTTTTTTTGTATATGATGAAAAGTAGAGGTCCAGTTTTAATCTTCTGCATACAGCTAGACAACTATTCCAACACTATTTATTGAATAGGGAGTCCTTTCCCTATTGCTTTTTTAAATGACTTTGTGGAAGAGCAAATGGTTGTAGGTGTGTGGCTTTATTTCTCAGTTATCTGTTCTGTTCCATTAGTCTATGTGTCTGTTTTTATATTGATACCATGCCGTTTTGATTACTGTAGTCCTACAGTATAGTTTGAAATGAGGTAATCAGATCCTCTGGCTTTGTTCTTTTTGCTTTGCTGTACAGTCTATTGATAAAGCTTTCCATTGTATTATGAAAAGTAAGTGAGTCTTTAATTCCAGAAGCTCAATTGATTTCTTTTTAGATGTTTGTCTTTTCCTTCATTTCCTAGGTTGTGTGAGAACTTTCATTGTGTTGATTTTCAATCTTGTCTTGGATCTCTTTGAGTATCCTTTCAATCTATGTTTTGAATTTTTTATGTGTCATTTCTGAGTTTTCATTTTGGTTAAGGATCATTGCTGGACAGCTAGTATTAATCTGTGGTGGTATCACTACATTCAGGTTTTCATCATTTCATAATTCATGCACTGATTTCTTATCTGGTGACACCAGCATTTCTAATTTTTTGTTATTTTCATATGGGAAGGATTTATTTTTCTTTCTTTCCCTAAAAAAAGGTTTTGTTTTTGTTTATGTTTTCTCCTTTGCTTGCCCCCTTACTCCAGCTCCCTAGGGAATGACTATAGCAAATGTTGGGTAGGATATTTTGGCTTTGCTTTCATAACCTTATACTATGTTGAGTTTCATATTGGCCTGTACAGTTTGACTTACAATCTAGTGGATGGTGCTTATGGGTAAGACCTCAGTGTGACCAGCGCAGCAGGAGATATGCTCGATCCCTTTTTACTGGAAGAAGCTCTCTGTTGCCTCAGATAGTGGGCTAATTTGTGGAGTACACAGGGGTCTCAGCAATCTGCTCAGCCCTGGGAGTGGGGCACAGGGAAAGAATGGCAGGCCAGACTGTGAAGTCTGCTTACTGGTCCTGTGATAGAGGGCACAACCACTAGTGCAGAGAGAGAACCCAGTGGGCAGCCACTAAGTACTTAGAGGTGTGACTAGTCATGGAGCTGGGAAATCTTCTTAGTCCCAAGTTCTCAAACAGAGGGGACAGGGCAACAAGAACTTCCAATCCACGAGAGTAGGTGATCCAGAAGCCTGGAGAGCTGCCTGAGCAAGGTGAAAAGGACCTCCTGCACCAGGATCTCTGCACAGAAAGGGTGAGCTTGCTCAGTCAGGCTGCAGATTCAGGTTAGATGGGGTTCTGAATACCTGGAGATGTGCCTATGCATGGGGGTAGAAAGGTCCCTGTCTCACTGTAGTCTCTGCAAAGGAAGGGTGAAGTCACTCGTGCTGCCAGTCTGGGTGAGCAGATGCTCCAAATACCTGGAGATCTGCCTTCGTGTGGGGTGGAGAAGAGCTTGCTGTACCAGGATCTCTGCACAGGAAAAGTGGGGTGGCTCAGGCTGCTGGGCCAGGCTAGTGGGTAATTCAAATGCCTGGAGGTGTGCTTGGGCATGGAGTGTCAAGTGTCTTGTTGCACCATGATCTCAGGGGAGCTGGCTGGAGCACCCAGCATTGACTCACACTTGATTTCAGGTCACCAAACTGGCCCTGGCTCCAAGTCTTATCACCCCGGAGAAACTGTTTTTGTAGTAGCTCTCCTTCTGCCCCACGCCTGTGACAAGGGTGAGCACAATTCTAGTACCTACTGCTGAGGTGGTTTGCACACAGCCGCGTGTGTGGTCACGCTGCTGGGTCAACAAAGAGTGGTTGATGTTGTATGTGCTTAGGTTAAAAATGGCATCTTGCTCCCAGTGTTGGGCCTGGAAAAATGTATGAAGCATTTTGCTCTTGCCAAATGTCTGAGGCATGCTAGCATGCTAAAAACATCGAATCCACCATCTTGGTTGGGTGGGGAGGGGACTTGTTCATGTAGTATATGATTTTTAAACTCAGTCAAAGACTGGTTTTGTGTAGGTGCATCTATCCGCGCAGATGGTGGCAGAACAAGCCTACACTTAATTTAGGAGATGTCTTCCAGGAACAATCAATTCTTATGCTCCTGGAGAGGTTATACAATAGAGTTAATGGAGGTGTCATTACTGCTGTGATCAGATCAGTTGCCATGGGTGATTTCTAATGGGCTCAAAGTTCAGTGTTCTTTACTAATTTCTCATTTTCATTCCCACTGTCATAGTTCAGAACCTTATTACCTCTTGTCTGGACTACCAGCTGGTCTGATTGACTTTGGTCTCACATATCTCAAAATCACCTACAGAGCTTAAGGCTCTCAAAGTTTCCTCTTTATCATGTCACTTTCCTGATAAAAAGTCTCCAGTGGGTCCCCATCACCTACTGAATGAAGAAAAGACTTTGTAGTCTGGCATCTAACAGTGTCCTGAACTGGCAATAACCCACCTGTCCTGCCTTATACTCACTATTAACTCACACGTATCCTTTATGCATGCCTGCTGATAGCTGCTAGTAGCTTAGTTTTTCCTTATGCCATCTCCTTTTCTTTTGCTTTTCTGTCTACTGAAGTATACATATACTTCTATTTCTTCCATCAGCTTCTGCATATGCACTCTTTAATGTCCT
Source organism: Cebus imitator (assembly GCF_001604975.1). Classification (NCBI taxonomy): domain Eukaryota; kingdom Metazoa; phylum Chordata; class Mammalia; order Primates; family Cebidae; genus Cebus; species Cebus imitator. Next base: position 677,891 of record NW_016107805.1, on the reverse strand, counting down.
TTATGAATCCCTCTGTTTCCAAGCTGTTCCATCATTTCAACTGTGAGAGACTTTTCATCTTCTGAACTTTATGAGTGTATTTATGATATCTCTTCTATATAGCTACCAATTTTGTCTTTGGGTTATAGCTGGAACACATATTTATATGGGATTTTGAAGTTATTAAATTCAGGGGCTGCATCTTAGTCATTTCTGCATCCCACAGTGATTAGCTCAGGGCCATAACATAGTAAATACTCCAAATACTTGTTGCATTCAAAATGAGATAGTTTCCACCATTCTAGAGAGTGTTATCCACCAAATCCTAAATCCCCAAAGGTAGGTGGTTACAATATTTCTTCTGCCCTGTTTGTTCTTCCAGCGCCTTCTATTTTTCTTTTGAAAATTCATCACAATTGGAATTAAGGTCTTAATTTTCATACTTATTTCTGTATTGTTGGTCTTTGTGAGGACAGGTATTACATCTGCTTAGCTCCTCATTGTATTCTCAGAACTAGGACAGTACTTGGAATGTGGAAGTCATGCATCAAATATTAATTGAATAAGTTAATAAGTTTTCTAGTATAACCTATTTCCCAAACACTGAAATAACAGCTATGTGTTCAAAGATATATATTGGACACTTACTATATTGAGCACATGCATGGGCTTAGGAAGCAAGCAAAATTGAAAGTGACTTCCCACATACCCAAGAGTGAATGCTTTATTCAATTCAATCAATTGACAAAATAAGGTGAGCCAATTAGTCTGGTTTTAGTTGACAGCAGATCAATCCCTGCCACACCTGGTCCATAAAGGAATCACAAAATCTCACTAACTATAGCTGACCTACATTCCTGATAAAACCAACATGACCTGCCTTACGAGGAAGGGTTATTTGACACCATTAATTTATACCTACTTTTTTTTAGATATCTGGAACTATTTCTTCTGTGTAGTAGATTTCACCTCACAGGAATAATGTCAGTGGACATGCAACTACAGTGTAGAACTCAGCTGACAATACTGAGAATGTATATTTTCAATATTTTATAGGATTTCTTATTTAAATGGTCTGTCAGGGTCCTGTCAAAAGTTGAGATGAGACATTTAGTATTCAACTGGGTTACTCTAAGAGGCACATCACATATGTATCCTCCTGACACTGAGCTTGAAACCTGTGTTAGGATAGATCAGTATAGATTGGGCCATGAACTATAGGACAGCAATATAAAACTCTGTTCTTGGCTTTCATTGGAGTCATTTGAGAAATGGTCCTATGTAGAAGATCTCTATATTTAAAAAAAACTGTAATTAAAGATCCTATGCATAAATTTATTCAATATTTTAATATGAGCACCCACATGATATTTTTTCCTGTATTTATGGTTAAAATAAACTTTGCCCACTGATATGTTTCCTTTAAGTAGTTAATAAAAGATTTGCAGCTAGGAGAGGTTAGGAAAATGGAGGTAGGAGGCAGGACTAAATTGCAGCTCCCACCTGGATGGACAGAGCAACATGTGGAGACTCACCTGGTGAACTTTTGCTCCAAGAACCACTGCAGGATCATACAAGTGAAGCCAAGAGAATCTATGGACACTATGAAGAAAGTGGATGGATCCTGCAGGCTCCAGGGGACAGCTCAAAAACTGTGAGTGCCCAAAGTGTGAAAGTGGGAAATCGAGATTATCTGCCCCTGAAGACACATCTTCCCTGGGGAAGCTAAAGATCCAGATCATGAGAGAAGGATTTGACCTTACCTGGAGGGGAGACAATTTTAAAGAGCCAAGTGAAATACAAGGGTAGAAGAAGCAGTGGGAAGAGTCCCGTGGACTCTCTTAGTCCTCGGGAAAGCCATTTCTGACTTTGTGTTGCAGAGGTCCTTGGGGAGGGCTGCCAGGAGAATTAGGAAAAAGCCACAGGGAGAAGAAAATTTCCAGCTGAGCTTTTTAACAATGTCGACTGAGCGTGAAGTTTCCTGGACAGGACTTGGGGGTTTGGGTGAACCTGGAGTGCAGACACAGCACAGAAGCCAGTGCAGGCAGAGAAGAGTGAAACGTGAAAGTTCTGCTTTCTTTTGCAGCTGGGAGGCTGGTAGCCTGGGGCAGGTTCTCAGCCCTGCTCACCCACTACCTGGAAACAAACTTGGTGCCAGTGAGTGGGGCACAGTGGGAGTGAGACCAGCCTTTTGGGCTACGTGGGAGCTGAGTGAGGCCTGTAACTGCTGATTTTCCCCACTTCCCTGGTGACCTGCATGACACAGCAGAGACAGCAATAATCCTTCTGGGAAGATAACTCCATTGGCCTGAGAACCACACCTGTCATACCCCACAGCAGCTGCCTCAAGCCCATTCAAGGAGAATCTGAGCTCAGCCATGCCTAACCCTGCCCTCACCTGATGATCTTTCTCCACACAACTTGTTAGCTGAAGACAAAGGACATACTCTCTTGGGAGCACTAGGGTCCCACCCACTGCCTGATCATTCCTATGCTACCACAGGTGATGCCCTCTTGAAAGTGCCACCTTCTAGCTCTAGACAAATCAGTACAAAATAGTGCAATAGACAAAACTACAACTCAGGACCTTGACAGAACTCATTTCGCTACCCTACCACCTCCACCAGAGCAGGTGCTGCTATTGATGGCTGAGAGACCTGAAGACAGTTCACACCACAGGGCTCTGTGCAGACAACTTCCAGTACCAGCCTGTAACCCACTAGCTCTGCGGGGTAGCTAGATCCAGAAGATAATTAACAATCACTACAGTTTTGTTCTCAGGGAGCCACATCCCTAGGAAAAGAGGAGAGCATTACATCAAGGGAGTACCCCATAGGATAAAAGAATCTAAACAGCAGCACTTGAGCCCCAGATCTTCCCTCTGACATAGTCTATCCAAATGAGAAGGATCCAGAACAATAATTCTGGTTATAGGATAAAACAAGGTTCTTTGACACCCCAAAACATCACACTAGCTGACCAACAATGGATCCAAACCAAGAAGAAATCCCTGAATTGTCAGAAAAAGAATTCAGAAGGTCAGTTCTTAAGCTAATCAAGGAGGTATCAGAGAAAGGTGAAATCCAACTTAATGAAATCAAAAACATGATACAAGATATCAAGAAAAAAATCTTCCGTGAAATAGGTAGCATGAACAAAAAAACACAACTTCTGGAAATAAAGGACACATTTAGAGAAATTCAAAATGCACTGAAAAGTCTTAGCAATAGAATCAAGAAAATAAAAGAAAGAAGTTCAGGGCTCAAAGACAAGGGTTTTGAATTAACCCAATCCAACATACAAAGAAAGCAGAATTAAAAAATATGAACAAAGCCTCCAAGAAGTTTGGGATTATGTTAAATGACCAAACCTAAGAATAATTGGTGTTCCTGCAGAAGAGAAATCTAAAAGTTTGAAAAACATATTTGAGGGAATAAACAAGGAAAACATTCCCAGCCTTGCTACAGATCTAGAGACCCAAATACTAGAAGCTCAAAGAATATCTGGGAAATTTATTTCAAAAAGATCACTTAGAAGTGAAATGTGAGATATTACAACCGATACCACAGAAATACAAAAGATTACTCAAGGCTACTATACCACTTTCACACACATACACTAGAAAATCTAGAGGAGATAGGTACATTCTTGGAAATATAAAACTCTCCTAGATCAAACCAGGAAGAAATAGAAACTCTGAACAGCCCAAATAACAAGCAGCAATATTGAAATGATAATAAAAAATGGCTGGAACCAGACAGATTCAGAGCTGAAGTCTATCAGGTACTCAAAGAAGAATTGGTACCAATCCTACTGACACTATTCCAAAAGATAAAGAGGGAATTCTCACTAAATCATTCAATGAAGCCAGTATCACCAAAATACCAAAACCAGGGAAGGACATAACAAAAAAAGAAAACTATAGACCAATATCCCTGATGAATATAGATGCAGAAATCCTTAGCAAAATACTAGCTAACCAAATCCAACAATATATTAAAATATAATACTCCATAATCAAGTGGTTTTAATACCAGGGATGCAGGGATGGTTTAACATATGCAATTCAATAAATGTGATACACCCCATAAACAGAATTAAAAACAAAAATTACATAATAATTTCAATAGATGCAGAAAAAGCATTTAACAAAATACAACATTGCTTTATAATTAAAACCCTCAGCAAAATCAGCATACAAGGGACATAACTGAATGTAATAAAAGCCATCTATGACAAACTCCCACCAACATAATACTAAATGGGAAAAAGTGGAAAGACAGAGATGCCCACTTTCACCACTTCTATGCAGCATAACACTGGAAGCTGTATCCAGAGCAATCAGACAAGAGAAAGAAATAAAGAGTATCCGGATCAGTAAAAAGGAAATCAAACTGTCACTGTTTGCTGATGATATGATTGTATACCTAGAAAACCCTAAAGACTCACTCAAAAAGTTCCTAGAACTGATAAATGAATTCAACAAAGTTTCAGGACACAAAATTAATGTACAAAAATCAGTAGCTCTATTATATACCAACAGCACGTAAGCTAAGAATCAAATCAAGAACACAGCCCTTTTTAGCTGCAAAATAATAAAATTCTTAAGAGTATACCTAATGAAGGAGGTGAAAGACCTCTACAAGGAAAATTACAAAACACTTCTGAAAGAGATCATAGTTGACACAAACATGGAAACACATCTCATGCTCATGGATGGGTAGAATCAATATTGTGAAAATGACCATACTGCCAAAAGCAATCTACAAATTTAGTGCAATTCCAATCAAAATGCCACCATTATTCTTCACAGAACTAGAAAAAACAAACCTAAAATTCACATGAAACAAAAAAAGAGCCCACACAGCCAAAGCAAAACTAAGCAAACAGAACAAATCTGGGGGCATTGCATTACCTAACTTCAAGCTATAAGGCCATAGTCACCAAAACAGCATGGTACTGGTGGGAAAACAGGCACATAGACAAATGGAATAGTATAGAGAACCCAGAAATAAAGCCAAATACAGTGAACTGATCTCTTTGACAATGCAAACAAAAACATAAAGTGGGGAAAGGACACCTATTCAACAAATGGTGCCAGGGTAATTGGCAAACTATATGTAAAAGAATGGAACAAAATTCTCATCTCTCTTTTTATGTATACAAAAATCAGCTCAAGATGGATCAAGGACTTAAATCTAAGACCTGAAACCATGAAAGTTCTGGATGATAACATAAAAAGAAAAAAGAAACCCTTCTAGACATTGGCTTACGTAAAGACTTCATGACCAAGAAGCCCAAAGCAAATGAAACAAAAACAAAGGTAAATAGATGGGCCATAATTAAACTAAAAAACTTCTGCACAGCCAAAGAAACAATTAGCAGAGTAAGCAGACAACCTACAGAGTGGAAGATCTTTTCAATCTATACATTTGACAAAGGACTAATATCCAGAATCTACAAGGAAATCAAACAAATTAGAAAGAATAAAACAAATAATCCCATCAAAAAGTGGGCTAAGGACATGAATAGATAATTCTCAAAAGAAGATATACAAATGGCCAATAAATATAAGAAAAAATGCTTACCATCAATAGTGATCAGTTAAATGCAAATCAAAACCACAATGTGATACCACCTTACTGCTGCAAGAATAGGAATAATAAAAAAAGAAAAAGAAATACATGCTGGCAGGGATGTGGTGAAAAGAGAACACTTTTATATTGCTGGTGGGAATATATGCTAGTACAATCCCTATGGAAAACAGTGTGGAGGCTCTCTAAGAACTAAGAGTAGAACTACCATTCAATCCAGCAATTCCACTACTGGTTATCTACCCAAAGGAAAAGAAGCCATTAATCGAAAAAGATACTTGCACACTCATGTTTATAGCATACAATTCACAATTGCAAAAATACAGAACCAGCCCAAATGCCCATCATCAATGAGTGGATAAAGAAATTGTGGTATATATATCATGGAATACTATTCAGCCATAAAAAGGAACAAAATAATGGCATTGGCCAACACCTGATGGAATTGGAGACCATTATTCTAGTGAAGTAACTCAGGAGTGGAAAACCAAACACTGTATGCTCTCACTTTTGAATGCAAGCTAAGCTATGAGGATGCAAAGGCATAAGAATGATACAATAGACTCTGGAGACTCAGGGGAAAGGGTAGGAGAAGGGTGAGGGATAGAAGACTGAATAGGATACACTGTACACGGTGTGGGTGTTGGGTGAACCAAAATCTCAGAATTCGCTACTAAAGAACTCACTCATGTAACCAATCACTACCCGTTCTCCAAAAACCTATGAAAATGAAAATGAATTGACACACACACACACACAAAAGATTTGCAACTAATGTACACACACACACACACGCACACACACACACAGACGCCACACACAGAGCCAGGAACGTTAAAGCTGTATCTTTAGTTTATATGTTAACTTCCTTTCTCTTGGCAATTATTCTATAATTACTTTCTTTTTTCTCTCCCTTCCCACTTACCACCTGCCTCATTTTTTTTCTTGTGCTTTTGAAAATAGTTTTACTGTATTGATTACTTGCATTGTGGTTTAAGTCAATTATTTTTGGATGTAGTTGGGGGCATAAATAAATAATGCTCAAATAAATAATAGGCTTGTCTTTAGGCATCCATATTCTCTCTTAAAAGCATTCATTGCAGGAGCTAATTGAAAGTAGAACTAAATATTACTTTGATTAATTAGTATTCATTCCCTTAGTGTACTTTATACAACCCATGAAGCTGCTGTTTTCTCTTAAGACATCTAGCACAGTACTTTTGGTGAGACAGCACTGAATTCTTCCTGTATTTTAATGAGTATTATATATACAGATTTCTTTTTGTTCAGCATTCCATATTGTTCCTCTGCTCTGAAATGAAAATTGCAAATGCTTAAATAAATTAATTGAAAAGTTGTTTACCATCACTGTAACTCATACACGTATTTTCATGTCCTCAGCTGAAATGCAATTTTCTAATGCTTGGCACAGGTAATACTGTGTAATGAATCACAACTGAGTTCACTTTTAGCTCTGTTAAACTGAAAAAAAAAAATCTCCATCAAAACTTGCTTCTTTTTTCACTTATATGAATATATAAAAAAGTGGAAATGTACAGGCTGCCCATGATCTAAAAAACAATTCAGACTTATTGGCACACCTGTTTTTCATAATACCTTCAGTGGAGCATGCAGTTTTCTGGAAACATAAATATCAATCCCATATTATATTGGAGCAACCCTGTCCTACTGTTAAAAGGGATATTTCCGTATATAGACATGGCCAGTCATGGACAATATTTGACTCTTGAATTCTACCAGCACCTCTTCTGGTCATTCTGCTTTTCGGGCATTTGCTTCTCAAAAAAACTTTTCATCCTTGTGTCTTATTTCCCAGAGTGTATTCAGCAAAACATTCCTGAAAGATGCACTTTGGAAATAAAGATTCTTGATAAAATTCATAATGAAAAAATCTTTCTACACCTCCATTTTCTTGAATGGTCACAATTTTTATTAGTGTTAAGGCTCTGAGAACTCCTGCAGGAAGAAAATAATGTTATAGTGTTAAATCTAGCGTTTCCCTAAAGGAAGTATTTTCTACGCAAAACAGAGAAACAAAATGGTAACAACCTGAAGTAGTCTAGTTGCTATTGTTACTGTTGTTTTCCTGTCCCATGGAGTATTATTGGTTAGAGATCCTCTAGAAATGTTCTTCTATCTCCCTGGGGCTTATTCCTGTGCTCTCTGTTTCTTATGGAATCATGGCCCCTGAGTATCGGAGGGACCTCAAAAGATCATGTAGCCCAGTGGTTCTCAAATTCTAGTGTTCATTATAACCACCTAGAGAAAATTTGTTAAAACACAGATTGCTAGGCTGCACTCCTGGAGTTTTTGGCTCAGTAGCTCTTAATCAGGAGGCTAAGAATTTGCATTCTAACAAGTCCTTAAGAGATTTTGGTGCTGCTGTTCTGGAATGATCCCTTTGAAAACCATTGAGGTCATCCATTACATCCACCTGTATTCCACTGTTTTCACCTTTCTTAGACATTTTTTTTTTTTTGCTCTCAGTTTTTCTCAAGTATCCTTAATTGCCTAGGATATGTCACTTATTCCCAAACTACTAGGTTGGAATGTATAAACCAGGTGGTCACTCATTAGCCTTAGAGTTATTTCTGGAAAGAACAACAGCTTGCTCTCTCAATGACCTCTGCTGCCTCAGGCTGACTTTGTTCTTTAATTATTTATCATTCTGGACATTAATTTGCTCGTTGAATGTTTACTGGATGCATACAATATATGCATATATATGTCATGTGCTGGGCATACAGGGGAAAACAAAACAGACAAAGGTCCCTGCTCTTATGAAGCTTACATTTTAGGAGAGGAAAACAGAAAATAAACCAACAAACAAAATAGATGAGATAATTTCAGACATGATAAATGAAAAACAAATGAAACCTAAACAAGGGATGTCCACAGAATGTCTGTGAGGGACTAACAGATATTGTGGTCGGGAAATGGTCTCTCTGGAGAGGCTGCATTTGAGGGAATCCTCAATGACTTGTCTTTCTTTGTAGATTATTCTTTGGACTTGGGCTCTGCTATTGATTGCCTGCTTTGCTAAAGGTTGTGCATCAGAGGTGCTTCTACCTGAGATCTCCACCCCATAACCTCTGTCATTCCCAGTCTCTCTGTCCGGTACTAACCCTCAACTCTTCCTCCACCTCTTTGACTCTACCAGCAAGATTAAGTAAGATCTCTGCTTGCTATCCCTTCGCCAACTCCATTCTTGAATAGTTTCTAAGAAAAGGAATGCTCCATTTTTTGAGGCTGGCCTTTCCATCTCTGAAATGTTCTTTAAGAAAATTTTTAAAAATATAATGAGCTGCATTTAGCTTTCTTGTAATTTCCTCTCCTAATTGTACCCATTGGTGTAATGCAGACCTAATCTAATTCCTTTGCATGTGTCAACTCTTCAGATATTTGACAACAGCCACTGTGTCCTCCACATCTGCAAGATCCTCCTTTCTTAGGCAAAACTTCTTTATTAGCTTTCAATCAATCATTCCGCCTGGATATGGCATTGAATCTATCTCTTGTTTTATCTCCTCCATATTCCCTTGACTTTGTCTATAGCCAGTTCCTCAGATGTGGTTTGAATAACAGAAAACAAAGAAGAACTGTGGTGTCTTCTCAGTCTACTTACTATTCATCTATCATGCAGCCTACATGTATAGGAGCTTTTTATTTCTTTTTGTTTTGTGTGTGTGGGGATAGAGTTTCACTTTTGCTGCCCACGGTAGAATGCAATGGTGCAATCTCAGCTCACTGCAACCTCCACCTCCCAGGTTTAAGAGATTTTTCTGCCTCAGCCTCCTGAATAGCTGGTATTACAGGCACAAGTCACCACACACAGCAAATTTTGTATTTTTAATAGAGATGGGATTTCACCATGCTGGCCATTGTGGTCTCGAACTCCAGACCTCAGGTGATCCGCCTGCCTCGGCCCCCCAAAGTGCTGGAATTACAGGCGTGAGCCACCATGCCTGGCTTTATTTCCTTGGTTTTGAATGCCAAACTCACTTAAATATTCAAATTGAATTACCTCACCCATTCCTGACCTCTTCTCCAACTATTTTCACATTTGTTGCAGTGAAAAATGCCCCCTCTATAGCTATACTTACTTCACATTAACTGTATATCAGGCACTTTTCTAAGGCTTAAAATACATTTAATTCTTAAACAACTATCTCAGGGTGGCGTTATAATTAACCTCACTTTATAGAAAAGGAAAGCAAGTCACAGTGAGGTTAAATCACTCACTAAAAGTCACATGGCTCTTTGCAAGTGGCTGTGGTAGAATTTGAACCCCAACAACCTGACTCCAGAGTTTGGGCTCTGAACCATTATTCCATAATGCTCTCAATCCCACTGCCATCAAGTGCAGAACCTTTTATCATCTTTGTAAAATTCTATGTCTTTAGATTTACTTCAGTCTTTCATATCTGTCAGAATTCTTTTGTGTTCCTGGCTGTATCATTCAATGTATTTAGTATCTTGAAAAAGTTTAGGCCTTCCATAAATATAAAAATAATCTATTAAATTACACTGTCTATCTATCTATCATCTTTCATCTATCTTTGTCAATTCCTTTATAAATGCCATATAGTATCCATCATCTATTCACATGTCCTGAGAGCCATCAGGGATGAGAATTTCACTAAATCTCAAGTTAAATGCTTGTTGTCTGTAGCTTCCCTTCCTATATATATATTTATTTTTCATGTACTAATGAAGATCCATGTTGACTGGCAGAAGATACTCTGGATCTGCCATACAGAAACAAAGAGCAAATATCAAACTGGATGTTAAACAGAAAATTGTATGACCTTCATGTTTCCTTCCAGGCAATGATCATAGAAACAGAGGATAAAAGTTGGTAGACAATTAAGGGCCACTGAAGTCCTTTGACATTAAGAAGGACATCATAAACATATTTTCAGTTTTCAGGGATTTGACCAACAACTCTGTATCTGGAATATATGATAGCTGTAGGTATGATACAAATCCAGGAGATTAGAAGAGAATGTGAATGCTCTTGGCATTGTAGGATGATGGGACTGCAACTTTATAAGAACTTCGTCATAATGACCTGTAAAGGTGCTTTTCCAGTTAGAAGTAATTCATGTTTTGCACTGAAAGAGGTATGAACGTACCTCATAATATATAATGTTACATAGCATTTATTCAAAACAGGTGGTCACTAGCTGTTAGTTTCTTTAGTTTTCTACTAAGTCAAGTATTAATATACCTACCACTTTTGGATTCCCACAGGGTACAAGACAGCAGATAGACAGTCTTTTAAACTATCCGAGTATAGTGACATTTGGAGACAACAAATATAGAAAAAAATTATTTGTCTTGTTTACTACCTTGTCCCTAGAGCAGGGCTTCTCAAAAGAGACACTATTGACATTTGCATTGGATAGTCATTTGTTGTGAGAAACTGTTCGGTTCATCATGGATGCTTAGAGAATGTTAGCCTGGTCTCTACTCACTAGATGCCAGTAGCATCCTCTCAGCTGTGATAACCAAAAATGTCTCCAGTCACTGTCAGACGTCCTCTAGACAGAAATATTTCCCACTGTTGAGAAACACTGAGTTATAATATCAAATATAACACACACTCAAGTATTTGTTAATGAATGTAAAATTGGATGAATAAAATTTTTTCTGCTGTTCATACTCATTAATTTTTCATTGTTTAACATATCAATAATATAGGAGAAGGGAAGGGAATTAAAAATTAAATCATAAAAAAATTTTTAGAATCTAATTATACCTGGCCAACAGGAACATGCATTTGAAGTCTAATCCTACACAAACCAACAGAAATCACTCTATCTGGTGAGCCCTTGAATTATCCCCACCACCAGACAGTCTCCCTGTTGGTGACTAAAATTCTACCAAAGTAGTTGCTTTTTACTTTGAAGTTCCATTTTCCTGAATAGCTTTCTTAAAAAATAAATACCCTGGGTAGAATTAATTGCTTAATCCTTATTGTTAACAAGAAAGGGATCATGAATTTGATTTTCTTCTACATAACTGTGAGCACTGAGGGAGTCCTTGGGATTCTGGAGATTTTAGAGGTCACATTGCAAAAAGGAGATGGTAAATGCAAACTTCAGTAGCAACTGAATTTTATCAAGTGGTTCTCACCAGCATTATTTGTTTGTTAAATAAACACACAGTCTCTAGGATGCTTTCTTTGCCTGTTCCTGCTTCAAGGACATGTAGAAAACATTAAATGTTCGAATATTCAAAGTCATGATACCCAGAAACTTGTTTGCTGCTCTAATTGCTAATTTCATGGTTATCATTCTTAAATGTATTTAATTTGAAGATTATACTTTTCAATTTTGTATTTCCAAAATTGTTGATATCTATGAAGAATGACTACTAAAGCCTCTTAGATTTGATTCTAACAAGAAGTCTCAGCTAAGCCACAGTCTTTGAGCATAAGCTGCTAAGGTACTTTCTTCAGTACTGGCATTAGTAGCTGTTATTCAAGCCCTTACTTGAGTTGATTTCTGCTTATTATTCATTAAAATATATGTGTTAAAATAAGCAGGCTCTGATCTGAGCCTCTCACTTAGATGTTGTTTCTCTCATCTTTCAAGTAGAGTTGCAGTAACCATACCTACTAGAGAAGGAGGGCATTTCCTTTGGCCAATATGTAATTACCAAGATAGTCATTACCATCACTAAAAGGGCAGCTGGGATGTTCTTCACAGAGAAAAAATTTGAATGGAGCAAATTGAGCTGTTCATAGTGGTAGGCAGTTACCCTTCAAGCTATCCATAGGATAGTGTATTCAGTTCAATTCGACATCCATTTATCATATACCTATTGATATTGAGAGGAGAAGATTCAATTAAATAAAGCTACTTGCTGGGTGGAGGAGTGGATTTCCTTTCTGAACAGTTAAATGTTATGGACCATTTTTTATGTGTTCACTTACCTAGTCCTTGACAAAATAAAAGCTAATTATGGCAACGTTAGAAAGATTTCACAATCTGAGATATCAATATATCTGTGGCCTCTCTAGGATATGCAGCACATTAGTCTTTGATGTTTCTGGAGGCCTTTTTAGAGTTATTCATTGATCTGTGTGAGAAAGCTTTCTGATGAATGATCTAGTATGCAGAATGTCCATAGTGTTAGTAAATATCCTTACCTCCTGTAGCTGGTTTCTTTTATAATCTGTGTTTGTCTCATGAAAGAAAGGGCAATTTATAATTTCTTATTAAATTTCTGGCTTGCATGAGTGTCTCTAGGCTTTTCTTCATGATTTATATCTCAAAGCAGCGCAGTGGATTGCCCATAGGAGTCTGTTTGCTGCATGATAGTTATATTTGTCTGGAGTCTCAGGACTCACTTTGGCAAAAAGGACATATTGTACAGATTTCTGAGAGGGAAAAAATATTATAATGGCCAAAATTTTGACTATGATGTTGTTGTCAGTGATGTGCACCTTTATTCACTCACCTGAAGGGTTGCATCTTCCTGTAGTCTTGCTATTTCACATAAAACAGACTTTGACAATAATAGCAGACAAGAAATACTACAGCCCTGTTCTATTTTTGTTGGTCAGGAGTCTTTCATTGAAGAAAAGGGAAAAAGATTTCAAAAATGTTTTAAGTGCTATATGTATTGGAAAGTATAGAAACTAACTCCGCCTTGAGGAATCTTTAAATTTCTTCAAGGTAAGGGCTATCTTTTTACTATGTTTACTCAAGATATGTAGGTATTTGTCAGATAGTAGATGGAAACTCACAGAACAAAGAATCCTTCACAATAAAACATAGAAGTGGCTCATGTACTTCATCAACCAGAGCGCAGCCTATTGTTCCCAAAGGACAAGCTACTAATTATGTTACCTGTAGGTTCTCTGAAATTTCCTTCCACAGCTAAAGGAAGAGGAAAAATATGGCTGAAAAATACATTTTTCAGCGTATTCCTTTCTTTTTAAGTTTTCTTCCAGTTTCTGCTCAAGAAGCTTATAACAATTTTTGAGTACTTTTGTTTCCTTTAATTGTATTTTGGACTCTGTGTACATGTGCACATCCTGCATCCTGCAGGATTGTTGCATAGGTACGTACGTACCATGGTGGTTTGCTGTCTCAATTCCCCCACCCCCCTCCACCGTCGCCTACATCAGGCATTTCTCCCGGTGTTATCCCTCCCCATCCTCCCCACCCGCACACTGTTCCTCCCCTCCCCGCCACCCCACTCCCTCCAACTAGCCCAGTGAGTGTTGTTCCCTTCCCTGTGCCCAAGTGTTCTCATTGTTCATCACCCACCTATGAGTAAGAATATGTGGTGTTGGGTTTTTTGTTCTTGTGTCAGTTTGCTGAGAATGATTGTTTCCAGATTCATCTGTGTTCCTGCAAAGGACATGAACTCATCTTTATTATGTCTGCATAGTGTTCCATGGTCTGTATGTGCTATATTTTCTTCATCCAGTCTATCTTTGATGGGCATTTGGGTTGGTTCTAGGTCTTTGCCATTGTAAACACTGTTACAATGAACATACATGTGCATGTGTCTTTATAATAGAATGATTTATAATCATTTGGGTATATATCCAGTAATGGTATTGCTGGGTCAAATGGTATTTCTATTTCTAGATCCTTGAGGAATCGCCACTCTGTCTTCCACAATGATTGAACTAATTTACACTCCCAACAGTGTAAAAGTGTTCCTTTTTCTCCACATCCTCTCCAGCATCTGTTGTCTCTAGATTTTTTAATGATCACTATTCTAACTGGCATGAGATGGTATCTCAATGTGGTTTTGATTTGCATTTCTCTAATGACCAATGATGATGAGCACTTTTTCCATATGTTTTTTGGCCACATAGATGTCTTCTTTTGAAAAGTGTCTGTTCATATCCTTTGCCCACTTTTGAATGGTTTTGTTTCTGCTTTAGTTCTTTGTAGATTCTGGATATTAGCCCTCTGTCAGATGGGTAGATTGCAAAAATTATTTCCCATTCTGTTGGCTGCCAGTTCACTCTCATGATTGTTTCTTTTGTTGTACAGGAGCTCTGAAGTTTAATTAGATCCCATATGTCTATTTTAGCGTTTGTTGCCATTGCTTTTGGTGTTTTAGTCACGAAGTCCTTGCCTGTGCTTATGTCCTAGATGGTGTTGCCTAGGTTTTCTTTTAGGGTTTTTATGGTGTTACATCTTATGTTTAAATCCTGAATCCACCTGGAGTTAATTTTAGTGTAGGATATCAGGAAGGGGTCCAGTTTCTGCTTCCTCCATATGGCTAGCCAATTTTCCCAACAACATTTATCAACCAGGGAATCCTTTCCCCATTGCTTATTTTTGTCAGGTTTGTCAAAGATCAGATGGTTGTAGATGTGTGGCATTGTTTCTGAGGCCTCTGTTCTGTTCCATTGGTTTAAATCTCTGTTCTGGTACCAGTACCATGCTGTTTTGAATATAGCCTTGTCATATATAGTTTGAAGTCAGGTAACGTGATGCCTCCAGCTTTGTTCCTTTTGCTTAGGATTGTCTTGGCTATGCAGGCTATTTTTGGTTCCATATGAAGTTTAAAGTGTTTTTTTTTTTTTCCAGTTATGTGAAGAAGGTCAATGGTAGCTTGATGGGGATAGCATTGAATCTGTAAATTACTTTGAGCAGCATGACCATTTTCACAATATTGATTGTTCCTAACCATGAGCATGGAATGTTTTTCCATCTGTTTGTGTCCTCTCTTATTTCCTTGAGCAGTGGCTTGTAGTTCTTTTTGAATAGATCTTTTACATTCTTTGTTATTTGCATTCCTAGGTATTTTATTCTCTTTGTAGCAATTGTAAATGGGAGTTTGTTCATGATTTGGGTCTCTGTTTGTTGTTGGTGTATAGGAATGCTTGTGATTTATGCACATTGATTTTGTATCCTGAGACTTTGCTGAAGTTGCTTATCAGCTTAAGGAGGTTTTGGGATGAGATGGTGGGGTCTTCTAAATATACAATCATGTCGTCTGTAAATAAGGACAATTTGACTTCTTCTTTTCCTAACTGAATGCCTTTATTTCTTTTCCTTGCATAATTGCTCTGGCTAGAACTTCCAATACTATATTGAATAGGAGTGGTGAGAAAGACATCCTTGTCTAGTGCCAGTTTTTAAAGGGAATGCTTCTAGTTTTTGCCTATTTAGTATGTTAATGGCTGTGGGTTTGTCATAAATAGCTTTTATTATTTTGAGATACATTCCACTGATACCTAGTTTATTGAGAATTTTTAGCAGAAAGGGCTGTTGAATTTTGTTGAAGGTCTTCTCTGTATCTATTGAGATAATCATGTGGTTTTTGTCTTTGTATGTGGTGGGTTACATTTATAGATTTGCATATGTTGAACCAGCCTTGCATCCCTGGGATGAAGCCTACTTGGTCGTGATGGATAAGCTTTTTTGATGTGCTGTTGGATTCAGTTTGTCAGTATTTTATTGAAGATTTTTGCATCAATGTTCATCATGGATATTGGCCTGTAATTTTCTTTTTTAGTTGTGTCTCTGCCAGGTTTTGGTATTAGGATGATATTGGTCTCATAGAAAGAGTTAGAGGGGATTCCTTCTTTTTGTATTGTTTGAAATAGTTTCAACAGGAATGGTACCAGCTTCTTTTCGTACATTTGGTAGAATTCAGCTGTGAATCTGTTTGGACCTGGACTTTTTTTGGTTGGTAGGCTATTAATTGCTGCCTTGACTTCTGACCTTGTTATTGGTCTATTCAGGGTTTCAACTTCTTCCTGGCTTAGTCTTGGGAGTGCACAAGTGTCCAGGAATTTATCCATTTCTTCCAGATTACTGGTTTATGTGCATAGAGTTGTTTGTAGTAATCTCTGATGATAGTTTGTATTTCTGTGGAATTGGTGGAATAACCCCTTTATCGTTTTTTTATTGCATCTATTCCATTCTTCTATCTTTTCTTTTTTATTAGTCTAGCTAGCTGTCTATTTTTTTTATCTTTTCAAACAACCCACTGCTGGATTTCTTGATTTTTTTGGATGGGTTTTTGTGTCTCTATCTCCTTCAGTTCTGCTCTGATCTTAGTTATTTCATGTCTTCTGCTAGCTTTTGAGTTTTTGATCATGCTCCTCTAGCTCTTTCAATTTTGATGATAGGGTGTTGATTTTAGACATTTCCTTGCTTCTCATGTGGGCATTTATTGCTATAAATTTCCCTCTAGACATGGCTTTAAATGTGTCCCATAGATTATGGTAGGCTGTATCTTCATTCTCACTGGTTTCAAAGAACATTTTTATTCTGCCTTCATTTCATTGTTTATCCATTCATCATTTAGGAGCGAATTGTTCAGTTTCCATGTGATTGTGCAGTTTTGAGTACCTTTCTTAATCCTGAGTTCTCATTTGATTGTGCTGTGATCTAATAGACTGTTTGTTATGATTTCTGTTATTTTGCATTTGCTGAGGAGTGATTTACTTCCAATTATGTGATCAATTTTAGAGTAGGTGTGATGTGGTGCTGAGTAGAATGTGTATTCTGTAGATTTGGGGTGGAGTGTCCTGTAAATGTCTATTAGGTTTGCTTGGTCCAGGCCTATATTCAAGTCCTGGATATCCTTCTTGATTTTCTGTCTCATTGATCTGTCCAATGTTGTCAGTGGAGTGTTAAAGTCTCCCACTATTACTGTGTGGGAGTGTAAGTCTCTTTGTAGGTCATTAAGAACTTGCTTTATGTGTCTGCTTGCTCCTGCATTGGGTGCATACAGTTAGCTCTTCTTGTTGCATTGATCCTTTTACCATTATGTAATGCCCTTCTTTGTCTCTTTTGAGCTTTGTTGGTTTAAAGTCTATTTTATCGGAGACTAGTATTGCTACTTCTGCTTTTTTTTTTGCTCTCCATTTGCTTGGTAGATCTTCTTCCATCCCTTTATTTTAAGTCTGTGTGAGTCTTTGCATGTGAGATGGGTCTCTTGTATACAGTATGCCAATGGGTCTTGACTTTTTATCCAGCTTGCCAGTCTGTGTCTTTTGATTGGGGCATTTAGGCCATTTACATTCAACGTTAACATTGTTATGTTTCAATTTGATCCTGCCATTTACTGGCTGGTTGTTTTGCCCATTAGTTGATGTGGTTTCTTCATTGCATCATTTTTTTTTACCATTTGGTACATTTTTTCAGTGGCTGGTACTGGTTGTTCCTTTCCTGCCTTACAAGAACTGCCTTCAGGAGTTCTTATAAGGCAGGTCTTACAGTGATAAAATCTCTCAGCAATTGCTTGTCCATAAAGGATTTTATTTCTCCTTCACTTATGAAGCTTAGTTTGGCCTGATATGAAATTCTAGGTTGTAAGTTCTTTTCTTTAAGGGTGTGGAATATTGGCCCCTACTCCCTTCTAACTTGTAGAGTTTCTCCTGAGAGATCCACTGTGAGTCTGATGTTCTTTCCTTTGTGGGTGACTTGACCTTTCTCTCTGGCTGCCCTTAGGATTTTTTTCATTCATTTCAACCCTGGTAAATCTGACGATTATGTGCCCTGAGGTTGCTCTTCTTGAGGAATATCTTTGTGGTGTTGTCTGTATTTTTTGGATTTGTATGTTGGCCTGCATTGTTAGGTTGGGGAAGTTCTCTTGGATAATATCCTAAAGAGTTTTTTCCATCTTGGATTCATTCTCCCCATCACATTCAGGTATGTCAATCAATTGTAGATTAAGTCTTTTCACATAATCCCATATTTCTTGGAGGCTTTGTTCATTTCTTTTCACTCTTTTTTTCTCTAATCTTGCCTTCTCATTTTATTTCATTGATTTGATCTTCCATGTCTGACATCCTTTCTTCTGCTTGATTGATTCAGCTGTTGAAACTTGTGCATGCCTCACGAAATTCTTGTGCTGTGTTTTTCAGCTCCATCTAGTCATTTATGTTCTTTTCTAAACTGGTTATTCTAGTTTGCATTTCATCTAACCTTTTTTCAAGGTTCTTAGTTTCTTTGCGTTGGGTTAGAACATGGTCTTTTAAGTTTGTTATTATCCATCTTCTGAAGAAGTTTGTTATTATCCATCTTCTGAAGAAGTTTGTTATTATCCATGTTCTGAAGGCTCCTTCTGTCAATTCATCAAACTCATTTTCTGTATTGTTTTGTTCCCTCGATGGTGAGGAGTAGTGATCCCTGGGAGGGGAAGAGGTGTTTTGGTCTTTGAAGGTTTCATCCTTTTTGCACTGTTTCTTTCTCATCTTTGTGGACTTATCTCCCTTTGATCTTTGAAGTTGGTGATTTTGGGAGAAATCTCTGAGTGGATGTCCTTTCTGTTGTTGTTGGAGCTGTATCTTTTTTTGGCCTGTAAAGGTGCTGCTGGGCTGCCTGAGATTCAGTCAGGTTGCTGGGTAGGTGGTTTTCCCCTGGGGCTTGTTTGTAGGTGGAATTAGCTCCACCTTCCCCATGGCATCTCTCCTTCCCTGAGCTCTATCTTCTTGGTTGGGGTCAAACTGGTGTATTCGCAGCCAAGCTCTCTGGCTCACGGGGTTCAGTTCGAGGTTTTTTTTGGGGGGGTGGGGCCTTCCACGACTTATGACCTGTTTCCCTGCTTTCAACTCTGTCCCTTTCTGTGAGACCAGTTGTTCCATCCTGCTGGCATCAGTCCAAACTTCCGCCCAGGTCTGTCGAACAACTTGTGGCACCAGGTGGGAGCCGTTGTTCAGATTTGCATCGACAACCCACGAAACCCCTCAGTCTGGAGGGGCTCTCGTGGATCCTGGTTTGCAGGAGGGATGAGGTAAGCACAGGATCTGAATTGGAGGACTGAGGGGGTGAAGTCCCCAACCCTCTGAGCCAGCTGCATGTTCCAGGTGGGGATGTACCCCATCCTGTCATAGTTCATTCTCCCTGGGTAGCTCTCAGCCTGCTTTGGCTCCTTCCCTGGACTATTTTCAGGGTCCTTCCAGTCCCCCCCAAAATGAACTCAGCACTTCACTTGGCATTGTGAAGTCCTCTAGCCCTCTGCGTCTCATTTGCTGGGAGCTACATTCCGGTGTTGCCTCCTCTCGGCCATCTTGACACTGCCTCCTTGACTACTTGACTCCTAAATCAAGAATTTAGGAGAAGATATTGGTTGCAGAAAATTGTGGCTGAGGCACATGCCAATCACTGAGTTTCATTAATTGGAGGTGAGTTATCATAATGGGATTAATGTTTGCATTAGGTATGCTCTAGTCCCTTGGGAAATTACTTAGTGGGAACATCCATTTATATTTTAGAAGCAGAAGTGGAAACCAGCACACTTGAATTTTCTTGTCTGCAGAAACTTTTATATTAGTGGCATATACCAGTATACCTTACCTACAAATCCTAATCTCTTTTAGGAGTGTGGAAGAATATTTAAAGCTGTTTTCCATTTGCCCATAGTTGTCTTTGGAAACATAGTTGCTTGAGGACAAAGTGTGTATGCAACTGGGAATGCATGCTTAGTGGATAACAACATTTATATTTGCAATACAGTTTGAATAAACACTCCAATGAATACATTAAGCGCAATACAAGAAGAAATATTTATTTATTTATTTCTGAGTTTTGTGACACATGTCAATGTGAAGCCTACACAATGGCTAAGATTGTTTTCCATATTTTCAGTATGTGAATGTCAAACCTAGAACCTTTTTAATTGCAAAAGTGGCCTCCTTGGCATTAAATAAATCTTGCATAGATTATGACATTCATTCTACAGCCTAAGAGCTCATTCTGGAAGAGATGAGCTTGTGTTTTATACCTAAGCCTTAGCTTACATGTTATACACACACACTTTCCTAAGTACAAGCCAAGTTAAACATCATTTCATTGTAACCTTTAAAAATTTTTCAGCATAATGACTGGCTGTGATATGAATAAGTGTGTCAAAAAACCCTTCAACAAACCTATTCTCATGCTTCATTTACATTATTCCCAGAACACAAATAGTAAGATATTAAAACTGGATAAGACTGTCAAATGAAATTCACTCACCTGACAGTTTTGTCACTTTAAATTGCTTTGT
This sequence comes from Cebus imitator, assembly GCF_001604975.1. Classification (NCBI taxonomy): domain Eukaryota; kingdom Metazoa; phylum Chordata; class Mammalia; order Primates; family Cebidae; genus Cebus; species Cebus imitator. The sequence continues at coordinate 657,315 of NW_016107805.1, read as the reverse complement.
TGTTTATGCCATGGTTGCAATCTCAGCACTGTTATTGTTAATTGCTTAGTCAATGCAATTGTATCACAACACATTTATTAGGATTTTAAGAGAAGAACTGTCTCTCACTTGGATATGAAATTACTTTGATGGATCGAAGGTGATTATTATCATTAAATGTGACAGGCACAAAATAAAAATTCTAGTTTTAAATTCCTCTGCAGTAAAGGTGCAATAAAATTCTATATGAAGACTTCTAATAAAGAAATGAAACATCATGTGAGCAGATTACTATCAAATCTCATCAAATGAAATATTTTTTGAATAATTGAGAAGTGAAGAACACTTTAAATATTGGTTGTTAAACTCAAACAAACAAACACATTGTACTTATTAGCATGTAGCTTATAAATGTATTCACCAGTGTGTGTGTGTGGTCAGATGTGTTGTGTGTTTACTGTGGTATCAGTACTGGGTTCATGATACTGAAGGCTTCCTTGGCTTTCTTAGACCCTGCCAATAGAGTTATCCTGCTCTTCATTTTGAATTCAGCTTTGGCCATATGCATTTTTTAAGCATTTTGTATTTATGTTTACATTATCTTCTTAATTTAAAATCAAATTCTAAATAATTTACACCTTTTCAGGTAGCAGAATGTAGTAGAAAAATACAGTAGATAAGTGTCTAAAACTGAACTCATTATCTCCTTCACCTTGTCTTCTGTATTCCCTTGAGATTTATTCCTTTTCTTAAGTATTTATGTTATTTGTAAATATTACATATTTAGATTATTGGCTCTGGTTCCAAATCTTACTATTATCTTTTACTTCTTGCCCTTCCTTATTTCATGTGTGCCACTCATCACCAAATCTTTTCCATTCTCCTATGTGCACCTGACACTCCTCTATACTAGTTACTATTTTCAGTTCAGGTCCAGACTCACATTATTTCTTCTTCCCTAGATTGGTTTATTGACCTTCAAACTTCACCTTCAGCTCTGCCCATGTTGTAACACCTAAGAAAGGCCCATAGCACTTTTAGGTTACACTGTTGCAACACCAACATTTTTTTCTGAATTATAAATCTGACCTTGTTGCTCTTTGTTTAAATCTACTCGTGGATTCCTATTAACTACAAGGTCAAATCCAAATTTGTTGTCTTATAATACCTCATAGGTTCCTGATATTGATTGAGTCCAGTCCTTCATTGCATTGTCTTATTTCTCCAATACCTTTACTTGTCCTTATATTATGAAAATATTCACCCATATATGATTCCTTGAGCCAGTCATGGCATTTTGTGATATAGCTTGTTTGTTTTCCCTCTTCTCCTTGTATAGCTGTTAAACTATGGGTTCCTTGGAAATCCATGATATACTGTGTATTATATTTAGTTTCTTTATCCACTATTTTCCCAATGTGCCTTAAAGATCTATCAGCATTTATGGTAGCAATTGATATTTATTAAGTGCTTGTTATATGGCTGGCATGGTTCTACATGCCTCATGTAATTTTTGTAACTAACTCATAAAGTTTGTAGTCTTGCTCATGATGAGGGACAAACTGGAAGCAGTGAGATTACAATTTTAACCAAGCAGTTCTGCCTCAGACCCTGGGGTCTCAACCTTGCATTATGTGTTCACCCCATTGGAAATGATTTATATAGATGCCTGTCTCCTCTCCTGGAATGTGAACTTGTTATATTTGGGGACCATCCTCTATGTTTTTATTCCCTGAGCATAAAATGGAACTAAACTTAGAATAGACATTCAGTCCATATGTGCTGAGTAAATGACTAGGAATTAATCATAGGTCCACCTTCTACCTTTTGAATCATTTGGAAAACTCACTCAAACTTTTGAAAATAAAATTCTTTCTTATGTGCAAAATTGGAATTATAATGCCTGCCAGTATTTCAGAGTGCTCATGGGAGAAATAAGATAATAAGGTAAAGGTGTTTGAAGACATCAAGAGTTATACAAATGAATGAGAAGGACAAATTTTTATGAGTAATAGTCCAACAAATTGAACAACATGTCAAGGTCTGCTATGTACAAGACTATTATTGGTGATATTGGAAATATAAAATGAATATCATATAATTCTTACTCTTCAGGTATTTAGAATCAGGAATCATCACTGAGTAATTATAAATAATTTTTCCTTTTTAAGTACACAGTTTTAATAGAGATTGTGGATCACCTTAGCCAAAGACATACGGAAAATTAATTTGATTCATTCATTCATTTGTGCTCTCATTCTTTCAGTGGATATTGATGCTGCCCACTGATATGCACACTCATAGGCCCTGGAGTTAACAGTGGTGAGGAAGTCAGAAAAAGTCCCTGCTATGTGAAGATGAAAGGTAAAGGATAAGTAAATTCAGACTATAGAAAAAAAAAGAAAAGGACAGAGTGATAGGATACATGAAACTATGTTACTTAGGTTGTCTTTTCTTTGACATGATTAATCTTAAGTTTTTTTGGTAAACATCACTAAACTTGATAATACAATATCCCTTTGTCATGACTATCGATTTAACAAGATGTAGTAGAGACAGTCAATGATCAGCCAATATCCCCTTTGTTCCCTTTACCACTTTTGTGCATGTCAACTTGATCTGAAATGGTCAAGGTCTGTGTATTTGGGCTGCTGGCACACACTTTGCCAGCTCATACCACAGCTCAGCAATAGCTGGTTGTTAATGACCACTGCAGGTAGCCTTTAATCAGTAACGTGGGTGTATTGGGGTAATTATACTATTATTATACTTTAATTGGTTATACTTTATACTATAATCAATCATACTTTAATCAATAACATGGGTGTGTTGGGGTATAATACCCCTTGGGGTAATTATACAATTATTCAGGATAATTCTGGAGGATGCATTTTACACTATTTTTCAGGTATAAAGCTTTAGTTGTCCACTGTGGTAGCTTCTCTCACAACATACTCCATACTTGCATTAAGCAATCAAGAAGACTCAAAGCAGCAGTATGATGGTAACCACTAAGTCGGTTTGCCATGCTTCCTTAGATTTGGATGATAAGGAGAAAATGAACTCTAATGACTAGAGAACTTATTACTTAGGCAGATGGCAGATAGCAAAAGCAAGATCAAACTGGTATTGGTTCCCAGTGTTGTGGTCGTATCACAAGGTAGAAAGTCCCATGCCTCACCAGAAAGAGACAAGCTTCATAGCAGCCTTCTACAAGGTAGGGTTCTCCTGTAAGATAAGGACACAGGTGAAAAGTGATCATGTGATGGCTTTGCACAAGCTGCTTATTTCCTCATGCTCTTGAGAGGAATACAGGTTGTTCCACTAAGACTCGGGTAGGATAGTGATAGAGCTTTGCTTTTTTTTTCATACTGGCATACACATAAGGCCACCATAGCACCACATTACCACATTCCCCAGCAACTTATCAATATCCCCACTCCCCACAACAACACCTCCTTCCTCTTCTGGTATCTCTTCACCTCCCAAATAACCTCTTTGTATTCAGTCTTTGTCTCAGAGACTGCTTTTAAGCAGTGCAAGGGATCCAACAAAGACATTACATCTACAATTACATCCAAGACAGCTTGGCCGGACATGGTGGCTAACACATGTAATCCCAGCAATTTGGGAGGTCAAGGCAGGTGGATCACTTGAGGTCAGGAGTTTGAGACCAGCCTGGCCAATATAGTGAAACCCCGTATCTACTAAAATTACAAAAATTACCTGGGTGTGTTGGCACATGCCTGTGGTACCAGCTACTCGGGAGGCTGTGGTGGGAGAATCACTTGAACCCTGGAAGCGGAGATTACAGTGAGCCAACATTACACCACTGCACTCCAGCCTGGGAAACAGAGTAAGATTCTATTTCAAAAACAAAAACAGAAACAAAAAAACACAACAGAAAAAGAAAGCTCACTAGGATGTGGAGAGATAGGAACACTCTTACACTGTTGGTGGGAGTGTAAATTAATTCAACCATTGTGGAAGACAGTGTGGTGATTCCTCAAGGATCCAGAAATAAAAATACCATTTGACCCAGAAATCCCGTTACTGGATATATACCCAAAGGATTATAAATCATTTTATTGTAAAGACATATGCACACGTATGTTTACTGAGGCACTGTTCACAATGGCAAAGACTTGGAACCAACACAAATGCCCATCAAGGATAGACTGGATAAAGAAAATGTGGCACATATACACTATGGAATACTACATACAATAAAAAAAGGATGAGCTCATGTCCTTTGCAGGGACATGGATGAATCTGGAAACCATCATTCTCAGCAAACTGACACAAGAACAGAAAACCAAACACCGCATGTTTTCACTCATAAGTGGGTGTTCAACAATGATAACACAGGGACACAGGGAGGGTGGGAGGCTAGGGGAGGAATAGCAGAGGGTGGGGGGATTGGAGAGGGATAACATTAGGAGAAATACCTAATGTAGGTGATGGGGGGTTGGGTGCAGCAAACCACCACCATGGCATGTGTATACCTGTGTAACAAATCTGCACAATCTGCACATGTACCTCAGAACTTAAAGTATAACAATAATAATTAAAAGAAAGAAAGCTGACTTTACAGAACTGTTAGAATGATTTTGCTATGTTGCAGTTCTGAGCCGAGGTAGAGAATTTGCAAGATTCACCTTGATTCAAGTTACAGAATGTGCATGTGTTTTGAAAAGGAAAAACAACAATAAATCTATTCCACAAAATATTTGTTTTGTGAAAAACAGAATCCCTTTTTATTTTCGTAAAGAAGAAAACAACTTTTGAATGAAAAATTTCAATATCAGAGTTTAAGTGTGAATGATTCAGGAAGTTGGTATTACTTTAAGAAAAAAATGAAGCAGATGTGTGCAGGTATCAGTGTGGACATTTATGGTATAAACATTTACAAATGGATTGTGTATGCAAAATTGCAGTAGGGCTCTTGAAAATCTGTGACATGAACAGATCCCATTCCAGGCAGAAGCCGTATTTTTTTTTTTCCTAGCATTGTCAATACCTGCTGTGCACAGGTGGTTTGGGCAGCTGGGGGCTCTTGCACAAAAATATTGTTATTTAGATTTGAATTTAAGCATACAGATTTCACATCTTCCAAGGGTCTTAGTATTTGAACCTACATATTTCTGACTTCAGGGCCCCTACTCTGCATTTTGCTATACTTTTCTCTAATACCTATCAATAGCTGGAACAATAATAACAGTAATAACAGCTAATATTTATTGGACAATTGCTTTGTGCTAGACACAATTCTAAGTGTTTTATGTACATCAACTCCTTTGAATTCTCATACAAACTTTTGATGTAGGTCTTATTTCTATCCCCATTATTATTTTAGGAAACTTGAGCATAGTGAGGCTAAGTTACTTTCCCAAAGTCAATGATCTAACACATGGTAAAGGCACTATTTAAATTCGTGCAGTTCAATGGAGCATTTGATTTTAAATACTACTCTTATATTTCACCAGATTATTTCAAATGATGTTATTAAAAGTACGTTTTAAAACCCATATTTGATAGTTGTACAAATTCTTTCTCTAGGGTGCCTGTAAAAATGCTTTAACTTTTAAATCTATGTGTAAAATTTAAAACACAAGATTATTTAAAACAGCTTTACTTATAATGTTAATGTCTGAATGCAGAAATCTTATTTGAGAATTGACCTAAAATAGTAGGATCTGACAGTGCTGATAAAAAAAAAAGCATGTTAGAAATAATAAAAATCAATGTGAAGATGCATCATTTCTCTTGAGATAAAAAAATTAATAAAACACAACTGTTTCTAAAATCAAAAACATGTTTATTTTTTCCCACATTGCTATTAACTCAGTGCTTAAAAAATAATCCATTCTTAATATCTGTTAGAGTTCAAAGATGTTAATTACAAAATTGTTAGTTGAAGTCAATGATTTAAAAATGTTAGTTAAAACCAAATTGTCATCTGGCTTCACTCTAATTAGGATTATTTAGAGCTTTGCTAATTTGAATAGGTAAACTCCTCAATATAAGAGCAGATTTCTACACATAAATGGCAAAAACACCAAAATCAGATGATGATTGTTATTCAATGTGGGTAGGATGGGAGGAGGAAGGAAGCTACAGTTATTAAATGATGATAATATATAGATAACAAACAAAAAAACGTTAGCTAGAAAACATCAGTTTTCCTGAACTTGATAACCTGATTAACTCAAAAACATTCTCCTTGAGAATGTAGAAAGGAGATTGTAGCCGAGCCCATTGGTGCCAGTGTGTAAGATTTAGGGCTGAACATTAGTGTAACCAATTTTCTTGTATCCACTTTACCACCTGCCATCCTTTGGAGCCATATTCCCCAGTAAGCACATATATATGGGTTGGGACATATTGAACTGCTTCTTTTAGTATCACTTAATTTATCATAAAAATAGAGTAACATTAGAAGAGAAAAGCATATGGGATGAATCCAACCCATGGTAAAAGAGAAACTCAGCAGGGATAGACCTAGAAAAAGATCACAGCAATTCTGATTTCTGACTACTGACACTAATTACTAGAGTTAACGTTACTTAATAGGCATAGGTATACAATAGACGATCAGTTTGACACTCCTCTCCTGATTCAATAATAATTGTCCACCGCTTCTGATTATGAGCAAAAAGCCTCTTATTGATTCCTTTCTAAAACAGAGGCAGAGTTTTGCACCAACATTTTCTTAGTAGCAAGCAGTAGATATAAACTGCAGCTAATTTTAGCAGAATAGAAATTTATTAAAGGGCTATTAGGGAGCTCTCAGTGTAGTTGGCAGAAATGGAGAATCAGATTAAGTGCTTAAAAGCAGGATTTACACCCATGGCACATTTCAGTACTCCCCTGATGATAAAACTGTTGCTGCCTTCATTTGTATGAGGTGCCATAGTTTGCACACTGCCAACATTTCAACCTTATCACAACTGCTAATGCTGCCAAGGAAGATACCATGCCTCTTGCACCATCAGCTTCCTTCAGAATTAAAGTCTGACATTGATGCATGCAATTGGCAGAGCCTAGGTCCATTATTTATACCCTCGCTTCAAGGGACCCCGGGAAGTGAGCTTCTTATCTTTACTCACTTCTGGGATGTGAATCCATTTCTGCTGCTATGAAGACTCATGAAGTGTGGAATTGCCCCATATGGGAAGAATGCCCAGATCAAAGTGGCCAAAAGAACTGATGATTGTCTAGTCCATGACATCTTTACATAAAGCTCTTCTAAAGAGCCTCTGGCTTTTGGCCTTGTCAGAAAAATCAAATTAACTAGTTTCTGAAAATGCTTCAGTGATTCTTACTGAACTCTGTTGGTCAAATAATAGATCTCTCAGAGATATTGACATGATCTTGAATAAAAATTCCTATACTCATTCATATCTAAGTGGATATCAGTAACTCTATCAGTTTTTATTAAAAAATTAGATTTTTTTTTTCTAAGTTGGAGTCTTGCTCTGTCATCCAGGTTGGAGTGCAGTGTCAGGACCTCGGCTCACTTCAACCTCCACTTCACAGGTTCAAGTGATTCTCCTGCCTCAGCCTGCTGAGTAGGTGGGACTACAGGAATGCACCCCTATGCCCGGGAAATTTTTGTATTTTTTAGTAGAGATGGGATTTCACTATATTGGCCAGGCTGGTCTTGAACTACTGACCTTGTGTCCACCTGCCTTGGCCTCTCAAATTATTGGGATTACAGGCATGAGCCACCACACCCAGGCTCTTAGCATATTTTATCTATAGTCCCAAACTGTCTAGCTTCCTTTGAAACTTGTATTTCTAAAATGTTCTCAAAACAATGAGAGAAAATATTGTATTGATCAACACTTTTCAATTTCTGTATATATGGAGCATACCTGATTGGGCAGAAAATTTTTATGTCATGAAATTCAATTTTTCATCAGATGTAATGTTTGAAATATATAAATATAGTCTCAAAATTGGTTTTCCAGCTGCAAGCAAAAATTATTTTCTTAAGTGATATATATTTTCATAACATTGACATAAGGAAAAGCCCTTTCAACAAAATTTACCTAAAATGGTAGCAGGATTAACATTGTTAATGTTTCTGTTATACGTTCTGTGCACTTTTAATTGTTTTTTTCTTCTTTTTGTTTTAAATTATACTTTAAGGTCTGGGGTACATGTGCAGATCTTACAGGATTGTTACATATGTATACACATGCCATGGTGGTTTGCTGCCTTCATCCCCCTGTCACCTACCATATTTCTTCTAATGTTATCCCTCCCCAACCTCCCTCACCCCCTGCTATCCCTTCCCTAGCCCCCCACCCCCAGCAGACCCCAGTGTGTGGTGTTCCTCTCCGTGTGTCCATGTGTTCTTATTGTTCAACACCCAGTTATGAATGAGAACATGTAGTGTTTGGTTTTCTGTTCTTGTGTCAGTTTGCTGAGAATGATGATTTCCAGATTCATCTATGTTCCTGCAAAGGACATGAACTCATCTTTCTTATGGCTGCATAGTATTCCATGGTGTATATGTGCCACGTTTTTTTATCCAGTCTATCTTTGATGGGCATTTGGGTTGGTTCCAGGTCTTTGCTGTTGTAAACAGTGGTACAATGAACATACGTGTGCATGTGTCTTTATAATAGATCAATTTATAATCCTTTAGGTATATACCCAGTAATGGGATTGCTGGGTCAAATGGAATTTATATTTCTAGGTCCTTGAGGAATTGCCACACTGTCTTCCACAATGGTTGAATTAATTTACACTCTCACCAACAATGTAAAAGCTTTCCTATTTCTCCACATCCTCCCCAGCATCTATTGTCTCAAGATTTTTTTAATTAAATGTTTTATTTTGAGATAACTGTAGATGTCCATGCAGTTGTAAGAAACAATTCAGAGTCTGTGTTTCATTTACCCAGTTTCCTTCAATGGTAGTATTTTGAAAAACTGTAGTACAATATAACAAACAGGATAATGACATTGATACAAATCATCTGATATTACTCAGATTTCATGTTTCACTTTTGTTTCTCTGTATGTATATGTTCATATTTATTCCTATAAAATTTTATCCTATGTGTAAGTGCATAAAGCCATTACAACTATGACACAGAAAGTTTCCAGCTCCATGAGGATTCTTTATGTTGACCTTCTGTAACCACATTCATTGCCTTTCACACCCCTCCTTTTTAAAATTCCTGGTAGCCACTAATTTCTTTTCCATTCCTACAAGTTTGTCACTTCAATAATATTATGTAAGTGGAATTTTATAATATATAATCCTTTGGCTTTTATTCACTCAGCATAATTCTCTGGATATGTATCCAAGTTGTTGCATGTATCAAGAATTCAGTCTTTTTGTTGCTGAGTAAATAGTATTCCATGGTATGGATGTAATCATAGTTAAACCATTCACTCATTGAAGGACATCTGGGTTCTTTTGAGTTTTTAGCTATTTCACATAAAGCAGCTAAGAACATTCATGTACAACTTTCTACATGAATATAAAGGTTCCCTTTTCTGGGTTAAATGTTCAAGAGTATAATTGCTGAGTTGTGTGGTAATGGCATGTTAGATTTTTTAAGAAATGGTCAAATTGTTTTCCAGAGTGGCTATAATATTATATATCTTGTTAGTATATAGAAATGTAATGGATTCTGGTATGTTCTTTTATCCTGTGACTTATTGAACTCATGAATTAGTTTGAGATTTTTTGTAGATTCCTTGTGGGTTTCTTTCTTTTCTTTTTGGAGACAGAATTTTGTCTCCAGATTTTTTAATGATCACCATTCTAACTGGTGTGAGATGTTATCTCAATGTGGTTTTGATTTGCATTTCTCTAATGACCAGTGATCATGAGCAGTTTTTCATATATTTGTTGGTCTTATATATGTCTTCTTTTGAAAAGTGTCTTTTCAGATCCTTTGCCCACTTTTTGATGGGGTTGTTTGTTTGTTTTCTTGTAAATTTGTTTTAGTTATTTGTAGATTCTGGATATTAGCCCTTTGTCAAATCAGTAGATTGCAAAAATTTTTTCCCATTCTATTGGTTGCTGGTCCACTCTGATGAATGTTTCTTTTGTGTGCAGAAGCTCTGAAGTTTAATTATATCTCATTTGTCTACTTTGGCTTTTGTTGCTATTGCTTTTGGTATTTTAGTCATGAAGTCTTTGCTATGCCTATGTCCTGAATGGTATTGCCTATGTTTTCTTCTAGGGTTTTTATGATGTTAGGTCTTATGTTTAAATCTTTAATTCATCTGGAGTTAATTTTTGTATAAGATGTAAGGAAGGGGTCCAGTTTCAGCTTTCTGCACATGGCTAGCCAGTTTTCTCAACACCATTTATTAAACAGGGAATCCTTTCCCCATTGCTTGTTTTTTCCAGGTTTGTCAAAGATCAGATGGTTGTAGGTGTGTGACATTACTTCCAAGGCATCTGTTCTGTCCCATTGGTCTACATCTCTGTTTAAGTACCAGTACTATGCTGTTTTGATTACTGCAGCCTTATAGTATAGTTTGAAGTCACATAGCGTGATGTCTACAGCCTTGTTCCTTTTGCTTAGGATTGTCTTGGCTATGCACACTCTTTTTTGATTCCATATGAAGTTTAAAGTGCTTTTTTTTTTTCCATTTCTGTGAAGGTCAGTTGTAGCCTGATGGGGATAGCATTGAATCTAAATTACTTTGGACAGTATGGCCATTTTCACAATATTGATTCTTCCTAATCATGGAATGTTTTTACATCTGTTTGTGTCTTTTCTTACTTCTTTGAACAGTGGTTTGTAGTTCTCCTTGAAGAGGTCCTTCATGTCATTTGTTAGTTGTATTCCTAGGTATTTTATTCTTTTTGTAGCAATTGTGAATGAGAGTTCACTCATGATTTGGCTCTCTGTTTGTCTATTATTTGTGTATAGGAATGCTTGTGAATTTCCTACATTGATTTTGTATCCTGAGACTTTGCTGATGTTGCTTATCATCTGAAGGAGATTTTGGGCTGAGATGTTGGGGTCTTCTAAATATACAATCATGTCATCTGGAAATACAGACAACTTGACGTCCTCTTTTCCTAATCGAATACCATTTATTTATTTTTCTTGCCTGATTGCTCTGTCTAGAACTTCCAATACTGTGTTGAATAAGAGTGTTGGAAGAGGGTATCCTTGCCTAGTGCCAGTTTTCAAAGGGAATCCACTTTCAATTTTTAAAGAACATTCATGTTTGTAAATGAAGGTGGGGAAAGAATATTGCGTTTCAAACCAGATAAACATGTTTACCAGCTCTGGATCTGCTATCTAACCACTTTCTTAACTTATTTAACCTCTATGAGTATGTATCCTTGTATCTAAAAATGAGAGTGATAGTATCTTTCATGAAGGACTGTGGTAGGAATTACCTGAAAAAATTCAAAAGTACATTGCATAGCTATGAGTATTTCGTTTTCTCAATAAGGTTCATGGCTATTTTCATTTTTAGATTAGGGTACTTTAATGTAAACAAAAGGTAAGAAGTAAAGAAAAATACCTTTAAGAGACTTATGGCATAGACTCTCTGCTTTCTAAAAGAAATGGAGGAACATTTCTTGGAGTGTTCACATTCTGGAATCTACAAGGATAACTTGGGCATTTTCTATAAGATACCAGCATGTGTACATCAGGGCCACCATCAAGAAATAAAGCTAACACATACACATATATTGAATAAGCTGGGCTGAAGCAGGTAATCATGGGGCAGAAACAGTCAGATGGAAACAGTCTAAATGATCATAACTACAGAGTCATTATCTAAAATCAAGTAGTCTGGCCAATAGAACTTTTGGTGGTTTTTGTGTGGCACTGACATGGCATATATAGTGTCTTAGTCCTCAACTGAGAAATGTAACCAACAGAGAAGCTCACCAGCCACTTCAGAAATAGCACCATTTAATAACTTCACAAAAGGCAGCTAAGGTGGGTAGGACTTGCAAACTTTTGTGCATGTGTGTGTACCTGTGTGCGTGTGTGTGTGAGAGAGAGAGAGAGAAAAAAAAAGTGAGAGAGAGTGGGAGAAAAGAGAGAAATAGCAGTGAGTTTGAGACATTGAATTTCACATTAAGTAGCTTGGCTTAAAAATCTCTTCCCCACTTACTAGCTGTGTAATCTTGGGAATAGTATTTTACCTCTTTTGCTATGATTATTATTGAAATGAAAATTAAAATGGTAGTTTTCAAGATGATTACAATGAAAGTTATCTGTATTTGGGCCCAGAAATCATCTAGAACAGTACGAGTAATTACTTGGTGTCTAGTAAATATTGAGCCTTTAAAAATTTCATTATTATACATGTCATTATTTATCCATTTTGATTGGCTAGTGCCTATTCTGAACAGGTATCTAAATAGTTTGAACATTAACTAAATATTGAAATAATTTTCATTATTTTACTAAATGCTAAATTCTAATAGCTAAAACATTCTGAAAGTCAATAAATATTTTCTAAAAACAAACCTAATGCTTTTCTCCCAAAGGACAGTGTTCCTCTTTCTCCCTCTTTTCACAGCTCATTTATCCTGATGCCTAGACATTGTTATTATATTTGAGCTCTTTCTCGAAAGCCCAGCAGGCATTTCCACAAAAGTTCTCTTTGCATGCACTGTTTCCCCTCCTGATCTCCTCTGTGAAATGCAGTTGAATTATTTATATGTGTCATGCTTATTATTTATGTGCTCCACAAAGTGGAGAGCAAGAGGGAGTACTAACATTTATTCCCCAAGTGGGAGGAGTCAGGAGGAACAAAAACTGTTAGATCAAAGAAATCAGTTAGTAGAATGAAAAGAAAGGAATCTTCTAACAAATGCCTTTAGCTCAGGACTCAGAGTGACGGGAAGAATACATCTAAACCATTTGACCCACTCAAATGAAGGACAAAAATATCTTTCCTGGGGAACCAATGCCAAGGAATCATGGATTAAATAAAATCAGGTGTAAGATGCTGAATAAAGTTGAAGTCCTGAACTTACTTTGATTATTTGCATGGGTGAGTCTGATAAGGACTCAACTCCTAATGAGAGAGTCTATTAATAGGGATTGTTTGGTTTTGGAGGGAAGAGATGGAAAGCTGATAAAGTCAGAGAAATTATGAAAATCACACTACTAAGTGGTTTTGTTCATTCATGGTAGAGCTTTCAGAAACAAACAGCAAATAGAAATCTTCTGAGAAAAATAGTAACATCTTCCTTTCCTCTCTCTATCATATTTAACTATACTGTAGTTATTTTTTTAAAAAAGACTGGAAGACAATCATTCTTATACACAAATAACAGACAAACAGAGAACCAAATCAAGAGCGATCTCCCATTCACAATTGCTACAAGGAGAATAAAATACCTAGGAATTCAACTAACAAAGGATGTGAAGGACCTCTTCAAGGAGAACTACAAACCAGTGCTCAAGGAAATAAGAGAGGACACAAACAGATGGAAAAACATTCCATGCACATGATTAGGGAGAATCAACACTGTGAAAATGGCCATGCTGCCCAAAGTAATTTATAGATTCAATGCTATCCCCATCAAACTACCATTGGCTTTCTTCACAGAACTGGAAAAAACCACTGTAAACTTCATATGGAGCCAAAAGAGAGCCTGCATAGCCAAGACAATACTAAGCAAAAAGTACACAGTTGGAGGCATCATGCTGCCGGACTTCAAGCTATACTACAAGGCTACAAAACAGCATGGTACTTGTACCAAAACAGAGTGACAGAAAAATGGAACAAAACAGAGGCCTCGGAGGCAATCCCACACATCTACAACCATCTGATCTTTGACAAACCTGACAAAAACAAGCAATAGGGAAAGGATTCCTGTTTAATAAATGGTGTTGGGAAAACTAGCTAGCAATGTGCAGGAAGCAGAAACTGGACACCTTCTTGACACTTTACACTAAAATTAACTCCAGATAGATTAAGGACTTAAACATAAGACCTAACACCATAAAAACCCTAGAAGAAAACCTAGGCAAAACCATTCAGGACATAGGCATAGGCAAGGACTTCATGACTAAAACACCAACGTAATGGCAACAAAAGCCAAAATAGACAAATGGAATCTAATTAAACTTCAGAGCTTCTGTATAGCAAAAGAAACAATCATTAGAGTGAACTGGCAGCCAACAGAATGGGAAAATTTTTTCAATCTACTGATTTGACAAAGGGCTAATATCCAGAATCTACAAAGAACTAAAACAAATTTACAAGAAAGCAAACAAACAAACCCATCCAAATGTGGGTGAAGGATATAAACAGACACTCTTCAGAAGAAGATATATATGAAGCCAACAAATGTATTAAAAACTGCTCATCATCACTGGTCATTAGAGAAATGCAAATCAAAACCACATTGATATATCATGTCATACCAGTTAGAATGACAATCATTAAAAAATCTGTAGACAACAGATGCTGGAGAGGATGTGGAGAAATAGGAACACTTTTACACTGTTGGTTGGAGTGCACATTAGTGCAACCATTATTGAAGACAGTGTGGTGATTCCTCAAGGATCTAGAAATAGAAATTTCATTTGACCCAGCAATCCCATAGTGGGTATATATTCAAAGGACTATAAATCACTTTATTGTAAAGACACATGCACATGTATGTTCATTGTGGCACTGTTTACAATAGCAAAGACCTACAACCAACCCAAATGCCCATCAATGATAGACTGGTCAAGGAAAATGTGGCACACATACACTATGGAATACTATGCAGCCATAAAAAACGATGAGTTAATGTCCTTTGTAGGGATATGGATGAATCTGGAAACCATCATTCTCAGCAAACTGACACAAGAACGAAAAATCAAACATCGTATGTTCTTGCTCATAGGTGGGTGTTGAACAATAAGAACACATGGACACAGGGAGGGGAGCATCATACACTGGGGTCTGTTGGGGTAGTTGGGAGGGACAGTCGGGGGTGAGGGTAGGGAGGGATAACGTGGGGAGAAATGCCAGGTATAGGTGATGGGGGAATGGAGGCAGCAGACCACCTTGCCATGTATATACCTATACAACAATCCTGCATGTTCTGCAATGTACCCCAGAATCTAAAGTACAATTAAAAAAATAGATGTGAAGATTCTCTGTAATACAAAATTTTATAAGATATCACAGCCAATGCCCCAAGCAAACAAAAGGAGAAAGGTTTTGGTTCCTCCTGGTTTCCTGTGAGATTTTGAAATACAACTTCAGAGTATTAATTACAGTCAAGTTAGAGGAAACCAAAGGGCTAACCATTGTGTTGATTCAATTTCATAAGGGACTGAAACTTATTTCTTCTGCAGGTTAAGTTACTGTAAGTATAGAGTGGATTCTGGTAACATGTGTCTATTTTTTTTTTTTTTTCATTGAATGAGTTTTGCAAAGTTGCCTCAGAGAATTTCCAAATTGAAAAGACGAGATGCATATTGGTAGTTTTTATAGATGAAATGCACCTAAATACAGACACTGTATCTAGATCAACACAAATCTCTCACTACCCATGGGAAATAATTCAAAAGCGTATGCTAGACCAATAGTGGGTCAGGAACATTATCTTCATAAGAAAGACAGCACATTATACTTACTTCCCATTTCCACTATTAATTCTTTGTTACCTTAGGCAGGTCATCTGGGAGAAGGGATTTAATAATAAGAAAATATGTGTGTCCTTCCTTTCCTAAGTTGGCCAAGGGCACATTTCACTGCTTGAGTTACTCTACTCACTGAGAAATAATTCAAGCTCTATGCTTTTGCACAATTTGTGTTTTAGTTGGAACCAGAGTGTGAAAGGATATATTTGCCATGCTCTTTTTAATTTCGCTTAATATTGGAAGGCCTAAATTTATGCAATTGGAATTTTAAGCCCATAAATTTATAGGTAAAATTAATTTCTTAAAATATATTCCATCATATAACATGTTTTATAATGCATAATGATGGGATCCATTATTCTCTATCCTAAACAACATCTTCTTTTCTATTCTTTGCATGGTTTGCTGGGAATACCAATAATTAATTACAAAATATTTGTTGAACATTTTTATGGAGAGAGTATTCAAACCTTTTTTGACTTCTGAAAGCCAAAAACAACCCCTGTTTTAGTTTGTTCTGACTGCTATAACAAAATATCTTTGATGAGATAATTTATAAACAACAAATTTATTGCTTGCAGCTCTAGAGGCTTGTAAGTCCAAGATCAAGGTAGCAGCAGATTGAGTGTTTATTGAAGGCTGCTTTCCTGCTCCAAAGATTGAACTTACTTGCTGTTTCCTCACATGGCAGAATAGCAAAAAAGGGATAGATTTCCTCAAGCTCTCCTGTAAGGGCTGTAATTTCATTTATGAGGGTGGAGTTCTTATGACCTTCTCATCTCCTAAAAGCCCTACCTCTAAATACTATATAGCATTGGTGATTAAGTTTCAACATGATTTGTGAAAGCTCAAAAACATTTAAGGCATAGCAACAACTTCCCACAATCTTACAACTACTCATTACTTTCTCTATGCTCCCTCCATGGGCAATCTCATCCTGTCCAGAGTCTCAATTACTAACTAATACCTGTGATTCCCAAATGTATACTTCAAGTTCATTCTTCTGAGCTCTAGATCTTTAAGACATTTATAATAGAAAGTTCAGAAATAAATGAATTCACCTAATTTCTTCATATATCCTTTTCCAACTCCCATACACTAGCTCTTCAGTCTGTCAGCCCTAGATTACTTGATAAGGACATTATCAGACTTGAAACCCAAATAAACATATCGGCTTTTTTTGTTGTTGTTCTTTTATCCCTATGCCCAGTTACCACCTTTCTTGAAGACTACTTTTCAAGTCGTTTTTATCACCTTTCTCCTTTCTCTTTTCCTGCTGCCTTGTTTTCATAAACCATCACCTAGTGCAGTGATTTCCAAGAAGGGGCACACACATTTTTGAGGGTGGTCCATGGAATAAAGGAAGAACATTTTAGAATATTTACTTGTACATAGAAATGAACAATTCTTTCACATTTTACTTTTTGTTTTTAAAATTTCTATATGACCTTTATGACATACACTTTATAAGAGTATATTAAAACACGTTATAAAATATGCATGTAAGAGAGAATGCATGCTCGATTTTTACTAATTAAAGTTCATAATCAAAAATGTCTGCAGACAACTGAGTATTGTTTGAATATTCTGTCAGGTGATTTGCCTCTGTATTTACATTCTCCAATTTATTTTGCACAATTACTAAAAATATTGCTCATGTGGACATCGAGTAGAATCTGACTTTTTCTTGACAAAGTGTGTGCTTCATTATGAACCCTAAATCTGCTTTTCCCATTTCCTCTCTCACCATTTGCCCTATCCTATATCCTTTGTGCTGTGGCAAGTGAATATGAGCATTCTGCCAAATATTCTTCCATTTATGATCTGCTGTCTTTTTGTGTGGGCTGAATCTTTTCTTCTTCACCTAGCAAACTCCTGCTCTTTAAGACCCTGGCCAAATTCACTTCCTCCTGAAGATTTCTCTGACTCTGGAAATAGAGTTAGTCACATTCTTTTTTTTTTTTTTTTTTTTTTTAAGAAAAAATGAAGGAGAGGAAGAATGAGGAAGAGGGAGAGGGAGAGAGAACTGGGGTGTTGCTTTATTGCCCGGGCTAGAATGCAGTCTAAAAATGGGTATGCCTGTAATTGTGTTTAGTAATAGAGACATGGAAAAAAAATGAGGGAAGAAAATAACTGACAAGCAGCCAACCAATATTTCATTTAACCTGTAAATAGGTGTGATGTGGTACTGATAAGAGTGTATATTTTGTATATTTAAAGTGGAGAGTTCTATAAATGTTAATTAAATCTACTTGTTCTCTATCTGAGTTCAAGTCCTGGATATCGATGTTAACTTTCTGTCTCATTGATCTGTCTGATATTGATGTTGAAGTCTCCCACTATTATTGTGTGGGAGTGTAAGTCTCTTTATGTCTTATATATCTGGGTATTCCTGTATTGGGTGCATATATATTTAGGATCTTTAGCTTTTCTTGTTACATTGATCCTTTTATCATTATGTAATATCCTTCTTTGCTTCTTTTGATCTTTGTTGCTTTAAAGTCTATTTTATCAGCAAAAACTGCAACTCCTGCTTTCTATTTATTTATTATTTTTGCTCTCCATTTGGTTGGTAAATTTTTCTCCATCCCTTTGTTTTGAGTCTTTGTGTATCCTTGCATGTGAGATGGGTCTGGATGTAGCATACCAATGGGTCTTGACTTTTTTGCCTGTCTGTGACTTTAGATTGCAGGATTTAGTTGAATTAATAACATATGTGAGTTTGATATTGTCTTTTAATGTTAGCTGGCTGTTTTGCCCATTAGTTGATACAAGTTTTTAATTATGTTGATGTTCTTTATTTTTTGGTATTTTTTAGAAAGACTGATACTGGTTGTTCCTTTCTATTTGTGTTTTTTTCAGAAGCTCTTGTAAAGCAGGCCTGGTGGTGATGAAATCTCTGAGTGCTTGCTTGTTCACAAAAGATTTTATTTTTCCTTCGCTTATGAAACTTAGTTTGGCTGGATGTAAAATTCTGGGTTGAAAGTTCTTTTCTTTAAGAATGTTGAATATTTACACATTCTTGTGTAAATCAAATAAATGTGTGCACAGTGCTATGATGGCATGAATTGGATTCTATTTTAGGTGTCTGTTCAAGATTTTCTCTCTTCCTGTAGTCTGTCTTTAGATTGCATATTATTCATCCTTATGTCATCCACCACTCCTAGTTCATCGTTTGCCATGCAAGACAACTAATCAATTATCTTGCAGAAAACATGTTAATCTAGTGAAAAAATAACAGGAGCTACAGTATTGGGGTGTTATTAGAAATTTCACATTATTTTGATATGTCAGCTAAGAGTTACGAAACCAGACTGACGTCAAGATCAGTGAATCAGTGGTGTCATCTTAAAACAAAAGCACTTTCTTAGTGTATTGGTCTGGGAAGGCCTAAGTTTTCAATTTCATCAGTGTTTATGGCATTTTCTTTTAGTTCTCGATGAGCTGAATTTTTCTACAGAGACATCTACCTATACAGGGTAAAATATATGCAATATTGGAACAAACTTTAATACTATTTCTTATTGCACCAAGACTCAGTGAGAAGAAACAGATGAATCAATTTTATAGGTACACTGAACTGACAGTAAATGTGTTCCCATCAATATAGCACATTTCCAAATGTCCATGAGTTCTTATACTACTTGATCTTTTCTATCCAGCTAAAGGAAGTTCTGCTCTGAGTCTCGACTCTTTATCCGGCTTGGCGTTCTGTCTTAATTGGGCCATTTAGCTCATTTACATTTAAGGTTAATATTGTTATGTGTGACTATGATCCTGTCATCATGATGCTAGGTGATTCTTTTGCAGACTTGTTGATGTGGTTGATTCATAGTGTTGGCCTTTGCACTTACAGTGTGTTTTTGTAGTGGCTGGTAACAATTTTTTTCTCTTCACATTTAGTGTTTTCTCAGGAATTCTTGCAAGGCAGGCCTGGTGGTGACAAACTACCTCAGCATTTGCTTGTCTGAAAAGGATTTTATTTCTCTTTATTTATGAAGCTTAGTTTGGCCAGATATGAAATTCTGGGTTGGGAATTCTTTAAGAATGTTGAACATTGGCCTCCAATCTCTTCTTCTTTGTAGAGTTTCTGCTAGGAGATCTTCTGTTAATCTGATCGGCTTCCCTTTGTAGGCGACCTGGACTTTCTCTCTGGAGGCTGTTAACATTTTTCTTTCATTTCAACCTTGGAGAACCTGTCTTGGGGTTGATCTTCTCATGGAGTAGCTTACTGGGGATCCCTGGGTTTCCTGAATTTGAATGTTGGCCTGTCTTGCTAAGTTGAGGAAGTTGTTCTGGATGATATCCTGAAGTATGTTTTCCAATTTGGTTCTGTTCTTCCTGTCTCTTTCAGATACCCCAATCAGTCATAGGTTTGGTCTTTTTACATAATCCCATTCTTCTCAGAGGTCTTTTCATCCCTTTTCATTATTTTTCTCTAATCTTGATTGCTTGTCTTATTTCAGCAAGATAGTCTTCAAGCTCTGAAATTCTTTCCTCCATTTGGTCTTATTTATCTACTGATACTTGTGGGTGCATTATAAAGTTCTTGTGTTGTTTTTCAGCTCCATCAGGTCAGTTATGCTCCACTCTAAACGGGTTATTCTGATTAACAGCTTCTGTAATGTTGTATCATGGTTTTTAGCTCCTTTACATTGAGAACATGCTCCTTTAGTTCAGTAAAGTTTGTTTTCACACACCTTCTGAAGCGTACTTCTGTCAATTCATCTATCTTAGCCTCTGCCCAGTTCTGTGCCCTTGCTGGAGAGGTGTTGCAACTATTTGAAAGAGAAGATAAACTTTGGCCTTTTGAGTTTCTAGGATTTTTTTCGTTGATTCTTTCTCACCTTCCTGAGTTTATCTAGCTTCAATCTTTGAGGCTGCTGTCCTTTGGATGGGGTTTTGGTCAGGACTTTTTTGTTAATGCTTTTGTTTTTGCTTTCTGTTTACTTGTTTTTCTTTTAATAGTCAGGCTCCTTCTCCATAGGGCTGCTGTAATTTGCTATGATCTACTCCGGACCCTATTCACCTGGGTTCTTCCTTCACCTGGAGGTGTGACCAGTGGAGGCTGCAGGACAGCGAAGATGGCTGCTTGCTTCTTCCTCTGGGATCTCTGTCCTATACTTGATGCCAGTGGGAACACTCCTCTATAAGGTATCTTGGGGGCCTCCACCAGTCAGGAGGCACGGGATCCAGGATCTGCTTAACGAAGCACTCTGGTTGCCCCTTAGCAGAGAGGGTGGAGTGCACTGAGAGAAATCCCACTAGTTCAAACTTCCCAGATTCCTCAGAACCAGCAGTTACTTCTATATTTTTTATAGTGACTGTGACACAGCATATGTTCACTAAATACTTATTGTATAAATAATCAAACTAATGAATAAGTGTATGAAAATGAGATTTGTCTGCATTCCCTAGAGTATCCTAAACAGTATATTGAGCATTATAAGCACTCATGAAATACATAAACAGATTATTGAAATATTTCATGAAAATCCCTTTAATTTCGCTAATCAAAATTCTACCGCCAATGACTATTCCATGAACCTTCTATTTTTAGGCAATATAAAAAACACTGACCTACAGATCCATTTTAGCTCTGATATTCAATTTTTGTTTTTGTGGTATGATTTTTGGGCAATTCATTTTTAGCTTTAAAATCATCAGTATATTCATTTGTAAAATGAAGATAAGACCCAACCTATACCCTTTGAAGATTGTGCTGAGAATGAGTTGAGGTGCTCTAATTAAAAGAACTTTGTTAATAAAAGAGCCTTATAGAAACATATTGAAATAAGTATATTGTCTACGATTTTTGGTAAAAGTTTTGAAATTGAAAGATAATATTGTATGTTTTTCTTACGTATGATATAATGCATAATATAATATTTTGAAGTGTATTATGGAAAATCAATTTTTTACATTCAAATGGAAATAATGACTTGAAAGACTCTTTTATTGTGGTGGTCAGGCCAATTAGGAGTATATAGAAGATCGTTGGCTAATGTCTAAAAATAAATGTTTATGAATACACAAAAATAGTCTGATACATTTAAAAATAAATTTTGAAATGCTAAAATATTCAAATTCCAATTTATGCTAAAGTATGTATTCTGGGAAAGTGTTATAAAAATTAGGTATGCTTAAGTATTTAATTTTGAGCCAGAAGTGATAATAAGGTCCTTACATATTTTACTTTATTTTTCACTGGAAGAAATTAACAATCCTAAGATACTGGAGATAATTTAGTTTTTAGCCAAACAAAAATCCCAAATTCCAGGTCCAGGACTTGGCTATAACAGAATTACCCAGTTTCTGTGACAATTTTTATCCTTTATAGACATTTTGAATGTTCATTTTCAAATTTATCTTCAAGTCACTAAAGCAACTCTCAATAGAAATAAGTTAAATTGTATTCACAAATTATTCTAATATTAAAATTTAATTAAATTTTTAAATAAAATTCATGCAAAATTTGAAGCAATATCTAAATGTAAGTCTCCCTTGGAGATGTTCTTTTCTTAGAAAAGCCAGACACAAGAGCAAGAGTAATTAGAAACTTACTAGTAACCTTTTAAAGTTGAGTATCTGAAAAGTTATTGAATTCAGGTTAGAATTTAACACAACTACACTTGATTGCCTGTTAAATGAGTATCCATTAATTATTAACATTTAGCAATTTTGATGAAATATACTCTGTATTGAAGTTGACATTTTTCACCAAATATGTTTAAATACATATTTGGTAAAGGCTTCCATTTTGTTACATAATACTTTACCCAAAAGGATCTCATTTTATACTACAGTGTTCAGATTAACTTGCTGATAGAATATTAGAATAGCAAAAGTAAAGTATGCTTTTGAAAACAGCATTTAAGTTAGAGCTTAAATTTTCGACAATGTTTAAATTTGTTTTAAGGTTGATACATCACAACCCTAATGACAATTTGAGCATTCAATCAGCATTTATTGGACATTTTTTGAATACTACTATATTAAAAGCATAATGAGAATACTATGGTGGACTCAGGAAGGTAAAATATGTTTTATTTGTTTTCAAAAAATGCCTGCATTAAAATAAGAGAAATGCAAGGTAGGATGTAATAAGATGCAACATAGGCCAGATAATATAATAAGGCTGTTTAGGAAAAATCCAAAATTATATTCGACTGGAGTGACTGTAAGAGATTCCATGAAAGAACACCTTAAGTAGTCTTTGAAAGGTAATATACAGGAGTATGTGAACACTGAGCAGGAAAAACAAAGTACATGCAGAGCAGTTTGAAGAAAGCGATATAGAAGAGAAACCATCAGGGCAAGTTTATTAATCAGTGGAGAGTGTTTGCTTGAGTATTGACAAAAGGTCCTGGTAAAGGGAAAGAGACCTGGTAAAGGGAAATAACTTTTATTAAGTAAATTTATGATTTCAATCTAATTATATAAATATGAATTTATAAAGCTAATTAATAGATGACTAGTTACTTTTAAAAAGTAATCTTACCCTTCACAAAGATATATAACAGGCCTCTTTAAAAAGCATCCAGGTTCACTCCAAATTTTTATTCACTTATAAAGCAGACATATATATATAAAGTACTCAAGAGAGTATATCTTTCTTGGAAAATTAGATCAGCTATACAATTAACATCAAAGGAGCTCTACCAGTCAGTTCTTTTGTCTAATTTGGGCTCATAAAATTATAAACTTCATGTCAATTCCCTTTACTGATTAGCATCATCTGATTTTATCTTTAGCAAAAACTTGTGTCTGAATCACAGCAGTCAGGAGAAATGGTAAAATTTAAGAATATAAAATTTTACCAAACA